>NC_135339.1:55459463-55765729 GCF_023851605.1 Tamandua tetradactyla
CATTTTATTTCTCAAATCCCCATCTTATATCATTTCTACTCTAGTGCATAACACTGCCTCTTTCTGAAATTGCTGAGGAGTTTAAATGGCTTGTATCATTTTGCTTGAGGTTCTTATTTTCTTTAGGACTAAGTAAGAAGTGAATTGGATGATCGATAACAGATTAAGTATTTCAGGAATTTTCTCAAGTTTGTACATAGTACTTGGCATCTAATCTTGATGACCCAAATAATTTAGCAGTGAATATATATATAAATTAATCTGCCTACACGTGTAGTACTTACTTTCTCCCTAGAATTAAATATGGAATATGTATATTTATTTATGTGCTCATTTAAAGAACATTTTATTGAGTGTTTGGGTTTGCTAAAGCTGCCAGAATGCAATATACCAGAAATGGAACAGTTTTTTATAAGTTGTAAGTTTATCATTCTAAAGCAATAAAAATGTCCAAACTAAGGCATTCATGGAAAGATACCATGCTCAAGAGAGGCTGATGAGGCTGTAATACCTCTGTCAGCTAGGAAGGCAAATGGTGACATCTGCCAGCTTTCTCTCCAGGCCTCTCATTTCAGAAGGCTTCCCCGGGGTTTTTTCCTTCTGCCTCTCCAAAGGTCTCTGGCTGTGTGGGCTCTGTTGGTTCTCTCCAAAATGGTTTCCTCTTAAAGGGCTCCAGTACACCCACCTTGAATGGGTGGAGACACATCTCCATGAAATAATCTAATCAAAATTTACTACCCACAATTGGGTGAGTCACATCTCCATGCCAACAGAAAAAAGATCCCACCCAAAAAAATGAATGAGGATTAAGACTTGTCTTTACTGGGGTTCACAGCAGATTCAATCTGGCACAGTGGGAGAGAGGAAGTTACCTTTACAATAACCTAAAAAACACCGAATAGTCATCTGAACTGTACTTTTTAAGAATCAGAGAGCTGACCAAATTTATCATGCAAATGATTATATTCTGAATTGATTCATTTGGATTGCAAATTTGGGTCAGGTGTAGGTCAGGTGCAGCACAAGGAAAACCAAGGTCCTATGCATGAGAAAAGTTGGTTTGTTACTCACAAATCCTAGAGAGAATGGGCTCAATGGGAAGCATGGTGGGCTCCAATGGCTCAACCAGCAGGTGGGGAACACACAGGTGGAGGGAGAGGGGTTTGTGGCCTTGTGCTTTTATTGTGGTCTGGGAATGGAGGTTGATAGAGATTTCCCACCAGAGTCAAAGATTGGTTAGTTTAAAGATAACATGTGTGAAAAGAGAAAGGGACTGGAGGTTTGAGGGTGGCAGGTATGGCTTAACATTTGGGACCAGCTGTGAGTCTGGGGTGAGGTGTGTGGGTGATGTGGGTGGTGGCCACAGATGCAAATTTGGGTTCTGGGCAGTTTATGTCCCAGGGCTGGAAAGCTGCATATTGTCTAGGACAAAAAGGTCAAAGTTGAGGCAAGTGACATAGATGATGAGGTGGACACAAAAAATATTTGATCATTACAACAGCTTACATAATAATGAGGAAAGAGATATTTAAGTCTGTTCCTGACTCACTCTGTCCCCTTGAGAGCTGAGTGGTAAACTCCAAGAAATCCAGCATAAACCCAGTAATCCCAGCAATTACTGAACACACATAAGTGGCATGAGTCATCCTGCTTTATGCAAGGTGAACAATCTGAAACAATAACTTATATTTTTAAGGTACTTTAAGCTCTTTTAAGGAGTTTGGTTTTTTTCATTTGTTTTTCTAATTTTTACCTTCATTGCATTTCTTCCCAGATTGTAAAGACAGGTATTACAAAACCAATCCAAAAGGTGAAGAAGCTCAGGTCCAGCAAAGTATTACCTTATCATATGATGACCAAATGGCAGAGCCTGACTCTCAATATTAGCATTTCTCCCCTATAACTTGCTGTTCTCCTGGTGAATTTCTATATCTTCTGAAACCCACTCAAATGATACCTCTTCTAAGAAAACTTGCCCAAGGAAAAATTAGTCATTCTTACTTCTATAAGCTTCCAAAACATTTTGTAGCATATTAAATCTTTCTCATTATCCTTGTGTAGTGGTTCTGGTTGACAGTACCTATTTGCCAACCCAAACTGCTTAGAGTAGCACATAGGCTTCCAAACTAATAGGTGAAATTGGACATGCTGTTTTATATGGCCCATGAGTTAAAAATAGTTTTCTACATTTTTAAATGTTGTTAAGAAAGAAAAAATAAATGACAGAGACTCTGTATGAGGCTCACAGTGACTAAAATATTCACTACATGACCCTTTACACAAAAGCTTATTGTTTCTTAGTAGAACAGGAGCCTGATCACTGTTGGTTCCATATAGTCCTGCCTACCTCCCTGGCCTTTTCCTCATGAAACTGCATCTTAGTTTACCAGGACTGCTATGACAAACACCACAACCTGTTAACTCAGCAACTGGAATTTACTGTCTCACTGTTTGGAAGTTAGAAGTTCAAAATCAAGATCTTGCCAAGCTATGCTTTCTCACAAAGTTTGTAGTGCCCTGGTGCTGGCTTGCTACAATCCTTGGGGTCGCTTGACTTGCATCTCTGCCTCGCTCACCTGGTCATCTTTCTCTTTGGTCCCTCCTGTGGCTTTCCCTGACTTCTGGTTTCTACGGACTGACTACATTCCAATTTCCTTCGCTTATAAGGATTCCAATCCTATGGATTGAGGTCCACGCAACTCAATTTGGCTTCATCTAAATAGGAGCTTTGGAGAGCCTATTCATAAATGAATTCCCACCTTAGTTAATATTAACATTTTCAAAGGTCCTATTTACAAATGGGCTCACACTTGGGGATAAGGGGTTAGGACTTCTCTTTTGAGGGGTTGGGGACATGATTCAATCCCTAACAAATTAGTGTATGTCTCTAGTGATAGTCCCTTCTTTCATTCTTGATATTAGTTATGGTGTTCCTTTCTTTTTTCCTTTGTCGGTCTACCTAGAGGTTTATCAATTTGATTTATTTTTTTAAGCAGCTAACTTTGTTTTGATGATTTTTCTCTACTGTTTCTTGATTTTCTAATTTAATGATTCCACTCTTATCTTTCTTATTTCCTTTCTTTTAATTATTTGGGTTAATTTCCTCTGCTTTATCTGGATTCTTAATGTTGAAACTTAGGCCTTGATATTAAACTTTTTCCTCTTTTCTGATATAATCATCCCAAAATATAATCACTATGTGTTTTCTTGAAAGTAGTGCTTTAGCACCACAAATTTAGATTTGTTAATTTTTATTTTCAAATTTCTCTTGCAATTTCCTCTTTTACCCATTGGTTATTTAGAAACAATATTGTTTAATTTCCAAATACTTGAGGATTTTCTACATATTTGTCAGTTATTGATTTCTAATTTAATTCTGTTGTGATCAGAGAACATACTCTATGATTTCAGACCTTTGAAATGTATTGAGACTTTATAACGGCTTAGTATATAGTCTGTCTTAGGGAGTGGTTCCATACACAATTGAAAAGACTGTGTAAATTTTAGCTTTTAAATGTAATGTTTTGTAACTATCAATTAGGTTAAATTGGCAGTGTTCAAATTTTCTATATCTAAATTTTTCTGCTCTTTATCAATTGCTAAATTTTCCAAGTATAATTATGCCTTTGCTATTTTTCCCTTTTGGTCTGACAGATTTTTGCCCTATATTTTGAAGCTCTGTTACATATTCAGAATTGTGGTATCTTCTTAATGAACTGCCCATGTTATATGAACAAAATGTCACTCTATCTTTATCCATACTCTTTTTTCTTAAAGTTTACTTGGTCTGATATTAACATAAACATTCCAGTTTTCATGCTTATTCTCTGTGTAGAATATTATTTTCATCCTTTTGCTTTTGACCTATCTGTGCCCTTATATTTCCAGTGTGTCTGTAATAAATACCATAAAGTTGGACCTTGCTTTTCAATCCAGTCTGAAAATTTCTGCCTAGGAATTGATACATTGGGTTCCTTTATATTTAATGTAATTTATTGATATGATTGGTTTTAAATCTTCAATACAGTATTTGTTTTCTTTATCACATGTGTTCTTTCTCTGTATTCTTCTGTTACATACTTAATTTGCACTAACTGAGTAGCTGTCAATATTTCATTTTATCTTTTCTTTCAGATGTGTAGTTATTCTTTATTTCTGCTTTATTTTAGTAGTTACTCTAGTGCACACAACATTGAATTAATATTATTTCATGTGTAATGCAAAAACTTTAGACTTACACGTGTTTTTCTCCTTTTGTTTATTGTATTATTATTGGCATTGATTTTATTTCTACATATGTTATAAACCTTACAATATGCTATAATTATTTCTATCTTAAACAGTCAAAGCAATTATAAAAGGGGGAAAAAGCGAAATATTTGCCCATGTATTTACCTTTTCTAGAGCTCTTTATTCTTTGAGATGATCCATATTTCTATCTGGTATTATTTTTCTTCTATCTACAGAGCGTCATTTAAATTTCTTTTAGTGCCGATTCACTGTAACAAATTCTCTATTTTTGTTTTTCTGAAAGTATATCTATTTCACCTTCATTTCTGAAGGATATTATCACTTGATATAGAACCCTACAGTGACAGTATTTTGTTTGTTTACCATTTTTTGTTGCTTTTGTATGGTTTGCTGTGTGTTTTGTTTTTGAAGCTTTCCCTTTTACATTTGAATTTATCTATTGCCATCTGGTATGTACTATTTCTGAAGAGAAGCTAGTGGTGATTTTTTATCTTTGTTCCTAAGTATGTAATGAGTCTTTTTGTTTCTGGCTGTTTTTAATATTGTTTTCTTATTCATGGTTTTCAGGAATTTGCTTATGTTGTGCATTGGTGTAAAATTCTTTGTGTTTATGCTTCCTCAGATTTATTGAGTTTCATGATCTGTGAGATAGTATTTTTCATTCAATTTGGAAAATGTTAGACCACGTTTTCTTCATCTTTTTCCCTTTTCTCTACTTCTAGAATTCCAACTAAACCTCTGTTAGGTAACTTGATATTGTCTAATAGATCACTAGTGCACTTTTCGTTTCTTAAGGCCCTTAGCTGTATGTTTCAGATTGTATAGTATGTTTTGATCCAACTTTAAGTTCTCTGATTTTTTTCTTTTGCAGTGTCCAATCTCCTGTTAGGCCATTCCAAAATATGTTTCATTTCAGACTTTTTTTTCAAATACAAATTTTTTTTGGATTAATTTTTATACTTTTCATTTTTCTGCTGAGATTCCATATCTATATAATTTCATTCCTGTCATTAAAGTCTGTACATGTATTTGTAACAACCATTTAAAAATTCTTGTCTGCTAATTCAACATTTGTCATCTCTGGTTCTGTTTCTATTGGCTAATATTCTCCTGATGATTTACTGCTTCTTTCCATGTCTATTACAATCAGATGGATGCTACATTATTGAGCATATATATATTGTTATTGTCTCAAAATAGTCTTAAATTTTATTCCAGCAAATCGTTAATTTACGCTGATCAGCTTTCCTGTGTAGAGACTTATTTTAAGCTTTGTTAAGGTGTGTTTAGGAAGACCATTCTCCATAGCAAGAGTAGCTCTACTCAAAGGGTATAGCCTTTCTTGGTTCTCAACTGAATCTGGAATATTCAACAAGGACTACCACGCTATAGCTCCTCAGAGCTCCAGTGTCTCCTAGCACGATGGAACCTCTGGCGTCTCCATTCGGCACACAGACCTCTAGTAGCTAATCTCTACCAGGTCTCATGGAGTCTTACCTTGCACATGTATAGCTTTGCTGTCCAAAGTTTTAGGGGACCCCTAGGCAGATTTCTAGAAATCTGAGCTGCCCTCTCCTCTCTGGTATCCTCCCAGAAAACTGCAGTCATACGCTGAATCAGCCCCCAAACACTGACCTCTATGTGCTCCATCCAGTGATACTGCCTCTCTCTGTTTAAGTAGTTCTTCCTTGTGCAGTGGTTTGGAAAGTGCCCCAAGCAAAGTACGGAGGCAAAAGTGGAGCTCAGCTCATGTGTTTCCCTGTTCTTAAGGATCACATCCCTTTGGTTGAGAATAGTTTATTTGTATTATTTTGACAGTTTTGAACATTTTTATAACAAGCGGGTAAATCAAATTTATGTAACTTCATTATGGCCAGAACATGAAGCTGGTATCTTATGATTTTTTTGAGATTCAGTATGACTCACCATCTCTGTTTCCCTGGAAAAACTCCCTATTTGGTTCCCATGCTCCATATTGCATGTAATGCTTTGCAGTTTCATTTGTGTACATCTCTGCCTTTCCCTGTTAATTTGTGAGCCCCTTGTGAGAGTGAACATGGATTAGCATTATAATGAACATAGTAGGCATTCAATAAGTATATTATAATTATTTTTAAAGTAAATTACAGATGCTTCCCATGTAAATTATTGTATACTTATGTATATAATCAACATATAAAACTTGCTTGAACCATTTGAGGAAAACTATGGGAAATAATATAAGGCTAACATCTGCTTTGGAACATCAAGATTTGCACAAAGGGACATAGATGCTGCCCCCAGTCCAAGGGAAGACTGTCCCAGATAGCAGAAAATTCATCCTAATGCAGAAATGAGTTGAGTGAGTCTAGGTTTTGTTCTGGTACTGAATGGCTGAAGAGACAGGAAATGTGATTTTGATTAAGGCTGACAGTTGCTCTGACCCAACCACTGAGAACTTGTTAACATTGCTTAGTAGAGATTAAAAATGTTAAATTCTGCTAACTAGGGGCTTCAGAGCTAGACACATTTGAGACTGCTATTGTCCAACTTCTGATACCTTGTCTGGAACTTAACAATTGCTATGAAGATTTTTGTTGAATAAATAAATGACTGAATGAACACATGAAGCAATGATTAAACCATAATTCCTGGGAATGAGGAAATCTGCTGAAGGTGTGCAGTCAAGCAATACTCCCCTCTTCCATGAGGATAGTACTGCAGAGCTCACATGGTCCTTCCCTGGCAATCCTGGTGTCTGTCCCCCATCAAGACATCACCCGGTGCCCTGCCGTGGCGCAGTGGGAGGCTGCCTTAATTAAACTCCTGTGTTCGTTTCAGAGTTAAATGAATTTGAGGGACCTCAGAAAGGTTCCAAAGAAGAGCAGGAAAGCAGTGATTAAACAGACCTTCTGAGGAAAGTTTAAAAAATAGGGATTATTTCACCTACAGGAACAGAAGGTGACTGTAAATTTTCAACCAATGAAAGAACATTATGAAAATGATGGTAGTTAGACATGAGCCAGTTCCACCGAGGAAAGCAAAAGGAAGATCTCCTAGTTTGAAACTAGTGAGAATAATCAGACCTGCATCTTTGTATCTATCTGAGGAAGCCTGTATTTGCACGATACATATAAGGAAGATTGATTAAGACCTTGTTTTAAATCAAAAGAGAGGTGTAATTTTCAGAATATTTTTCATGCCCTAGTTCTATATATGCTGAAGCCTCTTTGTGATATAAGACATTATTTGGGTATGAGACTTCAAAGAATGATAATGGCGTATAATGAAGTTGGATTTATAATGAACCATAATCTGAGCACCCTTAGGAGAGACTCACCTTATTACAAATTCTATTTTATCATGAATAATAATATTATTGAAGTCTCACTGGGTTTTTACCATGAAATTCATGATCACCAGGTCAGCGATTTTTGCTGTCTCTATTTGTTACTCTATGAGAAAGATATAGTTATCTACCTCTGTCCAGAAACATATTCTATTAAAATGTCCTTCTATAAATAGTTGCTAAGCTACCAACTTAATGGAGGCAATGAAAAAAAATTAAGTGATTTCACATTGGAAAGGGAAACATCAAATTCCAGTCATTTTAGTCTCGGAAAAGGAAAAAAAAATCAGACTCCTTTGGCTCTGGACAAATCGGACATTAGTGATTAGCTGAGTCTTCTACATTTCTTCCAGATATTATGAAACCCCAAAATGTTACCCAAAGTAAAATTGTAAAGGAGTTTAAAATTTAAAAAAAAAGTCTTGGTGGTAAAATATCTGCTAGTGTATTACAAGATGCAGAGTGTTGTGAGGATTTAAATGCAGAAAGGATCACATAAAATTCTATGAGGCATGAATGCATAGAAGACTTTGCTAGCAGAGGCAAATTTTGACTGCTGTTGGAAGATGCCTGGGATGTTGTTAGGCATGGGAGCCATGCCGGAGACCTACAAAGACGTATAAAGAACAATGAAGGCTTTCTTTGGGGACCAGAAAGCATTCCAGTTTGGCTGAACTTCATGGTGCATATAACTGTTAAGAAGTTAGAGAGATGAGTGGGAAGAAGAAATCGGAAGCCTTAAATCACCCACTACAGGCATTATAAGAGAAATTTCCTTCGCAGAAATAGTATGGCTAAATTGGGCAGGATAAAAATGTTTTATGGAATATCAGCTCCCAGTAATTGATAGTGAAGGACAGATCTTTTGCTGAGAGGGATTCTGAGGCTGTGTCTTTGTGTGGTGGAAAAAATGCTGTGATCGATTAGTTATGCCTGCCATGGTCACTGGAAAGAGTAGTAGCGCTAGGAGTTTGACTAAGTGATCTCTGCTGCCCCTTCTAGTACCAAGAATCTAAGAATCTATGCACTTTGAAATACATGTTGTTTTTGCTGAAGATACCATTTGTTTCTCTATTCTTAAGGATAGTATTAATTTTCATTTTGTTGGTAGCATGAGAAACACACAGTTGATTTATTCTCAAATATCTTAACTCATCGAAATTTTGTTACAGTAATAAAGAGAGAGAGAAGAAAGCAATTTTGAAAAGGCCAACTTCATAGGAATGAAATGTCTGAAAAGAACCTATAGTTGCTTTTCCTCTGACCTTACCATGTGTTTTGCATTATGTTCAGAAATTGGTCTAGGAAAAGAAAAGGGAATTATGTTGCTCGGTAGCCACTTCATTTATTCTACGTGCATTTGAAATTGACCTGCTCTGATACATATGCACCAGGACTCATCTTTTCTTGACAAAAGCAACTAGCAAAATAAACAGACAAAGAAAAACACTTATTTTCCAAGCAAAGGATGTGCTGGTTTTGGAGGGTAGTTCTCTTCTCAGCTGCTAAGGAAAAGAAGCCCATTTTTCAGTTAGCTCAATTTTTCTGTATCAGAGTGTTAGGAACAATAAAGTACACAAAATTGAGGACTGAGAGAAATTGTGTGCATGGGAAATCTCTCAATCTTTCAAATTCAAAGTAGCAGGACATAGCTTCTTGATGTCACATTTTTTTCTCCCTTGAGTATTAAGTTCTTTTCAGAATTGAAATGAAATCTTTAAAGTGTTTGTTCCCTAAAAGTCAAAAATAATAATAGTATATCAAGGTTTGCCAATGGAAATCTTGAGCTTATCCCCCCTTTTCCTTATCAACTTCACCCCTTCCCACACTCACTTTCAACTTCCTATGTACAATAGGAAGTATATACTTGGAAACAGCCATAAGGTGCCATAGAAAAAAATAATCTGCATCAGTACAGTTAGCTGGACGCAGGAATAATAAATACTTACCTCCTTAAAGGCTCACTTAAGCAGACTAGGAAGAAGATTTAGTTATCAACCTAGAATGCTGAGAATGAGAGAAGCATGATGGAAGTGGGGTGGAAGAGGCTGTATACGGAATTATTGTGTGCGTGTCTGCCCATTGACTCAAAATCTGCACATCCTGGACCCATGAAGTACTTGGCCCTATGCTGTGAAGATGAATCAGAAGGTGTCCTGATTTCAGGGAATTTCCAGTATAATGGAGGAAATGGAAATGCGTAACTAAAAAAGCACGATGCAATGTGAGAAGAGTCCCCCCTCTGCTGGACACTTCTGGATGTCTTGTGGAGCAGGAAAGGCCAGTGTTGTGGAAAATATTTTATAAGTGAATGTTCAGCTCCCTGAACACAAAATCAGGTGGAGAGGACTTCTTCAAAAGTCACTGCCATTTATGAAAAGCTTCAACATGCATATCTGGGGAATAGCATTTCACCTAAATGATGAGATATTTTCTCTAAATGATGAAATAATGCACGGCCCTTAAACATTTTAAATTTCATATAAATAGATATGTGTACACACTGTTGGGGATTGATTCATGTCCCCCACAAAAGCTATGTTCAAGTGCTGATCCCTGGTCAACTGGGGTGAACTGATTTGTAAACAGGACATTTTGATAATGCTACTAGTTAAGGTGTGCCCAAACTGAATGAAAGTGGGCCTTAATCCAATATGACTGAAGTCCCTATAAGCAAAGGAGATTGGACACAGAAGAGAAGCCAGGAGGAGCAGCCAGAAGCTGGCAGTCAACAAAATTCAGAAGAGAAAGGAGAAAACCCTGTCAGGTGTATTGCCATATGATAGGAAGGCCAAGAAATCCCAAAGATGCTCATCGGCCAGAAGATATCAACCCTAGGAGGAAGCAAGCAAACCTTCTAATGTTCTGCGTATGACTGCACAAATAATAAAAGCAAAAGAAAAATGGTCTTGTTGCTGTTTAAAAAAGAAAAAACAAACACTCACTTCTGAGAAGAGGGTGTGGGAAAGCCTTTGTAGGGGAAGAAGGGGAGCTGGGCCCCCCACAGCCTGGCTAGGAAGGGGAAGGCTGGTGAGTCTGCCAGGTCCACGCTTCTAGTGGGGCAGACCTCCTAGGGCTGTAAAAGCTGCCCTTGCAAAAGTCACCCTCATGTGCCCATTCTAAAGCCAATGGTCTTTTCTCTGCCTCATCCTTCTCAGCTTACTTTGCTGACTGGACAGGGAGGGAGCACCTAGAGTCTGAGGACTTTCCTTCTAATGTGGGTCCCACTGCATTTTGGGAGTACAGGGGGCTGCCAGGAAGGAGGTCTCGGCTG
This sequence comes from Tamandua tetradactyla, assembly GCF_023851605.1. Classification (NCBI taxonomy): domain Eukaryota; kingdom Metazoa; phylum Chordata; class Mammalia; order Pilosa; family Myrmecophagidae; genus Tamandua; species Tamandua tetradactyla. The sequence goes on from NC_135339.1 coordinate 55,470,317, forward strand.
CAGGAGCAGGCAGGACCTGAGATGTGGAACTGGCTTCCTAACACGCCGTCTCTACCCAAATGGACTCACTAGCCTTAGTTACAATGAGTGCAGCTGCAGCGTTTTGTGACCACGCCTCATCACAGCTGCTTTAACTGCTTGAACAGAGCAATTTCCTTATTGGGCTACAAATTAAAAGGCCTTTTTCAGTTTGTGTGTTTCCTAAATTTTAATTTAACTTGCAGCATTAATCCTTTTCAGGATTCACTAGCACAGACACACCACTGTTTGCTAAATTAAGCAGCATCACCCCAGGCCTCCCCACCCCTCACATTCAGGAGAGCCTCACATTAATTGGAGAAGGTAGTAAACGCTGCTGCCGGGCTGAGAGAATTATCTCTCCTGGTAAACCCGGATTTGGGGATTCATTCGGTCCTCCCATACAAGGGGTTTCCCTCTGGCCTCTCGGGATTGGCCTCCAGGGGGTGCTCGTCTCCTCTCCTCTTAGCTTCCTTTTCCCTTCACCCAAGTCTCATAAAATCAGTCTCTTCAAGTTTGCAATTGGCATAGTTTGCACCAAACTTTCTCCCCAATTTATCCCTCTGCTCCAACTTAGGGTATCAGAGGAGGTGGAGTTACTCACCACTTCTTAAACACACCATAGACTCTCCCACCTCTGGGCCTTGGCTCTCCCCATCTCCACCCTGCCATTTTCCTGGCCTTGCACAACTCCCACCACCTCCGCAAGGGCATCTCATGTATCATGTGCCCAGTGGTGTCTTTTCTGAGCTCCCTAACAGTGAATCCGTACAGGAATCGGTGTCCATCCTCAGGATTCTGGGCTTTGCTAATACTGCTAATAATAGCTACTACTTTTTAGAGTTTATTAGGTTATTATATACCAGTAGCTGTGCTAATTGTTTGGATGCTTTTCATAAATAAGCTGCTTTTATCCTCACAACAACCAGAGACGCAAATACAGACAAGTGAAGGGCCCATGCCCAGTTCTACGCCCAGGGAAATTGAGCTTTTCTGAATCACTTTCCTCCCAATTTTCTAGGTTCCCTTCCAGTGCCCAGGACCTGCCAGATGGGAAGGGCCTTCATGCCAGGTTAGGGCCAACCAGGTGCCAAAGAACTCTGAGACTCACACCAACGGGGTCATCCTAGGGTGACGGGGCGAGGTCCTGCTTCCAGAAGGGTAAGCATCCTAATGAGCAAACATTTCCCACTGCCCAGAAGAGTATTTCTTTCATGAGATGGCATGAGAATGGGCCACCAGAATGAGGCTAGCATGCTGATTTGGGGAGACTCAAAAATTTATGTAGACAAGGGGTCCCCCCAAAATATTTGTCAGGTCCTGTACACTTTAAGGGTGATCCTGCCTCTGTGGGAAGTTTTGTTGTTGCCATTTTATAGATGAGAAAACTGAGGCTTAAAGAGGTTAAAACCCTTCTCTCAAAGGCCCCTAGTGGGGCTGAAGTGCGACCATATAAATTACCTTTGACTTCAGAACCCAAATTCTTACATGACACGGTCCTGCCGGTGTTCGTCCACCCACCCCTCCCCCCACTTCTCTCTCTTTCTTTACTCAGTGTTTGTTCTCTCTGCCCAGCCCTCTAAGCAGAGTGGTGATGTGTTAGGGGCCTTCAGTGACACAGGGTAGCACAATAGCTGCAACACTTGATTAAAAAGACAGAACTATTCCCCACAACTAAAGAAGACCCAAGGAGGAAGAGAGTAGCTGTCGGGTCAAGTGGAGGCCTAAATGAAGATGCTGAAACTTTCCCAGATACTGGCAACATCTCTCTCGAATAGGTCTGAGTTGATGAGAAAGAGATAAGTTTCAGAGAGAAGGGACACAGAGACTCACATTTGCAGGAAGCTCTCTACTAAAACACCTTAACTCAGCCAACCAGGAAGATGCATGAACTTCCACCTAGTTCCAGGTCCAGAAGCATTACACATCCTTATCACTGAGCTGATCCAGGGAGCAGAGGAGGAGGTAGGTCTGCATCTGCCATCTTCACGCAAGGTCAACGTTTGGCCATAGCACTCCAAGTTTGTAATGGGAATAGAAAAGATATGACTTCCATAATGTGTTCTAAGCCCTGGAAACTTATTTTGTAATATCCAGATAATGCAAATAAGTAAGTCATTTGGCTGATCAATTTCACTGTATTACAACATGTCTTTTAAGTTCTTTTCACTGGCTTTTTTTTCTTTTCTTTAGTACAATTTTATTGATATGTATTATATATTCACATACCATATAATCATCCAAAGTGTACAATCAATCATTCACATTATCATCATATAGTTATGCATTCATCATCATATTTTTGAACATTATTATTACTCCAAAAAAAACCAAAAAAAGTAAAAGTAAAAAAGAACACTTAAAACATCCCATCTTCCATCCCCCCTATTACTTATTTATTTTGTATGTATTTTCTTACCTATCTGTCCATATACCGGATAAAGGGAATATCAAACAGAAGGTTTTCACACTCTCACATTCATACCTTAAAAGCTCTATAGTTAGTTATTCAATTATCTTCAAGAATCAAGGCTATTGGATTCGTTCAACAGTTTCAAGTATTTCCCTCTAGCTACTCCAATACACAAAAACTTGAAAAGACATATGTACATACTGCTTAAGAATACCTTCCAGAAGGACCTCTTGATTCTATTCGAAATGTCCCAACCATTGACACTTCATTTTGTTTCATTTATCTTCCTCCTTTTGTTTAAGAAAGCTTTCTCACTCCTGTGACGCCAGGGCCAGGCTCATCCCCAGGAGTCCTTTCTAACATTGCCAGGGAGATTTACACCCCTGGGAGTCATGTTCCACATAGGGGAGAGGACAGTGAGTTCACCTGCAGTGTCCACATCTGAGTAACAAAAGAGGTTTTCCAGGGTTGACTGTTAAGCATAATCATGAGGAGGTTTAGCTTCTCCTTTGTAAGAATAAGTTTCATAAGAGCAAGCCCCAAGATCAATTTGTCCTATCAAATTGGCCATCCCTAATGCTTGCAAGAATACCAGGACTTCTGCATGTGGGTAGGTTTAATATTTTCACCTTTTTCCTCATCCCTCAAGGGGGCTTTGCAAATACTTATGAATCTTCTGCCCAGCTTATTCTGGGAGGTATCAGGGCATCACACCAACCTGTACAAACCAACAAGATCTCACTCCCTGGTCATGATTTCATGTAATTATGTTGTGCAAATAAACTGACCATACTAGTTAAATTAGAGAGTATACTACAGAAAATATAAATTTTGCACCAAATAAATATCCCTTCCTTTAGTCTCACACAGATGTTGAAATTTTAAAACACAGTCAATATCATCCTTTGCCCTGTATTCCAATTTACCTCAATTCTATCCAAATCAGCCTATCTTGAGGAACCATGCTTAATTTGATTTTGTAAGGTCTACAGCATTTTTTAAGTCTGAAAATGGAATCTTGTGTTTGGAAAATAATTGACATGGGTTGAGTTGAAAATTTATGGAAACTTCTTCTATTTTGGGTTTATATGTGCCCTCTTTAACTTAAGTTAAAGGAACCAGTATGTTTTATTGAGTTCTGTGAAATGGACTGGGGCAAAATCTGGAGTGAAAAATTTTGGCACAAACTTTTGTGCTTTTGTCTCTGCTGGGGTTGAAGGTAGATGGTCTGGTAGAGTCAGAGGAGCTCAGGTTAGCACAGCTTAGTCTTGAAGTTCAGTTTCAGCCCGCTCACACTCACACACACACACATATACACACTGACTTTTCTCCTAATTGAAACACTTTCTATTTGAAATATATAGAAATATATAGAAATACTTCTATTTCACATCACTTGGCATTCTACAGGTAAAAACACTTACAGGAGGAGGGGAATTCTTTCTGGACAATATCAACTCATACTCATAGCTACTCCAGTTGGATCTGGCCTCTTTAACCTATCTCTGAATGAGCTGCCAAGATATGATTAAGAATTTTGTGCTTCTGAATCTGCCATAAAAGTGAAAGAGAGAGAGAAATTAAGGTTCAAAAATGATTTGGGCTGTGTGGAGTGAGTTGCTACATGATGTGTCCTGGGAACATGCAGGCTCAGGGACAACAGAAACTTTCAGCAAATGACTGCTTTATTACTTACATAGCACAAGGGTCCAAAATGGCAGAGAAACAGCTCCTATCATGGCCAGTCCCTAGGAGGCCAACTGCTCCCTCAGGTCAGGGTCAATGAAAGGCAGTTCCAAACACCCTGCTTCAACTGGAGATGAGAAACAAATCTGTGCTGCCCAAGGATGGGGTATTTGCACAACTCAAGGGCAGGGCCTCTGCCATGGAGAGTTCCCTCCCAGATAAGCAATTGGAACTGCTTGTTCAGGTTTCTAGTTAAGGTCTAGGCAGGCCATTCCATTAGACCTAACATCACAAAAATTAAAATAAAATGTAAGATCTTTTAATGAGTAAAAACTTAAAAATCAAAACAAAAGCAGCTCATGTGACATTAGTGCAACATTAAGTCCATTTTCAAGAATTATTGAAAATATCAAGAGATACCAAGGTCTTAAGAATTAGTCACAGTAACTAAATGACCATTAAGTTTGATTATCTGGCAATTTATCTGGAAACTGGTCTAACTGGAATATAGAAAGGCAAAGATAAATTGTAAAGTTATATATGATGGTTCAATTAGACCATCTCAAAATGTATAGAAACAAAGATTTGTATTTTCTTCTTTAATTTATAGGCTACGATATTCCGGCATCAAATTTTTCATTACAAATAAATTGTAATGACATTCATATGGAAAAGAATTCCTCTGAAAGTATTTCTAAATAGTGTGAGAGGATAATGGACCCCCAAAACTTTAGAGATAATCTGATTCAATTTCTCATTTTAGAGAAGGAAACAAGGCCTGAAGATGAGAAGGCTAAAAACATCTTAGATCTGACATCTCCCTGGGGGCTGCAGAATAGAAACATATTGAAGCATTCCCACACAACAGAAAGGAAAAGGGGAAGGTGAGAACTGGGAGATGGCCACAGAGCATGTCTGCGACTTCCCCAGCAGACTTGATGTCAAATGCAAAATGTTGGTGAGAACACTTACGTGTGTATCCAAACTGCTTTCGCGTGTACCCACACCGCATGCACCGGTGCCATACCCTGTGCTGTATCTGCCTGGAGGAAGTTGTTCTCCCCTGACCAGATCCTCTACTTTTTCTTTGAAGTACCCAGGGTAGATTGAACTAAAGGCATTTGAATCCCCCCATATAACCTGAAAGGATGGATAACTCAGTCTTTCAAAGTGATGCTTAAAAATGAAATTGTCAACAGAGTCTATATTGTTTTTTGAAGCTTTACTGGTGCCCCAAGGTGCAAAACAGGATGCCAGAAATAGATGGCAACATTTTCCTTGAATTTTCTGGAGTAAACAGAGCTAGGATTGCAAGATAGCAAGCTTGAATAAGCAGAGTTTAAAGACTTTATCCCATTTCTCTCCACCCCCACCCCCACGTCAACCATGCAAACACCACCTGAACAGAAAGACCAAGGCAGAGTACCTGGCAGTTGAATATTTGACAAGTGAATGGACAAATGAATTGATGAACAAATTATAAAACCCTGAAGTTGTCTAGCATCCAAAAGGAGCAACTAAGCAGATAATTCAATCTAATTTGACCAAGATTTATAAAATGCGTACTTTGCATTCTACTCTGAAGTTGGGACCAAAGTGACATAAAGTAAGTATGAGCCCTTAGTCCAATAACAGTGGTGAGCTGGTGACAGCAGTGTGCGGGATGGGGTGACCAACCATCAGCAAGCATTCATTTAAGCCCCTCCATGTGCCGGGCTCTGTGCTTATTGCACAGTCAATATCGAAAACACGTTGTTATATATCTCCTTTATGGCTCATAAAATATCAAGATCTAGCTGTGGGCCTAATACCATAATTTCAAAGTATGAAAAAGAATAAATGATATTTTGAGAAACTTGCAACAACTGTGATGCAATGTGAATATATCTATGATTTCTATTGGTGGTTCTGCTCATACTATGGTGTTTATTGCTATATTCATAACTGAGGGAAAAGTTGAATTCTAGTCAGATGTTAATGAAAATAAAGATGTAATTTTCTTTCCCATCCAGGTTCACAGACCCCTTGAATTTTCTTCATGGATCCTTTTTCTGTGGACCCTGATCTAAATATATGCTGTGCCAAGCCTCTTTCTTCTTTCATCTTAGATGGAGTTTTTTTTTTTTTTTTTAACAACCTGTTCTTCTCTGGAACTATCAAGAGCATTGGAGAATCAGTGGAAATCAGGTATTTTTCTGGAAAGTAAAGTCAATGTGTGAGAGCCACCTCCTGAACAGGAAACGCCCCCTCCTCACTCTTAGTTCTTCATGGAGGAGGAGTGGACGGCTGTCTACACACCCGAGCTGAGCCACCTTACCTCAAAGTGAGTGCTGGTGTAACTGCTGCCCTGCGGGCAATGGCGCCAGCTGAACCCCGATCCAAGTTCATTAGTCTCGATACTAAAAGAATTTAGAGTCAAGAAAGCCAGTAGGAAGAAGTAGTAAAGTTTATTAAAAATAAGAGAGAGTACATATTAAGGAGGTTAATGTGAATATGCCCAAGGGAGGGACACACACTGAGTGGAGCGGGTTAGCTTGTTTTATAGGAAAGTTTTACTTGTGGCAGATTTCCATAGTAACCTTTGAATACTAGAAATCTTCTTTGCTCTAAGAGTAGATAGCTAGTAAAATTCATGGTTTGTTGTTGTATACCTAACATTTGCCTTTGGGAAGATGGTTAACAATCTTTATGACCCCGTGCTTCTTATCATTGACTAAGAATTTGTTTTGGGCCCAAAATTGTACAAGCTTTTATGGTTTGGGGAGGTTTCAATGGTTTAAGAAGGTATTGGGGCTTTAAGGGAAATTTTTGTTCTAGGAAGTTTACAGTGAAGTCTGCAGTTTTCATTAGTTTCTTTGGAGCTAGATAAGAAATAAGGGACTGGCAGTTGTATTAACTCTTTCAGAGCTGAACAGGAAACCAGGGACTTACAGTTGTACTATTTTATTCTGCTTCATTGAAGACATGAGTCCAGTGAAATGCCCTGGATAAGTGAGTTTGGGAGATGCTGAGTCAGCTATCCCCACCTTGGAAATTCCCAATGCATATTACAATAACAAAGGCTCCGAAAAGTACTGTAGAGTGATTTACTTAACACCAACATGACTTGACCATAGAACCAACCCCCTTTTTTTTTTTTTCATGATCTAACTACTAGATGCCTGGAGCACACCATGAGAAACACAGAATTAATTAAGTAGTGTTAAGAGTACCACAAATCAGCTTCCCAACCAAACAAAATAAACTTGCTCCAAATTAAGCCCATGGTCTTTTCCCTCCCAGAACTAGTTGTAGTCTGAAAACAGAAACCAGAAGCCTAGGTGTTTTATGCTATTTATCAATTTAATATATGCCATGCCTCTTCTTATTGGCCATAAAGGAGTTCTAGGGTCAGCATCTCCCTAGGGAGTAAATACTCATTTTCACTACTGGAGGAAAACAACCTTTAAGGATTATAATCACAGTGGTTAGCAGTACAACACCCCCCTCTCCCAGCTGATATGAGTGATGGCTGCTTTCTTTACCAAGTACAGCTTTGGCTTCTTCACTCTAGTCTGCCCTCTCCATAGGTGAGATTTATTGAGCTGCCTTATCATAGAAATACCCTGCTTCCTGATAACATCACATCTGAAGCTAACTCCTTTTCCTTAAACCCTCCACAAAATTACTGAACACAAACCCAGATGTTCTAATAGGCTCCTTTGCAATGCCTTCATATCGAGGTACCCCACAGTTCTCCATGGTGTGCATTCTACCTGGCTGTCGTGAGTAAAAACCCTGCTTAGTCAACAAAGATCTGTTCTTGGTGGTGTTCAGCTAGAAGGCATTGACACTTGGCTCATGGTAAGTACAAACATAATGTTTGCAGTAAAAATATCCTTAAGATTTTTCTACCACAGATTATTTATTGCTTTTTACAAGGTAGAAATTATCTGTGGCAAATGTTTTTGGAAAGTACAGAGTAAGAAATTAGTTACAGACACAGTCAAGTGTGCTTGTGCAAGATTTACAGCCAGACCAGCTACAACCTAAAAAATTGTTTTAATTTCTGTGGCTTGTTCTGGCAATCACACAAATGAAAAATATCTCAAAATGCTAGCCCCACTTCTCTGTCAGTAAGTCAGACAACTGAAACAACCAATTACATTTTTATCTTTTGCAAACTGCTTCAAAGTCTTTGGGAGAAAGAGGCAGTGTACATAATTTCAAAACAAATAATATGACACATTTGTACTGAACATCATGGTTTTCAAATTTTTTTAATATCAATTGCTTTCTGGTCATATTTAATCCCACCACTCGTCACTAAAAGTAGCCTACTTAGCATTTGTGTTCATTGTGAAAAATTCATGTAAATCCAAAAACCAAATGTTTTATTTTTCTTGCAGCTCCTACATGTCCTTCATGAGTGCTGATAATCAAATTATAAGCATATGTTTGATCTACTCAATCAACTCATGAATTCCAAATTTCTTGCCATAACTCTCCCTTCCTAATTGTCTAATGAATAATGGAAGTCTAATAAATTTACTGATTCAGATTTTAAGATCAGATAATAAGTATTACATAAGATACTAAGCGTTGCATATCAACTACATACATCTCATTATTTGATCTTCAGAGCTGGGTAGCAAGTAAACAAAAATTAAGCAACTTGCTTGAACCTTTATTCAAACATATTAACTATAGCAAGATGTCATTGAGACAACTGGGAAATATGAGCCTAGATTAGTATTATATGATACTGTTAATTTTGTCATGATTATGCAGTGGTAGCTATGTTTTTTTAAGTACTTATTATTTAATAAAGCATTCTGAAGTATATATGGATTAAAAAACTAAGATTGCAAGAATGTTGATAATTATTTATGTTGGATGATAGAAATGTGAGGAAGGGTCTTTAACCTATTCTTTCTAATTTTGCATATTCTTGAAAATTTCCATAATTCAATGTGTGTTTTTTTCTTTAAAGAGAGCAGTGGATGGAGCGATGAATAGGAAGTGCAAGAGGTGTTGCTAGACCATATAGACAGGTCAGGGGAGGTCTACTAAGAAGTTCACACTGAAGCAAAGACTCGAGGAGGGAGAAGAAGATTCTATATGTATCTCTTGGAGGGTAAAACTGCCCAGGCAGAAGTAGGAGTTAGTGCAGAGCTCCGATATGGGAGTGTGCTTGGCATATTCAAGGAACAAGAAACACGATGCCTGGAAAAGAATGAGCAATGAGAACAGTAGTAGGGAGTGACACCAGAGAGTAGCAGGGATGCGTGGCAAGAGGAAAAGCACGCAGGGCCATATACAACAAAAAATTCATATCCAAAATATATAAATAGTACCTAGGAACCAATAAGAAAAAGGCATGCAGCCCAACAGAAACACAAGCAAAAGAATTGAGCTGACACTTCAAAGACAAGGAAATGGTCAATAAGACATGAAAGGTGCTCTAATGCCACAAGCATCAGGGAGATGCAAATGAAAATCACAAAACTGCACACTCATAAAAAAGGCTAAAATTTAAAAGGCAGAAATACTATGTATTAAAGAGGAAACAGACTCTCATATACTGCTGATGGTTATGTAAATTGGTACAAACTGCAGTACCTACTAAAACTAAAATTATGCATACCTTTTAAACCCACAGCTCCATTTCTGACTAGATAGCCATCAGAGAAACATGTCTACACTCATCAAGACCTGAACAAGAATATTTAAAGCATCACTAGTCAAAATATCCAAAACTGATACTGCCCAAGTGCCCTATTCATAAAGAAAGAGAGAAAAAAATAAAATAATCCAGTAGAATCCTGATAAACTGACAGTATTATTTTGCAACCCAACCCTCCTCTGTGATCCACCCATAACTAGACTAGAGCAAACCCTTGGAATTTCCAGGTATTCAAACAAATTACCTTTTGAGTTTTAATTAGTTTGAGATGAGTTTCTCTCGTTGGTGTCCAAGGCAGTATGGAAAGAAAAACACATTTGAATAAAATTGACACATTAGTTAGTGATTTTATTTGTTTGGATTACAAACATAAATGGACTTATCTGAGATTATTCTGCTAGCTGCCAGAATGCAATATACCAGAACTAGAATGGCTTTTAAAAAGGGGAATTAATAAGTTGCTAGTTTACAGTTCTAAGGCCGAGAAAATTGTCCCAAGTAAAGCAAGTCTACAAGAATGTCCAAATGAAGGCACCAACAAGAGTTTACCATCACTCAAGAAAGGCCAATGAAGTTCAGGGTTTCTCTCTCCACTGAAAGGCACGTGGTGAACGTGGCAACATCTGCTAACTTCCTCTCCAGGCCTCCTGCTTCATGAAGCTCCCTGGAGGCATCTCCTTCTTCATCTCCAGAGGTCACTGGCTGGTGGACTCTGTGGTTCTTTTGTCATTCTTGTCACCCTGTCGTGGCTCTGCTGTCTCAGAATCTCTTCATTCTGAAGCTTTCTCCAAAATGTTCCCTCTTTTAAAGGATTCCAGTCAACTAATCAAGACCCACCTGGAATGGGTGGAGTCACAGCTCCCCTATTCAAAAATTAATACCTACAATTGCGTGAGTTACGTCTCTGTGGAGATAACCTAATCAAGTTTCCAGCCTACAGTGCTGAATGGGGATTAAAAGAAACAGCTGCCTCCACGAGATGGATCAGGATTAAAACATGGCTTTTCTAGGGCACATCATCCTTTCAGACCAGCACACCCTCCATCCATAAAAATGATAATAAACTTTATATTACTTTTAAAGTTTCCTTAGTTTTCAAGGTTTAGTTTTTCCTAATGTGTATAGGTGGGACACAAGCCTGTTAAACAGAAAGAAGAGGACTTAAAGTATTTTGAAAAGTTATTTTTAAATTCCAGGCCAGACAGTTTCTCTTCATTTCTGGAATAGGAAGTTAGCTTTGGCATTGATTTAATGTCAATGTATGAGACAAATAATAGACTTTAAAACTGAAGTATATCTATTTATAGAACATGAGGATAATAACAGTAAGAAAGATTACATTTGTGATTAAACAAATATAATAATAGTATAAAATTAAAGTTCAGCAAGCATCAGAGACTAGCTCATGCCCTTTTATCTTCAAGATGCTTACACACTCACACACATAAAAGTTATTCTGCTCTAAGGATTCTAGTTAGTACATGAAAATGTGTAAGAATTTTAGGAGATACTTTCATTAATCATTGAAAATGCACATGTACATTTACCTCTGCTCCCTCACATAACTCCACTGAATGTTAGCAAAAGGTTCAATTTTGAAGGTTGAACCACAAGGATAAATAGAAGTGGACAGGAAACTAGCAATACAATTTTTCTTACGCTATTTATACTCCATTTTAAATTTCACCTTTAATATCACACTGTACACAAGATGATTTTAATGCACTCGAAACTTTTAATAATTGAATATGTTTAACCCTATTATGTTGAAGATTCTCAATATGCCATGTTTTGATCTGATGTTTTAGTGTATAGAGAGTATCTTTGTCTCTAATGCAAACAAAAGTAACTCTGCTTGCTTTTTTCCTTACTCTCACCTCTATCAAATGGCATTTATGTAACTTTCAGTAAAATACATGTTGTTTCAGGCATCACCTAAATAAATCAGGATGATATAGCTGCCTTCTTTTTTATGTAAAGAAGGGAGTAATCTAGAAGATTTTATGCAGGGTTACATGGGGTTATTGAGATACTGGATGTGAAGAAGCTCAAGGAACACCCTTAACAAATGTTTGTTTCCTTCTTAGATTTTCCCTTAGGAAGAATGTCCTCTTTCTTCTGGTCAGGAATACTTATACTTCCTGGTCAGGAATAGTAGTTGCTGAATGGTGAAGTGTCTATCTAGTGACCAGACTTGCTTGGAGTGAACCTGAGGTATAGAAAGTTTGATCTAGGTGAAGAAAGTAGCTGGATTTGTACTTTACCTGAACTGAGTTCCTGCTCTAACAGATGACTGGTTTAACTATAAGGCATTAAAGTTAGGTAAGGAAACTAATATTTTTTAAAAGGTAAAATTGAATTGTTTTGTCACTATATATTTTTAAATTTTCAATATGTATTGAAAAGAGAAAGATAAATAATATTAAACTTAAAATGTATGGGACATGACTCCCAGAGGTGTAAATCTCCCTGGCAATGTGGGACCTGGCTCCTGGGGATGAGCTGGGACCTGGCATCATGGATGGAAAAAGTCTTCTTGACCAAAAGCAGGAAGAGAGAAATGAGACAGTCTCAGTGGTGGAGAGGTTTCAAACAGAGTCGAGAGATTATCCTGGAGATTATTCTTACACTTAATAAAGTTATCCCTTTTTAGTTTATGGTGTATTGGAGTGGCTGGAGGGAAGTACCTGAAACTCTAGAGCTGTGTTCCAGTAGCCTTGTTTCTTGAAGATGATTGTATAATGATATAGCTTTTACAATGTGATGGTGTGATTGTGAAAACCTTGCATCTGATGCTCCTTTTATCCAGGGTATGAACAGATGAGTGAAAAAAAAAGGATAAAAAATAAACAAATAATAGGGGGAGATAAGGGTAAAAATTGGGTAGATTGAAATACTGGTGGTTAATGAGAGGGAGGGGTTAGGGGCATGGAATGTGTTCTAGTTTGCTAGCAGCCAGAATGCAGCACACCAGAGATGGATTGGCTTTTAATAAAAGGGGATTTATTTCATTAATTCTTCAGAGGAAAGGCAGCTAACTTTCAATTGAGGTTCTTTCTTACGTGGGAAGGCACAGGGTGGTCTCTGCTGGCCTTCTTTCCAGGCCTCTGGTTTCCAACAACTTTGCCCAAGGTAATTCCTTTCTGCATCCTCAAAGGCCTGGGCTGAGCTGCAAGTGCTGAGATGAGGAATGCTGAGCTGCTTAGGCTGTGCTACGTTGTGCTCTCTCATTTAAGTACCAGCCAATTAAGTCAAACGTCATTCATTGCAGTAGGCCTGCCTCCTAGCCGAGTGCAGATGTAATTAGCAACAGATGAGGTTCACGTACCATTGGCTCCTGTCCACAGCAACAGAACTAGGTGCCTTCACCTGGCCAAGTTGACAACTGAATCTAACTACCACAGAATGTATGAGCTTTTTTTTTCTTTTTCTGGAGTGATGCAAATGTTCTGGTGATCATGGTGAAGAATACACAACTATGTGATGATATCGTGAGCCATTGATTGTATAATGTGGTAGGACTGTCTGTGTGTGGAGATTTCTCAATAAAAAATATTTTTTAACTAATGTAGTACTAAAAATTAAAATTTAAAAATGTAGTATAAATATTGTCTAGAAAAAAGACCTGGATAGAAAATGTTTCTATAAACAGAACAGTAAGAATATTTGTTTTGTGTCATTAAAATCAAATGTATTTCTACTGATGTCAATGAAATTCAATCACAAATTTGACAGAATTGATATCCTGGAGTGTTTTTTTTTTTATCAGTTCTATTTCTCATCAAGTATGATAACCAAAATGTCAGAATACTAGTTTTGTTCTATGTTTGTTTAGATAGCCAAATGCTTGGTGCAACATTATGTATTTGCTTATTTCACTTCCTCTCCCTTCTACTCATCATACACTGTTGAATTGATTTGAAGGCATAAAGCAATCACTTCCGGTAACTTCAGCTTTCTAGTCTAAAATATCTCCATTGGTTTTCCTTCAACTCACTGGAAAGAACGGTGCCATTGTCTAAAAGTTATGAATTACATGTTGCTGTGGCTGTTTGTGTGTTGTTTTTTGTTTGTTTTGCTGAGTGCAATCTGTCCAACAACCCTGTGCCCTCAAAACTCAGAGTTTTCTAAATTACTCTCACAACAGTTTTCAAATGCTGAGTTGTTCTGTTTCCACTACTTGACTCAGAAAATAAAAAAAACACTTGATTCTCTCATTGCTACCACCACTGATACTAGTAATGAGAGGTATTGTTTATTGAGCATTTACCCTCCTCCAGGTGCTGTTAAGCATTTTAATATCTGTAATCTCTTTTTATCTTCTTCCAAGCCCAATATTAATGAAAATTTTACTGGTTGTAAGTGGCAAGGATCCAGCTCAAATTTTTTTAAGTGAGAAAGAAAAACAACAAGAAGAGGCGCACATACCTGACAGTCTTGTGGTAGAGGCGTGGGTGGATCCAGGTGGTCAACTGTCAGCAGGTCACTGTCCTCTCAGCTCTCATTCCCTCTGCTGCTTCATTCTCAGTTTCCCCCCAAGTTATTATGAGATGACTGCTATCACTTCCATGCTTACATCCTATCAGTAGAGGGGTTCCCCCAACAACCTCAGTAACAGTCCTAGGATTGCATCTACTGGCCTTGTTCATGTCACGTGCCCAGGACAGAACTATTGCCAAGTTCTTACAACCAGGCCTGGGTCTCCTGCCTGTCCTTTCAGCTGAAAAGTAACATCAGCCTTCCCTGAATGATTTGAACCAAAAATAACCAATTAGTAATTCCCCAAAGGAATATTACAAGATTATTCCTCAAAGAAGAAGGAGGTAAAGAAAAACAAAATGGGAAGAGGTAACCTCATAAGCTCTGTGGAGAAGGTACGAGTATATCTCCCATTTCATGTAAAAGGAAACCAAGGCTAAAAGGGGTTAAGTTTCTTGCTAAAAACACACAGCTGGTATCTGGCAGAGCCTGCATGCAGAGGTGCAAGGCCTAACTCTGAGCCACTGCATCTTTCATCCTGCTTGTTGATAAAAACCTTAGTTAATGGTGTATAATGATATTTGAGCCCATTTTATATCCAGCTTGTCCCCCTGTACTTTATCATGGGGAAATTTAGCAGGATGGTAAGTAATTAATATGTCTCTTTCTCTGCAATCTTGATCAACATGTTAAAAGAAAAACTCTCCGGTCCAAATTAAAACAAGAGACAATAATTTTTCTAAGTTGGATCAATGGTCCATTCAGTCCAACAGCATCTTCAACAACACATTTGGGATGTGATTTGGCCTGATCACAATCTTAACTGGGAACAGAATTTCCCAAGTGTATTAGTTAGTGTTCTCTAGAGAAACAGAATCAACAAGAAACATTCGCAAATATGAAATTTATAAAAGTGTCTCATGTAACTGTGGGAACGCAGAGTCCAAAATCCGCAGGGCAGGCTGTGAAGCCGACAATTCCGATGGAGGGTCTGGACAAACTCCACAGAAGAGGCTTGCTCGTCGAAGCAGGAAGAGAACCTCTCTCTTCTGAATCCTCCTTAGAAGGCTTCCAGTAATTAGATTAAGCATCACTCATTAAAGAAGACACTCCTCTTGGCTGATTACAAATGGAATCAGCTGTGGATGCAGCTGACATGATCATGATCTAATTCTATGAAATGTCCTCATCGCAACAGACAGGCCAGCACTTGCCCAACCAGACAAACAGGCACCACCACTTGGACAAGCTGACACATGAACCTGACCATGACACCAAGTATTGCAATTTCCATAGAAAGTAGAGTTTACTGTGCACCACAGGAAGCAGAGTTTCCTTTTATTTGTTCCAAGCCTGCGTCACTCAAGCTGCACAGGGGGCTGCCCACACTTGTGTTCCAGGATTGAATGAAACAGTCTTTATTAGTCCAGATCAGACTATTGATGACCTTACAGACAAGCTGGCAGTTGGTTTCTTGGTGTACCCCTGTTCTTTCCAGGCTAAATCTCAGCAGTTAAGCTTATCCTCTTAAGGCATCCCTCTCATCACAACTTTCCTGAAAAAACACACTTGGTATGGCTCAGGATCACTTATGGGAAAAAGATGCCCCAAGTCCAGGGACATCTTAGGCGCTGGGGATTAGGTCATGTCAGTGTCTTCAGTCCAGTTTAATTAGGAGCAGTGAGGGGTGGAGATGACAAAGAAACAGGAAGGAGATTGATGATAAATCCACTCAAGGTGGATTCCCTCACTTGCCTCCCTCACAGCAGGCAAGTGAAGGAATTCACCTTGAGTGGATTTATAATAAAGCTAGATTATTCAACAGAGATGTGAACCCAAAATGTTGAAAAAAAAGCAAAAAACAAGAAAACTGCTGACTATTTAGCTATGAGCACTTGCCAAGGTTTATTACAATTCTTACTGCAAGGGAGAAAACTTCTAGTAAACTAATCAAAGATGCACTCTTTAGAGGAAAACACAAAAAGAATGTTTGTTTAAAAGTCCCTAGATTTTTGTGTGTCAGTGAGCAGGGTAGATAGATGACTGGTTTCCCAAAACACAACTTACTTCTATTCATGTTTACCAGAAAATTACTGAAACATTTCATCAAGAATGCCAATTTCTTCCTAAAAAGAGGCTGCAAATTGTATCATATAAAAAGTTTCTGTCCCACAACAGGTTTGGGACAACTTATTTTTTATAGAAGTCAGTGTGTTTAAAGGTAATGGCCGTGGAATTCCCATGACAAAGTTAAAAATTGGAAACACTAACACGGTGGTTCTGAGCATGGGTCTGCAGACCTGTTTACACATGAATGTTTATTATACATGTTTATTCATGTGTAAATTGACAGTGATAATAACTATTTTGTTGGGAAGGGGATATTAATAAATGCTATTTTGTCCTTGCTATCTCCTAAACTTTTGCAACAAACATTGACCACTTTTACAGCCATTGTCATTATAATGGCAATTATTATTATTATCCTTTTCTTTAGCAAGCAGGGGACATGCCTAGTCTATCATGGTCCTTTACAGAGTCCTGAGGTAACTTTTATAAATTTAGCAATCATGTGTATGCCAGATTCTTAAGAAATGTTAATAAAAGACCGGCTGCCCCTCAAAATGGGATTCAGGCAGAGTTCTGAATCAAATCCAATTCAGAGAGCAAAGTTCTCACACACATAAATGAAAATCTGTAAATAGGACTGACTGTGTCCTCCCCAAAGCCCATTACTATGGCAATCCACTAAACAAAATAAACAATATAGGATGGAAGGAAATATTTCCATTGCTTTCTTGTTCAGAGAACTTGGCTAGTCTTTCTGTCTTCAAAACAGACCATTAGCAACTTACTGGTGCTTTATGCCATACATCAAATACCCAGATCGACTCAAGTTTATGTACTGCATAAGGAAACACATCTGCCTCCTCTTCTCCACCTCCAATCTTGTGCCCAGGACCGCGGCAGCTCTGAGGTCTGGGGGCCTGCTTGCTCAACAGCGGAGTCCTTCCCAGGATGAAGAGACAAAGGGAATCTACCTGGCATTGTCCAGATGTTCTGGGAGCCCTGGGCAGCCAGGCAGAGGCGTGGGCCTGACCTCCCATAACCATTCTGGGCCTCTGCGTGGTTAGTCGTGTTGCTCCTCAGCAAAAGCCATTTCCATCTTAGAAAACATAAAGAAACATCTAATGGGAACAGAACTTTTTCAATGTGGAGCTAAATTATTTTCTGTTTCACAATCAGTAATTCACTTACCTCGCCTATCTCAACGCTCATCACACTTTATTGTAATTCCTTCTTTAATCATCCCATGCCCCTACCTGACTGAGAGCAAGGGGTTCAGGAAGTATTATGTCTGCCTTGCTTAGTATCACACATCAGGGACCCAGCACAGTGCCTGAGCAAATGTGGGGTGCCTAGGTGAGCAAACGCACATTTGAAGGTGAGCTTATATGAAACTGCAAAACTCAGTATGCACGAGAGAATTGGGAAGATGACTTTTTTTCTGGCTGTTGCCATGGGGAGAACATTCATTTTTATCAATGAAAGGGAAAGGGCATGTCTTAATCTGCCAGGGCTGCTGTAACAAAGTGCCACAGACTAATTTGTTTAAACAACCCAAATCGTGTCACCAGTTTGGAGTCTGAAAGTCCAAAATCAAGGTGTCAGCAGGACGAGGCTTTCTCTGAAGTCTGTGGTGTCTGTAGTCTGGTGGAGGCTTTCCAGCAATCCATAACTCAACCTCTGCCTCCATCCCATGGCCATGTCTCTCACTGTGTGTCTCCTCTGACCAAATTTCTTCTCCTTTATAAGGATTCCAGGTGTACTGTTTAAGGCCTGCCTTGATTCAGTTCAGCCTAACCTTAACTAATAAGATCTTCAAAGATCCTATTTTAAAATGGACTCACATCTATAGGACTGGCCTTGGGACTTGAACATTACTTTGGGGGAGGCATGATTCAATCCATGACAGAGGACTAGGATTTAATGGAGGCAGGTAAACATGGCAGGCACCTATACGTCTTGTGGAAGTCCTGAGGAAGGATGGAGATGGACCCTATCCTGAAATATGTGAAAGCAGAGGAGTCCCTGGCAGTTAGCCTCATCCCAGAGCATGAGAGTGTAGGGGAATTCTCTACCTTTGCTGATTTCCAGAAACAAAGGGCTCAGATCAAATAATCGTCAAAATAAAGTGTGTAAAGCACTTATAATCAGAAACAAGAACACATAGAAGACACTAATAAATGGCAACAATTATTGTTATTTAGAATAAAGAGAAGAGCAAAGGTTCCCCTTCCTGTGCTGCTATTTCTAGCAATTTCCTCGTCAACAGCTTCTTCCACCAGTTTCTGAGGTCCTTGACGGATTTTCCCTCTAGGCTGCCTGCCAGACTCCCTTCTGATAGAGGTCCCTTACTTGTCTCTGCATCGCTCTCACTGCCTACTCATCAGGCCTTCTCCATTGCAGGCTCATCTGCTACCTAGCACAGTGCCACTGCAGGGACAGAGGCAATTCAGAATGTGCTGTTGTGGCCCTATTCTCCTAAATGTACCATTTAAGAGCCATTTAATCCAAAGGTTAAATGTTGCCCCCATAGAAATCTGGGCACAAGAGACACCAGCAGATCTGAGGTACATCAAGAGCATTTATTTCAAAATAATGTCATTCTTTATTTGAGTAGATTGGATTACAGGATCCCGAAGACTTCGATGTGAATATGTGTCAGTGTAGAAATGCTGTTTACTTTGGCGAGGCTTTGTGTGTTGTTTCATACACTCTTGAAGGGCTCCAAGTAACCTTAAATCTCTTAATATACATGAACCAAAATCATTCCCTCTGGCTCAATTTGCTCCTGGGCCAAGTGTGGCATTTGTTAATTCTTCAGTGCTCACTAAGGTGTACTCAAGATCTACTCCTCTACTGAGCCTCCCCTACTCCACCACTGCAACTAGAATAGCTCTCCATCATTTAACCTCCCATACTGTAATACATTGATGCTTATCTATTTCTTTCTATGAGAACACGAGCACCTGTATGGGGAAGTGAGGGGGAGATCCCATCATAGAAGCCTTTTTAACCCTAGAGCCTGGCACAGAGGAGGCACCTACCACATATTTGATGAATGAATGAAATGAAAGGAATGAGTAGGTGAATGAAGAAATGAATGAATAAATAAACCACCCAACCCTATCCCCATCCCAAGTATAACCACTCCATTCAGGGCCATGAAATGAGAGCAAGACTTGTTGAGGAAACCTGGCAAATGTTGCACATCTGAGTGGAGGTGTGCATCAGGCAGTTGACTACTCTCAGGAGAGATTAGGAGTGGAAATAAAAGTTTATAAGTGAACATTTCCATATATACTTAGCATTTAAAGGCATGAAACAGGCTAAGATTCCAAGTGAGTGAGCAAGCAAAAACAGGACTGAGGACCAGAGACTGATCCCAGGGCCCTCCAGCCCCAGGAGGCTGGTAAGAAGAGCAGAAGCCAGCAAGCAGATGGAGAAGTGGCACAGAGGGAGGTGAAAAGCCAGGAGAACATAGCGTCAAGGAAAGAACATATTGAGGAGAAAGCCATAAACTGTAAATGAGTCAAATATGTTGATGACTAAGAGTTGACAACTAGGTTTAGTAACATGGAAGTTATTCCACTATTATGAAAACTGACAGGCCAGAGGTCTTTGCTTTAGCTGGCTTCCTTTCCTCTCTTTACCCCTCAGATATATGCTTTCCCTTATTCTTCATCTGTATTACATCTTTACTCAATGTTCTTCCCCTGGGTATTTGCTTTTAAATGCAGCAACAACTCTGGCATTTACTGAGTGTCTCTTACGTAAGTTAGACAGCATGTCAAATTCTGACAATTCAGCAAGCATTGGGATGTCATCTCAAACTTCAGAGAGTGGTCTTGTGCTGACCCAAACACCACTTAATTACAGTACAGAGTAATGCAGAAGCCACGGTAGAACGCATGTAAAATAGTAGAAAAAAGCATGTCATCTTAGATTAGCAATATTCCTTACTAGCGATCAGTATGGAGATGATTAAATGATTAAATGCATTTGAAGCACCCAGGAAGATGCCTGAAACAGAGGGTGTGCTCAGTGAATACAACTACAGAAGATGAAGCGTGTGCTACAGAGGCCAAGAGGAAGGACACCAAGTCTGCTGCCCATCTTACCCTGCTTGGAGAAGTAGTGAAAATTTCACAGGGGATGTGACATCAGAAGTGGGCCGTGAAAGATAAGAGGTTGACACGGGGAGGACAGGATGCTCCAAAGAGATTTCTTGAGCAGAGTGTGTCCTTCCTGAATCCAGCTCAGTATAGCCTCTTGAGAGTGTTTCACCAGATTTTGACAGTGGCTCTGAGGTCCTGAAAGACCACCTACCCCAGGGGTCAAGGTAGCCAGGACAGCACAACCCTTCCTTCCATGCATCTTTTGTTACACATGGGAAGGTACAATCATGGCAAAGGCTCCCAGTTGCTACTAAGCAGCTTAACTAATAGCAGCAGCCTAAAAAGACATGCTTCCAATTTCATTTTCAAGAGCACACTGGAGAGCAGATGCCAAATTATATTATGCTGCATGAGGATGTGTTCATCTTTTACTTCTTTTCATCCAATGTTTTCAGGTTTAATAGTGTGCCTGCATAGAAATGAATTTGTGTTTCTGTGTTCTCATGTCTTTGTCAAAACAAATCATGTTCTGTCAGACAAAAGCTGGCAAAGCGGCAACATGAAAGAGAGAAAAAGTTCTGGTTCTGGTTTTGACTCTAACTGGCTGGTTTAATATTAGGAAAATGATCTCCCTTCACAGGACATTCATTTCCTTTCTCAGTGATAAAAAGCAGAACGAGAATAACGATGCTCCCGCTCTCCTTTCTTATGTCCCACTCATTCCCAGGTCAAATGGCTTGACTTCCACTGCCAGAGGATCCAAAAGCCAACTTTCCCTGAATAGGAGAGTTACATAGTTACAGTTTCCTGTGGCTATCTGTATCATATTCTAAGTGGTTAAAAAACTGCAGTGGCATCACTGAGAAGCAATTTTATTGCTACGGTTTCTAAGCACAAGTGAAAATAGGAATTCCGTTAGGAGGTTGAAAATTGTAACAATTCCATTGGCATGTATTTTATTGTGCAGTAAATTGAAAATTTTAAAAAAATACACTTTTAATTATAGTAGTAGAAAACTATAATAATAATGCAGGAAGGGGATTAAGAGAAATAAGAGGTCAGAGATAAATAATCCATAGAGATATCCAATTCATCTTTGCACCTAGGGTTTGAGTAAATTATAAAACAAGCAAAAAATAATTCCACAAATGAATATTCACATTTTCCTCTCCTCCTCCAAGAATTCTAACGTTGGCCAAGCCTGTTCTCCCTGACTTCCCAACCACCCCCCCCCAGGACTGCACTTTATTAAGCAGATAGGGGAGCAGTGAGAGATCACCAGGGGAGCCCATGGATTTACATGGGCTAGGGAAGGAATAAATATGAGAGAAAAGAAGAATCAGAGGACATGGAGGGAAAGAGAAAGAGAGAAATAAAGAATTTGGTATGGATAGATATTTGGAGTTGGAGTTGAGAGAGTATGAAAGTTTTTGAAGCAGTTTATATACATGAGGAATATTTTGAGAGGAGCCAAGCAAAGACATATTTTGAGCTGCTGTGCATTAGGAAAGCTCTTGCCACTGTTGATATTTCCTCATTAGACTGAGAAAATCTTCAAATTTCAGTATTACTCATTTTTGTGATATGTATTTCCTTAAATTCAGCCCTATACACAACCAGTACACCATTCAAGAAAGAAACATGATGCCCTTATTTAGATTATAGTTCTACATTTTATTTGACAAACAAACCAACAGCAACAACATAAAACCTTGAGTACCACTGTCCTTTGATCTGTAATTTATATTTAAATCCTTCTGTTTAGTCTGCCTACTAGTTCCAATCCACCCACCTGGAGTGGTCCATTATCGAACAGGAGAACACTCATTGGTGGCCAGTGTTTCAACTAAGTTGACCGAAAGGCTCCTATAGCAGTTCCAATGATCTTTATCCACACCAGATGCTGATAATAGCATGGTGGACATTAGCGATGGTTTTTATTTATGAAATTAGTGGTCTTCCAGATACATCACTTGGCTAAAAGTATGCTAAAGACCCTTCCCACTCTTGCACAAGTAGGGTAAACAAAACAAAACTAGCAAGTGCAGTAGCCTGTATCTTTTGGTTGGTACCTGGGGCTCGATACCAGAATATAACAACCACTGCCAGAAGGTTCTGGATCCAACTACGATGTCAGCTGAATAAAATGTCCACATTTTCCTCTTGAACACCTTTCATCCAAAGTATAGTCAGATGTCTTAAAAGATCAGATTATCTGGGGCTTGCTAATATATGTAAGCATGTGGGGCAGGATTAGGTCAGATGATTCTTGCTACCATAATAATCTGGCAGGAAGCTGTGAGCAGGAGGCCTACCACCCTTGACAGCTTCAAAGTTTTAAAACTATGCTACTTACCCAAATAAAAGAAAAAGCCTAATGGTGCATGGAGCAAATTAGTTTAGATCATTTCACAATACCTATTTCAGTGATGGTGCAGCTTGAGGGTCATAATCTTGAATTTCTCTCCCAGCTACAATATTCCATGATTCTATATTCTATCTAAAAGGTGCATAGCATTTCCCTCCCATGCCATGAAAATGCTCCAGTTCTCTCCATCTTCATTTTAGAGTTCAACTTCCCCCCCAGTAGTGGTTAAAGAGACTGACTAGGTTATTCCAAAGCCAGCAATCCCAATTTTCAAAGATGCTATTAAACAGTGACAGTATGATCAATGCTAGCAAATACTAGTACTTGGTAACAATGAGACCAAGTGGGTTAGGTCTCTCACTTTCCTGTCCAAGGTTTCCCCTCCCAATCATGCCAACTGAGGAGAGGTAAAGTGTCTTAATGAATGAAGCTGTTCCATTCCCTTCCTCTTCCTATGTCTGGATGGAAAGCCTCTTACTAATGTCTCCCGTTGCTCCTTCAATGGAGAATCCTTTTTCCTACAGCAGGAATTCTGCGATCACAGAAGAAAAAAGCTAGAGATGCAGATATAGAAATGGGATTTTAAACTCTCTTTGGACACTTGGCATTGACAAGTAGAAGTTGATACATGAACAGCTGGTTAAGTTTCTGTGTAAACATGAAGCAGTTTGGACAAGCAGAGACAGCATTAACCAGCACTTTTCCACAGGACAAGGATCTCTTGTTTAAGCAGGAATCCCAAATTTATTTCAAAGCAATATTTCATTGACTATCTACTATGTGCCAAGTGCTATGCTGCAAGTCCACAGGTGCATAAAACAGACATGGTCCTTGCCCTAAATGAGCTCCCAGACTGGAGTAGGTTTTGAAAAGAAAATTCTAAGTTGCCACGAGAACATACACCTAGCAGATTTAACTTTGTCACAAAGATGCTGCATGGAAACTAAAAAGAGTAGGAGTAATGCATATATAAATAAATTTATTTACATATATGTACTTGTTGAAGGTACATATTTAAATATTATTTTACTGCGAAGGGGTGAGAGATCAAAAATGTTTGAAGATTACTGCCCTAGAGCAAATGATTCTTAAATCTCACTTTACATTAAAGTCATCAGAGTTGCTTTTTAAAAGCTTTTGGGGTGAGATTCAGGAAACTGTTCAATAAGCACTCTAGGTAATTTTGTTGAGTCCTACTCTGTGGATCAGTTCCTATAGGCTAATTTATTTATAGACATGCATCTGAGATACAGCACGTTCACTTCCAGACCACTGAATACTGCAATAAGGCAAGTCACATGAAATTTTTGGTTTCCCAGTGCACAGAAAAGTTATATTTACACTCTATGATAGGCTAAGTGTGCAATAGCATTATGTCTTTAAAAAAAAAACAATGGCCCTGTGTAGTTAAAATGTGACACAGAGACATGAAGTGAGAACATGGTGTTGGGAAAATGTTGCCAATAGACTTCTTCCATGCAGGGTTGCCGCAAAATTTCAATTTGTAAAAAACACAGTATTTGCAAAGTGCAGTAAAGCAAAGTGCAATAAAACAATACATACCTGTGTCTAATGAGGTCTTTGAGACTAGTCAACACTTAGGGTGGGGAGTAAGTGTGTTTTATTGTTTATGTGTCATTTGAATATTGTGTTTCTTGTTCATTTTCTTCAATTTCTGGGGACTGTCTCCTAGCAAGCAACATCTTACTTGGACTTGAGTTAATTCTGTCCTGAGCCTCTATCTCCTAAGTTGGTTGAGGCTCTCTTTCTCAACCATCATATTGGCTCCTTCCGGATGCCCAGATGCCCCTTTGTCCCTCGACAGAATATGTTTACCGGGAGGCAGGACTTTCATTGCTAAATCCAGGAAAGTCCCTGGGAAACTGGGACAAGTTGGTCACCCTAGAAAAAATCTTGCTTCAATAAACGGCAGTGCATTTGAAGGGCTAAGACAGCATGTCAGCCCCTCACCCTCTTAACCTTAAAAATAGTTAATGCTTCCTAGAAAGGCTGATTTCTTGAGCCCAACCACTTCCAAGCCTTCTTTATTTTCATCCATCTAACTTCCACCCATCTAAGATCCATGGAAACAAGAGCAAGACTATTAATTAGAATTTGAAACTCTCTTGTCAATTTTAGCTGCTGGCTGCCTGTGGAAATGCCAAGTTTTACATGACCCTCATGCTGTTTAAAGGGGAAGCATAATTAATAAACTAGTGTCCATGTTCGTAAGTGTTCTCTGTCAATCCAATCAGACACTCTCTCCAGGGTCCAGATAATTAGGAGTAATTTGTCTTGAGAACTGTGGCTTGAGGGGTTGTGGCTGATCCACATGGCAGGTCTCCTGCAGAGAGCTGTTCCTGTTCCTCCTGGTCTTTGTTAAAGCAAAGTAGAAAGAAGGTTATATGCAAAACTCTTTCTTCTCAAGGTTGTGCACAGTTCCTAGGACCCCATCATGCTAGATTGGCCGATGGGAAAACATTACTATCTGCCCCGGGGAAAAAGAAGTAGCATATTCATTAAGAACCACTTATGCGTTAGGGCCTGTCACAGTTATTTTAAAACCCCAATATCCCTTGAACCTCAAGCTAATACTAAGAAGGCATTTCCAATTCCATTTTAAAGACAAGAATTTAGTTGATGTAGTCAAGTTTACACAGCTAGAATGTAGAGAGAGCAGAGAATGGACTCCATTCCCAGCATCAACTTCTCCTTTATCTTTATACTCTGCTTCTTACCACAGAGATTTTGCACCATCTCTATATTCAATTTAATTAACATGAGGCAGGATAGGGGGAATTTTATAAGGCCCAGATCTCAGCAATGGGAGATCAGAGGAGCACCTATATTCTTAGAGAGCTGAACGGCCTCCAGGCACTCTCTCAACCCTATGTCTGAAGAAGCAGCCCATTTTTACTCTGGGTGGTTCCTGACTCTGGCAGAGACTCGATATTGCCTTTCTCCCAGGAGAAGATAAACTTGTACAGCCCAGAATCCCTCCTAGTTATCCCAGCTACCCTCAGCCATTTTTGACTGCTCAACATTTCTGGAGAATTACAAAATGATACTTCTCTATCTGAAATTATTCTATTCACTGTCCGCATTACATCCATTTTTAAAGGGATTAAGAACAGTGCTTCAATCTAGATTGACTGATGTATGGAGAAGCTGGTTGGTCTACCGGTAGTGCATTAGTCATAAATTGTTCATTAAGGTTACAGAGTTCAGTCAGGAATTATTCCATGCAGCCCCACAAAACACCACATCCAGAAACTTTCCTTTACCATAAGGCAGAGCATTTGCCCATCAACTCCTAAATTTAGGGCTCATTTACACCCCTTTTAAGGAGCTCATCTTCCCTTTCCTAGCCAGAGACCAAACAGATGTCAAGTAGAGGACCTCATTTCCACTTTAGATCTTCCATATCCCTCCTCCCCATACAGCACTGGGGTATAAGGCAAACGGAATTTCTGGGAGGAATGCTGAGTGTCCTATTATTTCCCCTGGGTAGGTAAGGAAATTAAGATTTAATTATAGCCATTGTTATTAATAAAATCAAAATGTAAATACTAGTCCTTTACAGCAGTTTTTTTTTTTTCTGCTGGGCTCTATAATCAGATGGATAGCAGACATTCCCAGATTCTTATAGTTCAGGGGCATGGAAAAGAAAGGCAAGGGAAATCCTTACCTAGGAAAATGGACAGGCAAGAACAAGTATTTTGGAATTCTTTGTTTAAGGATAATGTATTCTCTATAATGGTATGTTAAGATTGTATCCTAGCAGTTAAACATAATCTAATTCTTGCCTCATATTGTTCAAATTTCGAAAAAGCAACCTTGTCCTGCCCCCGTTCTCCAAAAAATGGGAGAAAAATATTGTATTAGTCAGGGTTCTCTAGGGAAACAGAACCAACAGGATATTACAATTATGAGATTTTATAAAGGTGTCCATGCAACTATGGGGATGCATAAGTCCAAATTCCATAGGGCAGAAGGTAAGCTGACAGCTCTGATGAAGGTCTTAATGAATCCCCTGGGAGAAGCTGGCTGGCTGAAGCAGAATGAGATTCTCTCTCCTGACTTCTCTTTCAAAGCCTTCAGCTGATTAAATTAAATGTCATTAATTGCATGACAAAGACACTCCCCTTGATCAACTGTAGATGTAATCAGCCATGAATGCAATCAGTGTGCTGATGATTTAATAAACTAGCTTTCTGGTTTATTAACTAGTCATGCAATGTCCTTGCGGTAATGGCTAAGCCAGTGCTTGACCAGACAACTGGGCACCATCACCTGGTCAAGTTGATATATGAATCCAACCATAACAAATACAATTGTACCAAGTTACATGATCACTATAAATTATCATTGCTCTTTTTAATTCCAGTATTTTTTACTCAAGCTGATTATATTAACAGAAGATGCCCCCAAAGCATATTTGACCCACAGATGCTGCCTCAGCTACATCATTTGCCCTCTGGCTTATTTCAGACAGCATCCAAAATCAAGCAAAGCCTTGCTTCCTTGAACTTATCCCCAAATCACCTCTGACAAGCCCAATTCCTATAAGTCCATTCTAAGACCCCACTCCCTAAGTTTCCCTGTGATGTTTGTTTTCTCTCAGGTTGGCTACAGGTTGGTTGCTGGTGGCTTCTAGCTGGAAGGAATTGACAGTAAATAAGTCAGTGGTTTCCAGTGTCAATTCTACCTTTGATTACACTAAAACCTGAATAAATCCCTCCCCTTCTCTGGCTCTCATTTCCTTATGAAAAATAGAATAGCAGAAATAATTTAAACAGTCATAAATAATGTATATGCAGGCATAAAATTTATTTTATTTTTTTATAAATACTAGGAGATTTCTCTGATTAGTACTCATTCATTCTTAGCAATGAGAAAATAATCTGTAAAACTTGGTTGAGTCTAGTAATTTCTTCTATCATTTCAGGTTTAAAATGTAATCTTTTTAAGTAACATCATCAGTATCAGTTATCATGCAGTCTTAACTTCTCTACCATTGCAAACTGACCACATATGTCTGTCTCTAAATCTAAAGGAAATACACACTTGACTATAAGATATCATTTCCATGCATCAGATGAATGCATGGATGTGATAAAGAGATAATTCATCAGATTACTGAGCATCTCTCTGCTAACTTTCTTCCACCCAGGTAGTTGCTGTAGGTGAGCCTACAGAGAGACCTGTTTCCTCTCTATCATTCCTGTGTGCAGCTCTGACTTGTTCCACTAACAGCACAGAGACAGTCTCTGGTCTCCACAAACTTACTGGTTAACTCAGGGTCCACAGGAAAACTTGAATACCCCTGCCATGGAATACTGTAGGAACATAGTTGCCCCTTTCCCTCTCTCCTTTGTTCTCTTGGCTGTGTCAACCTCAGTCTTGCAAGCCCATCCTTCATGTGATTCCAGATGAGAAGCTAGCACCTATCTTTATTTTCAAATTGACTTCAAATCTCAAAGGGATTCTCTTGGGCCCTCTCAAGTCCAGCAGTCTCCTTCTCCCCAAAGAAGGGAGAAGGAAGAAGAGACACAATCCTTGAGTTGAGGATATGACCTCTGCTCACTCCAGAAGACCCCTTCATGTCCTTTCAGCCCTCTTCATGTCTTCTTCTGTGTCAGGGGAAAAAAATAAAACAAACAGTTCAGGTTCCTTTGTCAACTTTGCCTCCCGCTCCCCATTGGGATGTCCTCTAAAGTATTGCAGTAGAACCTTAGAGTTTCACAGAGCCTAGTTTGAAAAACAATAGGTTTTTCCCTCTTCATCTAAAGAATCTTTAGGCCATATTACAAAAATGAGCCCTAAGAAGTCCTGAAAGGACACTGCTCAGTGTCTAACTCCAACCTCAAGTCAGAAGCAAGAACTAGCCCCAAAGTGCTAAACTGCACTTTAGGTGGAAGCTTGTTGGAAACTCCAAGCTGAGCTGAGGGTCCTTCCACCACAAGTTAAGTGGGGGACATAGCCCCACATTGAGCCAGATTTTGGTCATCAAAGTGAGGGCATAGGCCCCACACAATCAGATACAGCTGAGGATCCAAGAAGTAAACAGCTTCTGAGAATGATTAAATCACCAAACAGCACCATCTGCTGGGCAGGCTAGAAAGTACAGAGAACTGCAGGACTTTTTCAGCTATCCGAGGCCCA
The DNA here is from genome assembly GCF_023851605.1 of Tamandua tetradactyla. Lineage (NCBI taxonomy): Eukaryota > Metazoa > Chordata > Mammalia > Pilosa > Myrmecophagidae > Tamandua > Tamandua tetradactyla. The sequence goes on from NC_135339.1 coordinate 55,499,293, forward strand.
TTGGAGCTGGTCTTCATTTCCTGCATGGGTACCCAGACCTGCCTTGGTTGAGAAAAAAGAAGACCCAACTGTCAAAGCAAAGCCCTAATATAAACCCAGGCAACAACTAAACCCAAGAGAAGAGAGAGAAATCAACCTTCAGAATAGACCTATCAAGATAATCAGATGGCCAGATATCTGCAAAAAATCACAAGGCATGCTAAAACTTAAGAAAAAAATGGCCCAGTTGAAGGAACAGATCAAAAAGTCAGAGGGGAAACAGAATCTGGAACAACTAAGCAAATATGTACAAACAAATCTCCTGGATCAATTCAAAAAAATGAAGGAAAATATGTATATACAGAAAGATATAGGATATTAAGAAGAACCTAGAAGAGCATAAAGAAGAATTTGAAAGAATGCCCAGAAAAATAACAGATTTTTGTCTTTATGGAAGTAAAAGACACTGTAGATGAAATTTAAAATATACTAAAGACACAATACAGCAAATTTGAAGAGGTAAAAGAAACAATCAGCAAGGTGGAAGACAGATCATCCAAATTTGAACAGACAAAAAAAAAATGGAGAAAAAATAGAAAAATTTGAGTAGAATCTCAGGGAAATTATTGGCAACACAAAGTCCCAAAAGGAGAAGTGAAAGGAAAAGAGTCATGAGGAATAAAATAATGGCTGAAAATTTCCCAACTCTTTTAAAAGACATAATCTAAGAAGCCCAACATACTCCAACCAGAATGATCTGGATAGACACCACAAGAAACACAGCAATAAGACTGTAAAATGCTGAAGAGAAGTAGAAAATTCTGAAAGCAGCAAGAGAAAAAGTGATTCAGCACATGCAAGGGAAACCAAATAAGACTAAGTGCTGATTTCTCACCAGACACCACGGAGGTGAGAAGGAACTATGATACATTTAAGTCATAGAAAGAAAAAAACTGCCAACCAAGAATTCTCCATACAGCAGAGCTATCCTTCAAAAATGAGGGAGAGTTTAAAATATTTGCAGACAAGCAGAAGCTGAGTTTGTTAATAAGAGCCCGATAAGAACTATTAAAGGTAGTACTGCTGGATGTAAAGAAAAGATAGGAGAGAGAGGTCTGGAGAAGAATTGAAGAATATTAGTAAAGGTAAGAGAAAGGATAAAGAGTGAGAGAGAGAGAAAAAACAGATCTGACAAATAAAAACTAAAGGATAAGATGGTTGATTCAAAATATGCCTTTACAGTAATAACTTTGAATGTTAACAGATTGAACTCCCCAATCAAATGACACAGATTGGCAGAATGGATTAAAAAATATGATCCCTCTATATGCTGTTTATAGTAAACTCATCTTAGACCCAAAGATGCAAATACGTTGAAAATGAAAGGATGGAAAAAGATATTCAATGCAAATAGTAACCAAAAGAAAGTTGGGGTAGTGATAGCAATATCAGAAAAAATAGACTTTAAATGCAAAAATGTTATAAGAGATAAAGAAGGACACCATATGGTAATAAAAGAGGTAATTCAACAAGAAATAACCATAATGAATATCTATGCTCCTAGTCAAGGTGCTTCAAAGTACATGCAGTAAACACTGGCAAAACTGGAGGGAGTAATAGATGATTCTACCATAATAGTAGGAAACTTCAACGCACCACTCCCTGCAATAGATACAACAACTAAACCGAGGGTCAATAAAGAAACACAGAATCTAAATTATATGTTAAATTAACTGGACATAACAAATGTATATAGAACATTGCACCCCAAAAGAGCAGAATATACATTCTTCTTAAGTGCTTGTGGGACATTCTCAAGGATAGACCATACACTGGGGCACAAAACAAGACTTAATTTTGCAAAGTACTTTCTCTGATCATAATGGAATGAAGCTGGAAATCAATATCAGAAAGACACCAAAAAATACACAAATATATGGAGGTTAAACAACACACTCTTATGCACTCAGGGGGTCAGGGAAGAAATTATAAGAAAAATCAGTAAATATCTCAAGACAAACGAAAATGAGAACATGACATATGAAAACTTTTGGGATACAGCAAAGACATTGCTGAGAGAGAAATTTATAGCCCTAAGCATTTATGTTAAAAAGGAGGAAAGGGCTAAAATCAACAACCTAACTGAACAACTGGAGAAACTTCAGAAAGAACAGCAAACTAATCCCAAAGCAAGCAGAAGGGAATAAATAACAAAGACTAGAGTAGAAATTAATGAAGTGAAGAATAAAAAACAATAGAGAGAATCAATAAAACCAAAAGCTGGTTCTTTGAGAAGATCAATAAATTGACAAACCCTTAGTTAGACTGACAAAGAAGAGAGAAGCTGCAAATAAATAAAATCAGAATAAAGAGGGGGACATTAATATGGAACCCAAAGAAAAAGATCATAAGTGGTTTCTGTGAAGAACATATGCTAACAAATTAGACAACTTAGATGAAATGGACAACTTCGTACAAACACATGAAAAACCTACACTGACTCAAGAAGAAATAGAAGAGCTTAACAAATAAAGAGATCAAACCAGTCATCAAAACCTACCAACAAAGGAAAACTCAAGTCTGGATGACTTCACAGGTTTTTACCAAGCATTCCAAGAACTGCTCAAACTCTTCCAAAAAATTGAAGAAGAGAGAACCCTACCTAACTCGTTTTATGAAGTCACCATTATCCTAATGCCAAAGCTGGATGAAGATACTATAAGAAAAGAAAACTTCAGACCAGTCTCTCTAATGAATATGGTTGCAAAATCCTCAACAAAATACTTGCAAATAGAATCCAAAGACAAATTAAAAGAATTGTACACCATGACCCTAAATGGATTTTATTCCAGGTATGCAAGAGTGGTTCAACACAAGAAAATCAATTAATGTAATACACAATGTTAACATATTAAAAGGGAAAAACCACATGATAATCTTGATTGACACAGAAAAGGCTTTGAAAAAATTCAGCAATCTTTCATTTTAAAAACCCTTCAAAAGGTAGGAATTGAAGATAACTTCCTCAACGTGTTAAAGGGTGTATATGAAAAACTCACAGCTAACATCATACCCAATGTTGAGAGACTGAAAGCTTTCCTTCTAAGATCAGGAAAAAGACAAGGATGCCCACTGTCACCACTATTACTCAGCGTTGAGTTAGATGTTCTAGATAGAGCAATTAAGGAAGAAAAAGAAATAAAAGTCATCCACATTGGAAAGGAAGAAGTAAAACTGTCACTAATTGCAGATGACATGATCCTATACTTAGAAAATACAGAAAAAATACAAGCTGATAAATGAGTTCATCAAAGTGACAGGATATAAGATCAACATGAAAATTCAATGGTGTTTCTATGTACTAGTAATAAGCTCTCTGAGGAGGCAATCAGTAAAAAAAAATTCTGTTTACAATAGCACCTAAAAGAATCAAATATTTAGGTATAAACCTAACCAAGAATGTAAAGGATATTTACATAGAAAACTACAAAACATTGTTAAAAGAAATCAAAGGAGATCTGAATAAATGAAGACATTCCATGTTCACAGATTGGAAGGCTAACTATTGTTAAAATGTAGATTCCACCCAAATTGATTTACAGATTCAATGCAATACCAATCAAAATTCCAACAGACTACTTTACAAAAATGAAGAAGCAGATTATCAATTTATTTGGAAGGGTAAGGGGCCTTGAATAGCCAAAAACATCTCAAAAAAGAGAAATGAAGTGGGAGGTATCACACTTCCTGACTTTAAAGAATATATAAAGCCACAGTGGTCAAAATAGCATGGCATTAGCATACAGATAGACATACTGATCAATGAAATAAAATTGAGAGCTCAGAAATAGACCCTTAAATCTATGGTCAATTGATTTTTTAACAAGACTCCCAAGCTACTCACCTGGGACAGAAGAGTCTCTTCAAATAAATGGTGTTAGGAGAACTGAATATCCATAGTCAAAAGAATGAAAAAAAAGAGCCTTATCTCATACTCTGTACAAAAATTAACTCAAAATGGATCAAAGACCTAAATATAAGGACTGTTACCATAAAACTCCTAGAAGAAAATGTAGGGAAGCAATGTTAAGATCTAGTGATAGGTGATAGCTTCTTATACTTTACATCAAAAGCACAAGAAATGAAAGAAAAAATAGATACATGGAAACTCCTCAAAATCAAATACATTAGTGCTTCAAAGGACTTTGTCAAAAGGGTGAAAAGGCAATGAGAGAAAATATTTGGAAACCACATATCTGATAAGGGTTTGATATCCAGACTATATAAAAAAATTCCAATAACTCAATATTAAAAAGACAACCCAATTTAAAAATGGGGGAGAAAATGAATAGACATTTCCCCAAAGAGGAAATACAGATGAGTAAAAGGCACATGAATGGATGCTCATCTTCATGAAACATGCAACAAAGTGAATGAAATTTGGGGACATTGTGTTGTGTAAAATAAGCCAGAAACAAAAGAACAAATACTGTATGGTCTCTTTTAGAAAATACTTTAAAGAAAATTGGGGCCTAGATTGTAAGGTCTTATAACAGTCACATTTAACCCAGAGCTATAAATGTTATTTCTAGATTTTGAGATGCTGTGCTATGTATGTATAACCTGGTATCTCCCTGGAATTTTGGCTACCTGTGTGACACCTAGACTCAGAGTTGGAGTTCTGCACCTCTAAAAGTCAGCATCGCCACATACAACAATGTTAAGGAATCTGAAAAAGAGATCAGGCTCCAATTAGAGATAAGAACAAACCTGATCCGGTCGGGACTAATGTGGATCAAAATATAGGAGTAAGGATGACCCTGTCTGTATTTTAGAACTTCACTTACTGTAGGAGACCAAAGGAGAAGAGATTTGTTTTGTCCAAGACCTAAATTTTCTGTAACACATAATCTAAATTAATCTGTCTGGAAAGCTCATTAAAACAACTGACACACATGGATCCCAGAATGGGAATGAGGGCTTGTAATTCTTATAGCTTAAGGTAATACCCAGATACATCCCAAAATAATTAAAAATTATTGGCAAAGCTTCTTAAGGGACAGGAGAAAAAATATGGAACTATTAATCTTTACCAACAGGAAACCCCTGATATCGTCTCAACATTACAGACTCCCAAGTAGGTAGTCCAGGTCCTTGACCTTGAGGCTGGCTTTTGTGAAGCTTATTATTGTAGTGGAGAGGCTAAGCCTACCTCATGGTGCTGCCTAAGAGTTACTTCCAGAAAACCTCTTTTGTTGCTCAGATATGGTCTCTCTCTAAGCCCAAATCTGCAAGGAAAATTATTACCCTCCCTGCTGTGTGGGATATGATATTCAAGGGTGAAAGTCTCCCTGGCAATGCTGGACATAACTCCCAGGGATGAGCCTGGCCCTGGCACTGTCGGATTGACTATCTCTTCCTAACCAAAAGGGGGAAAAGAAATGTAACAAAATAAGGGCTAAGAGAGTTCAAATAGAGTTGAGAGGCTATTCTAGAGGCTACTCTTACACAAACATTAATTAGATATTGCTAATTACCACAGTCTGCCAAACTCCAACCAAAACCATTCCTGTTAACCCTGAAGAACACCTAGGGCTCTATCTGGGATTCTACAAAAGTTTCACAAACTAAGATAACTTTCCAGAAATTTACAACCTCCAGATAGTTTCTAGGTCAGGTAAGTCCTGAAACCCAGGGGGGACAGGTTTCCCAAGAACATCAGCTAGTTCTCTCCCCTATACTATCCACATACCTTCCCAACATGAAAATATTAGAATGGCACAGCCCAAATATCCCTAAGATTAGGAGAAGGATCAAAGGAGAAGGGGGAGTTATAACAGAGAACATAGGATTTAACAAATGAGTATTACTGCTGAATCACTATATCGATAATTCTTTTGGTCTCCATTGTCTTGGAGCAGCTAGAAGGAAAAACTTAAAACTGCAGAACCTTAACCCATACTGAACTCTGAAATCTTTTCTATACCTGTACAATGTACTTTGACATTTACTGACTTTTTGTAAATATGTTATATTTCACAATAAAAAATTTTAAAAAATTCAAATAAATAAAAGAGAACCCTGATATCATTAAAGGAAACAAAAAGTCTAGATTAAAGAAACAAAACAAAACAAAAAACAGATGCCCAGCTTCACTAGCTATTAGGGAAATGCAAATCAAAATCACAATGAAATATCATCTCACACTTCCTAGAATGGCTGTTATTAAACAAACAGGAAACTACAAGTGCTGGAGAGGATGTAGAGAAATTGGAACACTTATTCACTGATGATGGGAATGGAAAGTGGTATGCTGCTGTGGAGGAGGGTTTGGGGGTTCCTCAGGAATCTAATCTAATATATTGTATATTAATTTATATGTATTTTATGACCTGGTAACCCCGTTACTCAAGATATACCCAGAAGACCTGAACACAGGGGCATGAACAGACATTTGCTGCATTCACAGCAGCATTATTCACAATTGCCAGAAGATAAAAACAACCTATGTGTCATCAACAGATGAATGGATAAACAAAATGTAGCACACACATATGACAGAATATTATTCAGCAGTAGGAAGGAGTGAGGGTTGAAACATGTGATATGAATGAGCCTTGAGGACATTATGTTAAGTGAAGTAAGTCAGACACAAAAGGACAAATATTGTATGTTCTCACTAATATGAAGTGATTATAATATGTAAACTCATAGACATAAAATATAAAATATAGGTTACCCAGATACAGAATGAAGCTAAAGAATGGGGAATGGGTGCTTAATATGTGCAGAATGTTTAAGTAGGGTGAACTTAAATATTTGGAAATGAACAGAGGTGATGGTAGCATGCAATTATGAGAATAATTAACCATACTGAATGGTGTGTGAATACGGTGGATAGGGGAAGTTTAGAGTCACGTATTTCATTAGAAGGAAAGTTGGAGGTTAAAATGGGAATTATAACACAATAAATCTTGTGGTGGATAATGTCTGTGATTAGCCATACAAATATAAAAAAGTTATTTCATAAACTAGAGCAGATGTACAACACTATTACAAGGAGTTAATAATAGAGCAGCATATGGGAAAATGTACTATTACAAACTAAAGACTATTGTTAACAGTAATATTTTAATACTCTTCCATTAACAGTAACAAATGCACCACACCAGTACTATGGGTCAGTAATAGGGGGAATAAGGAGTATGGGAGGATTAGGTTTCTTTTTTATTTCTATATCTCTTCTAGAGTAATGAAAATGTTCTAAATTTTATCCTGGGGCTGTATGCACAACTATGCGATGATACTGTGAACCAGTGATTGTAAAATTCATACGGTTTCTATGGCGTGTAAATATATTTCAATAAAATTGCATTTAAAAACAACCCAAGAGAATGAAAAATAACTGGCCTTGAATCTATGACGAGATGTTGACATTCACTCAAATTTGAACCTGGTCTAAGAACATGTTAGAATTTTGAACAGCGGAAAGATAATGACAAAGCAGTGGGTTCAGACAGCTTGGTTATGAGCACAGGGCTGCTAAGAAGAACTTTTTCAGAATCACGTAAAATATTAAGAGAAGGGAGAAAAAGAATTGGGGAAAGAAAACAGCAATGGGATAGGTACAAAATGACCAGAATTTAGATGAGGATTTAGGTATGGTAAGGAAAGAAATAAAGAAGAAAAGTCAGGGAACCCTGCAGAGAGAGAAATGGCGACATTTAGTAACTGCCTCACCATGCAGGTGGGTGAAAATGAGAATGATGTCTAAAATTACCTCTTGGATTTTGGACTTGAGAACACATCACACCACAGGATGAGGGTGGACATCTGGAATACCTTTTTGGCAAAATATATGTCATTATCATTTTACAGTTGAAGCAAAGGCAGGGCTTATAATAAATAGAAATGTCTTACATCAGCTCGAGAGGTTCAGAGATCAGGACAAGATGTCTTAGCAAAAAATTATGAAAGGAAATAAAGCTTCTATGAGAATGGGTCTAAAGGAAAAATAATTGTGAATGTGTCCAATGTTCACAAAATTTTTTTAAAAATAGAAGCAAAGTTCTTAGCACATAGAAAATGTACCTTATAGTAAAACCTGATATGACAGATATAATTACCTGTATCCAGGTTTTAGCTTTCCTGCTAAATCAAGAGATCCTTCTGGGTATGAACCTCTTTATCTTTGAATTTTCCCTCTAAAGTGTCTAATACATTATTTTATTTGTAGTAGGTGTTCAACAAATGTTTGATAAATAATTAAATGTAGGTAGATAATTCATATATCCATTTTGCCCTTATAAAATTCTACCTTTGCTGATGAAGATGCTTTTCTTTCCTTATCTCTTCAGCTTTTGCCACAATGCATAGGAAAGGACAAGATAAGACTAAACATAAACTAGATGATTAGTGCCTGTGAAATTATTGGCTTGGAATCACAGATTGTTAGAGGTAGAAGGAATTTTAAAAATCATCGAATTCAGTAGTTTTCAAGCTATACTCAATTCTGTTACCTTGGAGGGGAGAGTGACCTACAGTCAGCTTAAATCACAGCAACTCAGCTTTTATCTGTTGTATATATTGGGCTTTTTAGTAAAATTTTATTTGAAGAAAGTTTTTGAAGCTAAACAAAAGCTGGAAATCATTGAATATGAAAGCCTCTCTTTCCTAGATAAGGAAACCACAGCTAAAAGATACAGAATTCTTCTGACACTCTTTCCAGAGTACTTCCTAACATAACCATTAGCCCATAACTTGGAGTATGTTTTTCAAGTTATTTCCCTGTAGAGTTGCCAGAGAGAGCACAGGATGCCCTGTTAAATTTCAATTTCAAATAAATAATGAAATAATGTTATCACGTATGTCTCAAATAAGCTACACTTGTCTGCTATCTAAACACAGGTATACATAAATCATCTTCAAACTATAAGTTGCTGCAGCTTCTAGGTTTTCACTATATTGCTATCAAGAGACCATCCTGCTACTCTCAGTTTGAACCTTAAAAACCCACTCCAACCTTATAACTCCCAGGTGAGCTACATGGACTGAGTAAGGATCGGACAGCCATGCCCACAGAAATCCTGACTATCCATTAGGATAAAAAGAGGAAATTCTGTTGAAAATGGAAGGTCTAATTGGGCAGAACTAGCTTAAAGATAGCACCCCAAACATGTCCATAATTTAGTGGGTCGCATGCGCGTGTTCATTAGGGGATGACTAGAATGTGTATCTTTATAAGAATTGCAACATCTGAGCTGTTGGCATTTGGGGCTGATTGGTGATGAGCTGCCATTCCATACAGACTAGCTAAAATTAGAAAGACTGACAATACTAAGCGACAGCTTCTAGCTGAGTATCTGACACATATTTTTTAAAATAAACAGGTTTACTTTCCTGCTATAATGTAGATGCGCTCATTCTCTTGTAGCAAAAGATCATATTTTAGAAATGTTTTGGAGGCATCTTTTGATAAAGAACTGTAAGGTTTGTTAGCTTAGAAATATAGAGGTAATAATTGAAATATCTTATTAAACTTCATTTTAGAATACAAGTGTTAGTAACTGATGATGTGGTTGATAGGGACAGATTTGGGGTTAATTTTGAAATTCTGTAGATAGTTCTCAAAATAATCTGTACGACAAATGTATGTAAAATTAATTCTAAATGCCCTAGAGGAGATCATTAATTAAAGGAATTTTGTCATGAGAACTTTGGTAAGACTAACATGTTTTACTCCTTAGAATAGTCACTTTTTAATCTATCTGTTCTATAAATTCTTCTTTTGTTCTATAAGTTTTTAATTTCATTTTTTTCCTTACAGATGTCTGTACTTGTATGTGATTACAAGTCACTTAGCAATTTTTATTTTAAAATTAATGATGATAAATACTATTTAAAAGGAAGAGAAGAAAGTCAAGTATGGTATATCTAAAAATGGAAAGAATAGGATACTGTGCTCCCTTTGGATTATGATTTTTGGGTCTACAATAGCATTCAAGAGAAATTAAGAATGTTGAAGTCAAAGGAACAAATTGAAAGAAATTCTGGAGAATATTACTGTAATGGTTTGAAGCTGTATGCGATCCAGAAGAGATTATGTACTTTAAATCCAATCCTGTAGGTATAGACTTATTGTTGGTAGGAGCTTTTGATTAGGTCATTTCAATTGAGAAGTGACCCATCTCATTCAAGGTGGGTCTTAATCCTCTTACTGGAGTCCTTTATAAAAGGATGAAATACAGGGGGAAAAAAAAGCCACACAGAGTCTAAGAGACACAAAGCCAAAGAGCAACACACAGAAGCTCAGAGAGGAAGCAATTGAAGCCAAGCTGGAAGTAATGAAACCTCAGGTGAAAAGGACCAGCAGATGTCACCACAAGCCTTGCTATCTGACAGAGGAGCCCAAACTTGCCAGTAGCCAGTCTTCCAGGAGAAAGCATCACCCATTGACAACCTGAGTTGAACTTTCTTTAAAAATACATTTTTGACAAATCTTCACACACATACAGTTCATACATGGGGTACAATCAATGGCTCACAATATCATCACATAGTTGTATATTCATCACCATGATCAGTTTTAGAATATTTGTATCACTCCAGAGAAAGAAATAAAAAGAAAAAGGAAAAATTCATGCATGACATACCCCTTACCCCTCTCTCTCATTGACCACTAGTATTTCTTTTTTTTTTTTTAACATGGTCAAGCACCAGAAATCGAACCTGGGTCCTCTGGCATGGCAGGCAAGCATTCTTGCTGGCTGAGCCACCATGGCCGACCTGACCACTAGTATCTCAATCTACCTAATTTATTTTACACCTTATACTTCCTATTATTTATTTATTTATTTTATCCGTATTTTTTACTCATATGTCCATACCCTGGGTAAAAGAAACATCAGACAAAAGGTTTTCACAATCATTCACACTGTAAAAGCTATATAGTTATACAATCATCTTCAAGAGTCAATGCTACTGGAACACAATTCAACAGTTTCAGATACTTCCCTCCAGCCACTCCAATCCACTATAAACTAAAAAGGGATATTTATATAATGCATAAGAATAACCGCTAGGATAACCCCTTGGCTCTGTTTGAAATCTCTCAGCTACTGAAACTATTTTATTTCATTTCTCTCTTCCTCCTTTGGACAAGGCTTTCTCAATCCCATGATGCTGGGTCCCAGATCATCTTGGGAGTTCTGTTTGACTTTGCCAGGGAAATTTATACCCTGGGAGTCATGTCCCACATGGGGGGGGGGGGCAATGAGTTTACCTGTAGAGTTGTCTTAGAGAGAGAGGTCACATCTGAGCAACAAAAGAGGTGGGGGAGCATAATTATAAGTAGGTTTAGTTTCTCCTTTGCAGGAATAAGTTTCATAGGGGTGAACTCCAAGATTGAGGGCTCAGCTTCTTGATTTGCTTGTCCCTACTACTTGTGAGAATATCAGGAATTCCCCAAATGGGGAAGTTGAATAGTTCCTCCTTTCTCCGCAGTCCCCCAAAAGGACTTATGGTGTTCAACTAAACTTACCATACAAACTAAATTAGGTAATGCACTACCTGAAACATAAATTTTGCACCAAATAAACATCTCTCCCTTTAGTCTCACACAGAAGTTGAAGTTTTAAAATATGAACCATATCATTCTTTACCCTGTACTCTGATTTATCTTAGTCCTATCCAGATCAGCTTCATTCATATCTCTAGTCGAAGTTTGATCCCTTTTCCAACTTTTTAAACAGTTCCTATATGGGGTAGTCTTGGGTTTCAAAGTTTCAGAGTTCTAACTCTGAGCTTCAGGTTTCACATAAATACCCTGCCCAAAGTTTCTAGGAATGACCAGGTTATATACAAACAGCTCAGTATCTCAGAATTTAGAAATAACAGTTACAACTTCTGAATAGATATGACTGCTGTAAGAGCTTAACAATCTACGACCCTTTACAAAAGGCCCCAACCTGATAACCCATGCTCTCGACTTTAGTTCTTCAAATTTTTATATTACAGTTAGTCTGTATGAGTGAGGCATGGTAATATTTGTCTTTTTGTTCCTGATATGACATTCAACGTACTGTCCTTAAGCTTCATTCATCTAGTTGCATGCCTTACAACTTCATTACTTCTCCCAACCTCTAGTAGTTTTTTGCATGTATACACCACAGTTTTCTCTTCCTACCCTCAGTCATTATATCCTTAGGCCAAAAGCACCACTGTGCAAATGTCCATTTATGTCCCCACACTCAGTTCCTCCAGGTATATGTGCAGATCATAAGGTAACCCCACCCCTAGCCTCCTGTGGAATTACCACACTGTCCTCCAGGGGCTGCACCTCTCAGTTTCCCTATGGACAGTGAATAGGTACATCTCTTTCTTCACATTTTCTCTAGCATTTGTTTTTCTCTGCTCATTTTTAAATAGCTTTATTTGCATATCGTACAATTCAACTTAAGTAAATAAACAAGACTTTTACCCTGGGCAAAGTTGTTGGAAACCAGAGGCCTGGAAAGAAGGCCAGAAGAGACACTCACTCTCTTCCTGCTTTGGCTGGTGAGAATCTCCTGTGGAGTTCATCCAGACCCTCCATCAGAGTCGTCAGCTTCACAGCCTGCCCTCCGGATTTTGCACTCTATGTTCTCACAGTTACGTGAGACACTTTTATAAATTTTATATTTATGGATATTTCCTGTTGATTCTATTTCTCTAGACAACCCTAACCAATACAGTTCCCTATGGATTTTAAGAGGCTGATTCATCCCTTGGTTCTAGTGCACCAGTTATTGTAAAGTCACAGTCCGCTATGGTGAATGTAATCATTGACCAGAGTCTCCTTTAATCTGAGCCAGAAGGAGGGATAAATGACTATAATATCCTGATCACCCTTATCTACTGCATCAAATTGTGAATCATCTCAAGACCATCTGGCCTCTTTATTCTTCACTTTCCAGCCATCGCTACTTTGGAGCAAGATAGAAACAAGTTAGCTCTGAATTGATCTCATCTTAAAATCATCACTACAGCTGTAATTGCAATGATTGCACTAGATTGGCATTTTTCTCAATGGCTATTTTATTCTTCAAAGCGCTTCTTTCTTGTAGGAGGCTGAGATCTTTGAAACAACATCTGAATGTTGCTTCAGGGTTTCACACCCACAATAAAGTCCCTAGTTTCTACAAACATGAACTGTTTAAGGAAATTTAGGCTTTCCTTAGACTTGTTTCATGGATAAGTAGGCCAGTTTCTATAAATGGAAGTCTTCATTTTGGCTTTCTGAAATTAAGGCTTGAGCTACAATAGTCTAGTCAAATTAATACTATACATTATAAAAATTATTTCTTTTTTCCCCAGTGCCTGCCCATGCAAGAAAAAATTAATTCTTTTTTTGTTATAGTTAGCTAAAAGTTTGGTGAGTTTAGTCTTTTAGTTCCAAAATACTTTCAATTGTCTCTGGCTATCTCTTCCATGTGTACCAAGAGCACAATACAATGCCAAGTAATAAATGGGTCTCATATTATGAACTCAGCATGATTAGGTTCTATAGGGAATCAAATTTCAGACACATAATTTCTGAGCAGTTTGTACAACAGCTTATCACTATGATGATTGATGGTTGCTATTCTCAAGAGACTCAACGTAGGTAGCCCAGTGTCCCAGCCAGGTGACTTTCAAGAATATAATTTACATATTAAGATGTAGTCAATATTATCATCATTTAATATATTATTTAATTGTGGAAATCTCCTTGTCCTTAGAAAACCATTTTAAGCTTATTGACCCTGAATGAATATAAATGACCACTAACTCCAAAAAGTCACTGTTGAGATGCAATATTAGTCACCTAAAAAAATTAAAGCTCAATTTTGAAAAGTTTAATAGAAAGCAAAAATTATGGATGCAAAAATTTTTTCAAAATAAAATATTATATGGAGATGTTAAGGCAAGATACATATCACTGATCCAGCCATCTCATTACTAGGTATATGCTCAGAATAACTGAAAGCAGGGGTGCAAAAAGACATTTACACATTGATGTTTGTGATGGCATTATTCAGAATTGCCAGTGGATGGAGGTGGCCTAAGTGTTCATCCACTGATGAGGAGAAGGGTGAATTGTGGTGAATATATATGATTGAATATTGTGCAGTATAAGAAGGAATGAAGTCATGATGTATGCCTCAATGTGGATGAATCTTGGGGACATTATTTGAGAGAAATAAGCCAGAAACAAAACAAACACTGTTTGGTCTCACTAATATGAACTAACTATAATGAACAAACTCTATGAGTTAAATTTGAGAGCACAGATTATCAGGAGATAGAAATAGGGTAAAGCTTGGGTAACTGATGCTTGGAGTACAGAATGTTTAATAAGGTTGATTGTAATTAGCACAATACCATAAGTTTAATTAACAAAGCTAAGCATGAGTATGGTTGAAAGAGGAAGACTAGGGTTGTGTATGTCACTAGAAGGAAATTATAGAAGATGAAAACTGGGACAGTATAACTCACTGAAAACTAGAGTGAACAATGATGGTGGTTAATTGTACAAATATAAGAAAGCTCTTACATGACATAGAACAAATGTGTATCAGGTTGTTAATTAATAGGGTGGTATATGGGAAAATTACATTTGATGTAAATTATGGTCTATAGTTAACAGTAACATTGTGATATTCCTTCATTAACTATAACAAAGGCACTATTTCAAAGCTACCTGTCAATAATAAGGGCATATAAGGTGTATGAGATATTTTTTGAATGAAATGAGAATGTTCTCATCTTGACTGGCGGTGAATGCATAACTATGTATATGCATAACTCTTATACCAAGAGCCATCATTTATACACTTAGGATGGATTGCATTGTGTGTGAATAAACTTTAAAAAAATACATTTCACTGACTGATAATCCAATAGATCAGGTGTCAGAAACTATGGCCTGCCATCTGTGTTTGTAAATAAAGTTTTATTCGACTCAGCCATGCCCATTTATTTACATATTCTCTATCGTTGCTTCCGTACTATAAGGGCAGAGCAAAGAAATTGTAACAGAGACCCTACGCTCCACAGTGTCTAAAATATTTGCCATCTTGTATTTACCACTTGGACCTTTATAGAATTCTTTTGCCAGCTTCTTCAGTAGACAATGCAGCATGGATATGTCCATTGCTAAGTCTATCTTATCATCAAGGTGCCAAACATCTTGTGTTCATCATCAGGTAATGTTTTGGTTTGCTAAAGATGCCAGAATACTAGAAATGAATGACTTTTAAAAAGGAAATTTATTTAAGTTACAAATTTATTGTTCTAAGGCCATAAAAATGTCCAATCTAAAGCATCCAGGGAAAGATACCTTGACTCAGGAAAGGCTGATAGGTCCAGAACACCTATGTCAGCTGGGAAGTTACATGACTGTTGTCTGCTGGTTCTTTGTACAACTTCCCAGGTACATTTTCATTCTGCATCTCCCAATGTCTGGTCCCTGTGTTGGCTGTAAGCTTTCTCCAAAATGTTTCCCTTTTCATAGGATTCCAGAAAACTAATTAAGGCCCACATTGAATGGGTGAAGTCACATCTCTGTCTAATCAAAAGATGACACCCACAACTGGGTGTGTCACATCTCCATGGAAGTAATCTAACAGAAAGGTCACACCCACAACTGAGTGGGTCAATCTCCATGGGAACAATGTAATCAGTGGTTTCCACCCTGAACAAGAGGCCTGGCCCCACAAGATTGGGTTAACATGTAAGCATGGCTTTTCTGTGTTACATAATAGTTTTAAACTGGCACAACTGATCCAAACTCTCCCAGCCACTGATATCATCATCTTCTATTCATTCCCTTACATTTAAGTTCAATCTCCTTGGGTGGCCTATCCCCTATCTGTAGCTTCTGTGTACCTCTAGGTCCTCTCTATTCTACAATGTAAACCTTTGTGATTACCTTTACCAAAGTCATCATAGCAAAATCTTATATTATCTATCCTTTTGTGTCTGACTTATTTCACTCAGCATTATATACTCAAGGTTCATCCATGTTGTCATATGCTTTGGAATCTCATTTTGTCTTACTGCTACATAATATTCCATCATATGTATATATCACATTTTGTTTATCCACTTGTCTATTGATGAACACTTGGATTGTTTTCATCTTTTGGCAATTCTGAATAGTGTCGCCATGAACATAGGTGAGCAAATGTCTGTTCATGTCACTGCCTTCAGCTCTTCTGGATATATACCAAGTATTGATATTGCCAGGTTGTAGAGCAACTTGATATTTGGTTTTCTGAAGAAATACCAAACTCTCTTACACAATGGCTGTACTATTATACATTCCCAGCAATAGTGAATAAGTGCTCCGATTCCTCCATATCCTCTCCAAAATTTGTAGTTTTCTGCTTATTTAATAGCAGTCCTCCTTATAGGTGTGAGGTGATATCACATTGTAGTCTCAATTTGCATTTCCCTATTTCTCCACATCCTCTCCAACATTTGTAGTTTCTGTTTGTTTAATAATAGCCATCTTAAAGGTGTAAGGTGATATGATATCTCTTTTTAGTCTTGATTTACATTTCCCTTATAGCTGATAAGGATGAACATCTCTTCAGAAGCTTTTTAGCCATTCATATTTGCTCTTCAGAAAAAGGTCTATTCAGATATTTCACCCATTTTATAATTGGGCTGTTTGTTCTTTTGCTGTTGAGTTGTATAATTTCTTTATGTACACATGATATCAAGCATTATCCAATACGCAGTTTCCAAATATTTTCTCCCACTCAGTTGGCTGCCTTTTTTGACAAAGTCTTTTGAGAACAACAGTTTTTGATTTTAAGGAGTTCCCATTTATCAATGCTTTCTTTCATTGCTTGGTCAAAACATCATGGTACTGGCACAAAGACAGAAGTATTAACCAATGGAATAGAATCCCAAGTGCAAAGATAGAACACCAAATTTATGGACAATTAACCTTTTGATAAGGCCCCCAAATCCACTGAACTGGGACAGATAGTCATTTCAATAAATTGGCATGGGAGAATTGGATGTCAATAGCCAAAAGAATGAAAGACAACCCTTACCTTACACCCTGTCATGGTCAGGCTTGTGTGTCAACTTGGCCAGGTGGTGGTGTCTGGTCATCTGGTCAGGCAAGTGCTGGCTTGTCTGTTGCTATGAGGACATTTCATGGACTTAAATCATGATTATGTTGGCTGTATCCACAGCTGATTACATTTGTAATCAGCTAAGGGGGGTGTCTTCTGCAATGAGTGATGCTTAATCTAATCACCAGAAAGCTTTTAAGGAGAATTCGGAAGAGGCAGTCACTCTTCCAGCTTCAGCCAGTGAGCCTCTCCTGTGGAGTTCATCCAGACCCTCTGTTGGAGTTGCCAGCTTGTGGCCTGCCCTACAGACCTTGGACATTTACATCCCCATGGTTGCCCAGCCAGCCTCTCTTGAGAGTTCGTTGAGTCCCTTCATCAGTTGCCAGCTTGCAGCCTGCTTTACAGACCCTGGACTCTGCTTCACACAGTTACATGAGACACTTTCTTTTTTATAAATTTTATATCTACGAATATCTCCTGCTGATTCTGTGTCTCTAGAGAACCTTAGGTAATACAGTGTGAGAAAATTAAGTTTAGCTTTCACACAAGATGGTGCTGCAGAATAACACAAACCAGTTTTAGGAAGGGAAGGAGAACACCTCTGACATAGCCTAGAATTGGTGCCAACTATGTGGAAACAAGTTTAAATAAGTAACAGCCAGGGTCATTGAAAAATAAAATGTAAGCAAAAGTGGGAACCTTCTGCTGGAAATTTGAATTATAATATCCAGATAGGCTGTAACCTCTAGAATATCCAATTAGCAGAGAAACAGGGGAGGGTCTGCATGCTAAGCACAAGTATAACCATTTTGGCATTCTATTGTTTGGCACATCAGCCGCCATTTTGTGTTCAGCTAGGTGCCCATTCTTGTAAGATCATGAATAAATTATTTTCTTCTCCACAATTGGGTGAGAGTTTATTCACTTTCACATGCAGCATTTTTTCTAACAATTTGGGGGCTCGTTTGGGGACAGAGGTTTCAGAGGGGATGAAGGAAATGCATGCCCCGCTGATAAAGTGGTCTCAAACACTGCCCTTGGGGGCCCACATCTGGCAGCCAGAAGGACCCAAGACTGGATGCTGAAATCTGCCGATTATGAAAAAGAAAAGGGGAAAGGGAAATCTGCCTCATAGTGACCAGGCAACTCTGTGCATGGGCCAAGGTAAGAAGACTAGTAAGTATTGCCTTGGTGGTTGGGATGAATTCTGATGAGCCTGGATGAGTAAGCAAGTTTAGAGTCCCAATCCATGGCTCTGAGGGGCTGGAGTCAGATTCAGCGAAAGGGCATTGAGACAAAAGAGCTAGGCAAGACTCAGAATGGGTAGAGGCAGTCAGCTGGCTAGGGAAAAAGGAAGGGGATACCTATAGGGTCTCCAGGAACATTTTCCTGAATAGTCCATAGGGAAAATGTTATACTGACAGAACAAAGGAAAGAAAAATGTACATTTGGACAAAAAGAAAGCATTGTGCCACCCAATGTATTCTGGACAAAATATGGGACAAATGAGGATAGGCTGTAATTAGTCTTTTAAAGGGACTTGAAGAAGCTACCCAGAGTTAATGATATTCTGGTAATTTTCTAGTTTTGACTCTGGTTCAATAGAACTATTTCAAAGTGGTATGTGACCACTTGATGAGAGTCTGGGTTTCTCTATAATAAATCCCTTTGCCAAATGCAGGAATTGCAGACTTGCTACTAATAAGAGTGAAGCAAATGGATGAATAAAACTATCTTGATGTGAGAGCATTTTTCTGTAGGAGTTCAGTCTTGACGAAAGTATCAATGCAGGAACTGGTCTCCTAGGAGGTTATGGTGTCTTCTTACAGCACATACCAACCACTTCTGAACAATAATCTTGGCATTATTTGAGGTGGCAGAGAAGATGTCTGCTTTCTGATTTATTTAAGCAAGTAACTGACCAAGGAGAGGTTGGATGATTAAAGAGACACAACGGATTCTTTGTTAAACTAAAGATGCCTTTTTTTTCCCAGCAAAATCTTGTTGGGTATTACATTTTTTTAAGGAATGAACTTAAACAAAACTCCCTTTGCTTACCTGCAAAAGTTGAGGAACCAAATAAGGAAATTCAGGGATGGACCATTATAGTCCTGTGGCCCAAGGATGTAAAGGGGTCTTGGGCTGACATTCAGAAAAAGATCAAGCAAGTAGACAGGTGGAAGGATAAAACATTAGAAGAGTTATTAAGAGAGTTTCAAAGTGCATTTTAGTTGTGATGTTTTGATGTATTCAACTTTACTGGTGATGGCAGCGCTTAAGATCCAATCAGGGTCCTTTCTTTGCTTCCACATTTTATTTTAGATGCAGGATCACCTGTTCCTTCTTTGGCACAGGTAAGGGCTTTTGTTTGTTGCTTGTCTGTTCTGAGGTGTTGTATAAGAGGGAATTGGGAAGCAGGTAAGAGGTGGGTGTTCAGAACTGCTCAGTGTCAGGGCTGTGAAAGGACACCCTGGAGCGCTCAGCTTCAGATCTACTTTGGAGAAGCAGTGTGAGGGAATCAGATGGTTATTGGGTATCTCCTAAGTGCCAGTTAACAGGGGCCTTGTTTACTCTAGAGTGAAGCAGAAAAGAGGTGCTGAGAACAGGCCTGGCTTGTAGTGGCCACAGGGCACGTGTGGCCCAGCAGCTCTATGGTCATTAGTTGCATGGGTGCTGGTCACTACTGCATGGAGGGACCCATGGTCTCTGCAGAGCCCAGGAACACAGGCAAACCAGAGCCACCTGGCAGACTACAGGTGGGGATGGGAAAGAGGCACCTGGGCTGAGAGCATGGGCTCAACACCAGCCTGGCTCCCTCCTCAAGCCCCCAAACCCTTTTGCCATGAGCAGCCCCCACCCAGAGTCCCAGGACTGCACAGCTGCTGGCCCCTCTGAGGGTGGAGAACAGTGCGAGGGAGGATGGTCCAGCAGGGACGGGCAAGGGATGGGCTTGGCTGAGGTGTCAGTGCAAAGGCTGCCTGGATGTTCCCCAGGATGTCCACCAAGTGCAGAAATCAAGTCACTTGGCTAAATGTTTTCCCCTGCCATGCTATTGGTGATAGTGGGTTGTGAGAAAGGAAGAGGAAAGCAGAAACCATAAGTTAAAATCATGTTGACCATGGTCGACCACATGGTAGGGATTAGAGATAAAGCAGGGAGGAGACAGATAGGTAGATACAAAATAGAGAAGCATTCTGGCCCAAAGGGGATAAAGGAGCAAGGAGGGCACAAGACTCAGCAGGGTATTATCACTGTGGGAAACCTTGTCATTTCAAAAATGAATGCCTGAATTTAAAGAAAGAAGTGGAGGGGGGGGATGTCCCGGATGAATTTTGCAAATTAGGGAGGTCAAAGCCTCCTTGCCTCAAGAGCCCACTGGGAGGCTTTGGTAGATCTAAAGGTGGGTCCATATCAGGGGGAAATTACATTTTTGGTGGACACTAGGGCAGCTTGATCTTCTATGACCCATGTCGCAAAGGGGGTCATATTCTTGGTAGCTACCTCACAGTTTCAGGGGTAAAAGGGGAAAGATTAAGAGTCCCCATTTTCAAACCTACTGTTAGCTATTAGGAAGATAACCAAATTATAACACCCCTGGTGTACACTCCAGAAGCTGGGAGCAGCTTGTTGGGAAGGGACTTACTAATACCCATGGAATGGGCTAATAGGCACGACCTGAAACTACCACATAGAGGGCCAGTGAGTGTTGCAGCTTCTGTTTAAAAAAGCCATTGTCAATTAGGACTGGTAGGGGCAGGGAAGGGGTGGAGGGGCAAGGAAGGGATGCATTGGAAGAAAATGACTTCAGAGAAAGAACGATGGAGGCTGGGGTCTGAAGTCTTGGAAGACTTTGGGCTGGGAGAGTGGCCCCACAAGCACATGGAGAGGGTGAGTTTGCCCCAAAGGCAGAGGGTGGGCCTTCCACCTTATAGTGGAGGAATGGTGCCACCCAGGCCTTGGAGAGAGGGTTGAGCAAATTTCTTGGAGATTGGGAAGACACTGGCTGCCACCACATGGAGGGGTTGAGCATGTGCCCCAGAAATGGCAGAAAGTCCATGTGCAGCCCCAATGTTTGGAGAAGGTGGAGCCAAGAGGGGTGTGGTCTCCTTAGTATCCCCCAGGGTTGCATTCAGAGAGGTGGCTGCTGTATAGGCCCTTGTAAAGGGTGGGACTGCCACTTTCTGAAGGCCTGAAGATAAATGACTCTTAGACTTTGAAATCTAATGGAGTTTGCCCTGCAGGTTTTCAAAACTGCTTGGGTCTGATGACCCCTGTGTTCCTTCCAATTTTTCCATATACATATTTGAGAATACATATCCTATGACTGTCCTTCCTTTGTTGCAAAGGACCTCTTCCTTAGGAATTATATACTGGCTTTATCCTCTGCTCTGTCATCACTCAGGCACCTTGGCTTGCTGGTCCAGACCCCACCTCTTGAATTCTCTGCCCATCAACTTCAAGCAGGCAGTTAAGTCCTCATCACATTGTGGAAAGAGTCCAAATCCAATCAGCCTGGAAAGGATGTTGACAACTGAAATAGCAATTTGGATGGCAGAGAAAGGCTGGACTCACTACACCCACATGAAAGGACCAATACTTAAGCTGGATGATAAGTACCCAACAACTCAGTCCAATTCCTGGGAAATAACTCCAACTTTGGACCCTTTAAAATCATGCTAAAGAGACAATGGTTTGGAAGGTTGAAGGGGTTTTTGGGTTTGGAGTTTGGATTCTGTACTTTAACATAGTTAATAGTGACCCTGGCCAAAGAAAAGTCTTACCCAAGGAAGACAAATGAGGGATCTGGGGCACAATTTAAAAATGAGAATAATTATACCAGTCATAATGTTTCAAATTGGGGATGCAACAAGCCCTGCTTTTCTGATAATGAATGTAAGTGAAGGTTTGAAGCCCCAAACTGTACAGTTTGATAAAGGGTAAACTCAGCAAAGTCACCAAGAAGGAGATGGAACAAAGAGAGTTTAAGAACAGACATGAAGGTAGTGTCAGACAAACATCCAGCAGGGGGTGGTAGCAGAGATGCAGTCATAGTTGATAGAATATATGGGATGGGGGCAGACCTCACTGGAAAAGACCCTCTAGGTAGGTTCAGGATACAGGTCCAATAACATTCTCTCCAGTTAACTCTTCAGTAGTCCTGATACAGAATAATCCCAAGGTTGGTAAGGGTGGACAGAGCAGAAAATTTGGAGCAAGCCATAAGGGTAGGGATAGGGTGCAGAGATACAAATGCCTGGTTAGAATGAATCATATATATAGTCCAAAGTCTAAACAAAAGCAACTGTTATTCTTGCACAACAGGCTGACCCACTGTTCTTGTTGTGCTCTTTCCAATGGGTATGGAGGAACACTATGAGAAGTTGAAGTGCATGGTACTCCTTTTTCAGAATACTCCTGGTGAAAATTGTAATACATTGTCCTCTCTTTTCCCTCCAGTCACGGGTGGAAAAGTCAAGGCCATACTGGCTTCTCATCTTGGTTCAGGAAACCACTCTGCCTGTCCCAATAGATGGAAAGAAGGGCTCCAGGACCTTGGGACCATGGCCTCATGTATGCTGGTATGGGATGTGACTGAGGATAATATTGGCAATTTCTCCAGTTTAGCCACGCCACAAGCAGACCTTTGATGATATTGTGGAAAGGGCATCCTCTGACCAGTTTCACCCAAGAAGTGGAAGGGTACCTGTGCTCCTGTCCAATTGGCCATTCCATTCACCCTGGCATTTGAAAGGGAAAAGGAAGTTTTAACCCAAGAAAAAGTAAGAAAAGAAGCTTACTTGGTTCCTTTGATGATAAAGATGCCAAGGGGGATCCTTGATGAATTAAGGCCAAGAATCAAGTAGCTGCAGGATTTGAAACATCCTTATTCTGGTGGATCACCATCAGCAAAAATATGGAATGGATTAATCAGCAAAGATTTAAGGGAATAGCAGAACAGTTGGATGCTACTAGCCAAATGACATGGGAGAATAGGATGGCCATAGGCATATTAGCTGAAAAGGGAGGCATTTGTATTTTGGTCAGGGGTAGTTGTACATTTTTCCAGAAATGAAACCATCACCAAAGCTTTACAAGGTCTGAGGACCATATCTGAAGAATTGGTGAAAAGTTCAGCATTGACGTCTTCCTCACGATATGATTAGAAAACTGGTTTGGGGGATGAAAAGGGGTGGCACTGTTCATGCTAACTTCTTTATCCATTGTAGCTGGGGTCCTCACAGAACTTAATGCTGCATTATCCCATGTGCCTGAGGGTTAAATGTGAAAAGGCTCTTATCAAGTTTGAAGAAAGACTAAAAGGTGAAAATTTAAAAAGTTCTAGGGCAGTGCAATGGTGGCTCAGCAGGCAGAATTCTCGCCTGACATGCTGGAGACTCAGGTTCGATTTCCAGTGCTTGCCTATGCAAAAAAAAAAAAAAAAGTTCTAAAAGAAAGAGGGGGGATTTGTAAGAAAATTAAGTTTAGCTTTCACATAAGACGGTGCAGGAAAGGGCTGCAGAATAACTCAAACCTGTTTTGCTGGCAGGGAAGGAGAGCACCTCTGATGTAAACCTAGAATTGATGCCAAACAGGTAGAAACAAGTTTAAATAAGTAACCACCAGGGTCATTGAGAAACAAAGTATAATCAAAAGTGGGAACGTTCTGCTAGAAATTTGAATTAGTTAGACTATCCAGATTGTCTGTACCTCTGGAGTATCCAGTCAGTGGAGAAATGGGGAGTGGGGGGGGGCAGTCTGTGAGCTAGGTACAGGTATAACCATTTTGACGTTCTATCGTTTGGTGCACCAGCGACTATTTTGTGTTTGGCTGGGCACCCTTTCTTTAAAGATCATGAATAAACTCTTTTCTTCCCCACAATCAAGTGAGGGCATTGATTGGAAAGGAGTGGGACCCAGAAAAATGGGATGGTGACATATGGACTGGTAATGATGACTGTGGAGAGAAGGAACCTTAGGCCATGCTGAATTTTCTCTAAATAACCCTGTAATAGTCTGCCCTGTGGACATAGCCACCCCACCTCCAACCTGCCCTGAGGAGATGGTCATGCAATCTCTACCTGAAAGGATTAGCCCTCGAGTGATTAATCATGTTTCGCCAGATGAAACTGCAAATGAATGCCCTGAAGCAAATGGTGGAAGATACTTCTAATTCTTTTCATGACCCATCCCTGCCACCCCTCACTTCTTCCAGACCTATGACTGGACTAAAGTCCCAACAGGCCCCAAAAGGTGAGGTACAAAGTATCACCCATGAGGAGGTGCATTATACTCCAAAAGAACTGTGTGAGTTTTCCAGATACCTAGAGGGATATCAGGAATACATGTGGCAATGGATTTTAAGGGTGTGGGATAATGGTGGGAGTAATATAAAGCTGAACCAGGCTGAATTTATTGATATGGGTCCACTAAGCAGGGATTCTGCATTCAATGTTACAGTTTCAGGGTTTGGAAAAGGCATTAACAGTTTGTTTGTATGGTTGGCTGAAACATGGATCAAAACGTGGCCGACATTACCTTGTATAATACAAATGAGCAAATCCAACAGCTTAGAGAGATTGGAATGTTAGAATGGATTTATCATAGAAAGTCTGCTTATGCAAAGCAGGAATGTCTGGAGGATGCACCTTTTACCAGAACAATGAGAAATAAGTTTGTGAGACTAGCACCATCATCCTTGAAGAGCTCTGTAGTTACCCTTCTCTGTAGTTCAGATATTACTGTGGGAACTGCTGTCACCTTAAACACAATGGGGGTGACCAGATCCTGAGTTAGCAGAAGCCAGGTGGTAGCACTTAATCATCAGACAAGGTGGATGTGCCTATCATGATGGACATCAGACTCAAAGTTGGAATCAAAATAACCTGACTCACAGGGACTTGTAGCATTGGTTATATCATGGTGTACCTAGAAGTGCAATAGATGTGCAGTCTGCTAAATTCTTGTTTGAGCTGTATAAGCAAAAGAGTTCTAGGTCAAGTGGGCAGAAGTCTAGCTTGAATTACAAAAACAGAGAGTCAAGTAGCCTTAATAAATTTCCAGACTTGAGGCAGTTTACAGACACAGAGCCCCTTGAATGAGGGGGACAGGTCCCTTTGAGGGAGGACCCTGTTACACCACCACAAATTTATGCTGTTAATCTTCCTCCAAGCCTTCCATAAGGAGACTGTCAGCCTTTTACCAGGGTAACTGTATACCGGGGAAAAGGAAATGATTGGATATTTGGGGGATTATTAGACACTGGTTCAGAAGTGATATTAATTCCAGGGGAACGCAAAATATCACTCTAGTGTGCCAGTCAGAGTGGGGGCTTATGAAGGTCAGGTGATTGATGGAGTTTTAGCTCAGGTCTGTCTTGAGTGGCTCCAGTGGACCGCTGGACACATTCTGTAGTTATTTCCCCAATTCCAGAATGCACAATTGGAATAGATATACTGAGAAACTGGCAGAATCCTCACATTGGCTTTCTAATTCATGATGTGAGGGCTACTGTGGTAGGAAAGGCCAAGTGGAAGCCACTAGAGCTGCCTCTACCTAGCAAAGTAGTAGATACCAGATTCCTAGAGGGATTGCAGAGATTACTGCCACTCTTAAGGACCTGAAGTATGCAGGGGTGGTGATCTCCACCATATTCGCATTCAACTTTCCTATTTGGCCTGTGATAAAAACAAATGGGTCTTGGAGGGTGACAGTGGATTACCATAAGCTCAACCACATGGTAACTCCAATTGCAGCTATTGTTCCAGATGTGGTATCATTGCTTGGGCAAATCAATACATCTCCTGGTACCTGGTATGCAGCTATTGATCTGGCAAACACTTTTTTTCTCAGTAGCTGCTAGTAAGGACTACCAGAAACAGTTTGCCTTCATCTGGCAAGGTCATCAATATACTATCACTGTCCTACTTCAGGGGTATATCAACTCTCCAACCCTATGTCATAATCTTGTCTGTAGGGACCTTGATCACTTCTTCCTCCCACAAGACATCACACTGGTCCACTATATTGATGATATCATGTTGATTGGACCTAGTGAGCAAGAAGTAGCAACTATTCTAGACTTATTGGTAAGGCATTTGCATGTAAGAGAATGGGCAATAAATCCAACAAAAATACAGGGGCCTTCCACCTCAGTGAAATTCCTAGTGGTGTGGTGCATGTTGAGATATCCCTTCTAAGGTGAAAGATAAGTTGCTGCATCTGGTCCCTCCTACAACCAAAAAGGAGGCACCATGCCTAGTTGGTCTCTTTGGATTTTGATGACATCATATTCCTCATTTGGGTGTGCTACTCAGCCCATTTATTGAGTGACCAGGAAAGCAGCTAATTTTGAGTGGGACCTGAACAAGAGGAGGCTCTATGACAGGTCCAGCTACTGTACACGGCGCTCTGTCACTTGGACCACACAATCCAGCAGATCCAATAGTGTTGGAAGTGTCAGTGGCAAATAGAGATGCTGTCTGGAGTCTTTGGCAAGCCACTATAGGAAAATCACAATGCAGACCCTTAGGATTTTGAAGCAAAGCCTTACCATCTGCTGCAGGTAACTACTCTCCTTTTGAGAAACAGCTCTTGGCCTGCTAACGGACCTTAGTAAAGATTGAACACTTGACTATGGACCACCAAGTTACCATAAGACCTGAGTTGTCTATCATGAGCTGGGTGTTGTCTGAAGCACCAAGCCATAAAGTTAGGTGTGTGCAGCAACACTCCATCAGAAAATGGAAATGGTATATACAAGATAGGGGCACAGCATATTTTGAAGGCACAAGTAAGTTACATGAGGAAGTGGCCCAAATGCCCACGGTCTGCACTCCTGTCACATCACCTTCTCTTTCCCAGACCAGAGTTATGGCCTCTTGGGGAGTTCCTTACAGTGAATTGACTGAGGAAGAGAACTCAGGCCTGGTTTATAGACAGCTCAGCATGACATGCTGGTACCACCTGAAAGTGGACAGCTGCAGCACTACAACCCCTTTCCAGGATGTTCCTGAAGAACAGTAGTGAGGGGAAATCCTCCCAGTGAACAGAACTTCGAGCAGAGCACCTGGTTGTTTATTTTGTTTGGAAGGAGAACTGGCCAGAGGTGCATTTGTATACTGACTCACAGGCTGTCACTAGTGGTTTGGCTGGTTGGTCAAGGACTTGGAAAGAGCAGGATTGGAGAACTGGTGACAAAGAAGTCTGGGGAAGAGCTAAAACCATGAAGATATTTGTGTCCCATGTGAATGTGCACCAGAGGATGATTTCAGCAAAGGAATTTTTTAATAATCAAGTGGATAAGATTACCTGTTCTGTGGATACCATCAGTCTCTCAACCCAGCAATTTCTATCATTGCTCAATGGGCTTGTGAACAAAGTGGTCATGGTGGTAGGGATGGAAGTTATGCATAGTCTCAGTAAGATGGACTTCCACTCATCAAGGCTGATCTGGCTACATCCACTGCTGAGTGCCCAATCTGCCAGCAGCAGAGACCCACACTCAGCCCCCAACATGGCACCATTCCCTGAAGTAACCAGCCAGCTACATGATGGCAGGTTGATTACATTGGACCACTCCCATTGTGAAAGGGGCAGTAATTTGTTCTAACTGGAATAGACACATAATCTGGATATGGGTTTGCTTTCCCTGCATGCAATGCTTCTGCCAAAACTACCATCCCTGAACTCAGAGAATGCCTTATCCACTATCATTTTATTTCACACAGCATTGCTTCTGATCAAGGAACCCATTTCACAACAAATGAAGTGTGGTAATGGGCACATGCTCATAAAATTATCTGGTCTTACCATGTTCCCCATCATCCAGAAGCAGCTAGATCGATAGAATGGTGGAATGACCTTTTGAAAACTCAATTACAGTGCCAAATAGGTGACAATACCTTGCAGGGCTGGGGTGATGTTCCAGGAGGCTGTGCATTCTATGAATCATAGCCAGGATCCATAGGCCCAGGAACCAAGGGGTGGAAATGGGAGTGGCACCACTCACTATTATTCCTAGTGATCCAATAGGAAAATTTTTGCTTCCTTTCCCTGTGACCTTGAACTCTACTGGTCTACAGATTTTAGTTTCTGAAGGGGGAGTGCTTCCACCAGGAGACAGAACAATGATTCCATTGAACTGGAATCTAAGCTGCCACCTGGATCAATAAGCCAAGAAGGGGGATCACTTTACTGGCTAAGGTGACTAACCCTGACTATCAGGAGAAAATAGGACCGCAGTTATACAATGGACGTAAAGGAAAATTTTCCTGGACTATTGCAGATCCCCTAGGGTGTCTTTTAGTACTACTAGGGCCTGTGATTAAAATCAATGGAAAACTGCAACAACTCGATCCAGGCAGGACTACCAATGGCTCTCAAACTTCAGGCATGGAGGTTTGGGTCACCCCATCAGGTAAAGAACCATGGCCAGCTGAAGTGCCTGCTGGGGGTAAAGGGAACATGGAATGGGTAACAGAAGAAGGTAGTGATAAATATGAACCATGACCACATGATCAGTTACAGAAATGAGAACTGTAATGCTGCTTTGTTTATATTGTAGTATTTAAGTTGTAAGACTTCAAGTTTAAGAGTGAATGTTACCCAAGGACTTGCACCATATTCTGGGGAGGCTTAATGTACAACAACTATCCCTGACCATGATACAAATCCTTTCAGCTAATTTCCTAAAGGTTGTATGCGGAACAGTTGAGTATTGTTAGGCAAGAATAAAATGTGTCTGTTATTGTTTTCTATTTAAAGATTAAGTATGGTCTCAGGTGATGTGTATAGCTGTCAAATTGACAAGGGGTGGATTCTCATGGTTAGGTTCATGTGTCAATTTGGCCAGGTGGTGTTGCCTGGTCATCCGGTCATGCAAGCACTGGCCTGTCTTTTGTTATGAGGACATTTCATGGACTTAAATCATGATTATGTTGGCTGTATCCACAGCTGATTGCATTTCTAATCAGCTAATGGGTGTGTCTTCTGCAATGAGTGATGCTTAATCTAATCACCAGAAAGCTTTTAAGGAGGATTCAGAAGAGAGAGTCACTCTTCCAGCTTCAGCTGGTGAGCCTCTCTGTGGAGTTCATCCAGACTCCAACTTTGTTGGAGTTGCCAGCTTACAGCCTGCCCTACAGACCTTGGACCCTTACATTCACAAGGTTCCCTAGCCAGCCTCTCCTGAGAGTTCATTGAGGACTTTCATTGGTTGCCAGGTTGCAGCCTGCCCTACAGACCCTGGACTCTGCATTCCCACGGTTACATGAGATACTTTTATAAATTTTGTATCTACAGAGATCTCCTGCTGCTTCAGTTTCTCTAGAGAACCCTAGCTAATACCCACCCTATGCAAAAATTAATTCAGAATAGATTAAAGACCTAAAGGTAAGAACTAGTACCATAAAACTTGTAGAAGAAATGCAAGGAAATATCTTCAAGGTCTAGTAATAGGAAGTAGCTTCTTAAACTTTACACCTAAAGCACAAGCAGCTATTTTGACTATGGTAATCTCAGAGGTTATACTGTAGAACAGAGCAGACCTAGAGGTACATAAAAGCCAGATATGGAGAAAAGGCTACCCAAAGAGATTGAATCTAAATGCAAGGGAATAGACAGAAGTGATGGTAACTAATTAGTGGGTTTATAGGTAACATCGCCATATTGAAGATGAATATGATTGAAAGGGGATATATAGTGCCATGTATTCCACTGATTAAATCTACACCTGTAAATAAGTTCTCACATGAACTATTTCAATGGTTTGATAGTGGACAGAGTCAATAGTAAAGGGATATAGGGGGAATCTACAAATGCATGCTATGGCCAATAGTTAACAAGAAGACATCAATGGTACCATAGCACTACCAGAGGCAACTAACTGAGGGTTGGGGGAACAGGGTGGTAAGGGACAAGTGATAAGGGTAGTTTTGATTTGATAGTGGGTGACATTGTGCTTGTCGATCTTTGTCATTATGGCCTAATAGAAATCTCCTAAAATTGAAGCTGATGCTGATTGCACAACCAAATGAAGATACTGTAAGACATGGTTTGTTTATTTTGGACATTATTCATGATGTCCAATAGAGGGAGCCAAAGGATACAATGACTGAGAAGCACAATGACAAATGGTGATACATTTGTATGATAGAATTTGGTGTGGCAACAAAAAGGAAGGATGTCAAGAGGCACACATTGAACTGAACAAACCTTGGGGACAATGTGTCATGCAAAAAAAGCCAGAAACAAAATAAAAATATGCTAAGTTCTCTCTCAGAAAATACTCATGATAAAATGGGAACCTAGAATATGGGCCCTTATAAACAGCCACATTTGGTCTGAAGTTGTAGATGCATTTCTAGATTTTGAGACACTGAGCTATATGTGTATCAGCTGGTATTTCTCTGGAACTTTTGGTAGCTCTGTGGCATCTAGATATAGAAATGGAGAGCTGCAGCCCTGAAAGTTAGCATTGCTAAATGTAATAACAGTTAAAATAACTGCAAAAGAGATCCGGCTTCATTTAGAGTTAATACAAAACCAAATTGGCTGGATCTAAGGTAAATTAGAATGCAGGGTAAAAGATGATAGTACATGTACTCTAAACCTTCAGTACTGTATGAAATCAAAGACAGAGAGGTTTAAGTCTAGAACCTAAATTTTCTGTAACACATAATCTAAATCAATCTCTCTTGGTAGCTCATTTAAACAACCCAAACTCCTAGAGTCCAGAATGGGAATGAGGATTCATAATTTTCTATACCTTAATATAATACCAGGGTATATCTCAGACTATGGTGGACTGATAATTAAAAAGTATTGGTAGAGGGCGGGCCACGGTGGCTCAGCAACAAGAACGCTTGCCTGCCATGCCAGAGGACCCGGGTTCGATTCCCGGTGCCTGCCCATGTAAAAAAAAAAGGTATTGGTAGAGTCCTTTGTGGATCGGAAGGGGAAATAAATAAATAAATCTGTTAAACTTTCCAATCTGGGAAATCCTGGGTACCCTCTCAACCACTGGGGATACCCAAGAATATAGGCCAAGCCCTGGATTTTGAAGCTTGCCCTTATGAAACTTATTTCTGTAGGGGAGAAGCTAAGATTACCCATAATGAGGACTAAGAGTTGCTTTTAGGAAGCCTCCTTGTTACTCAGATGTGGCCTCTTTCTCTCTCTAGGCTCAACTCTGCAAGGAGGATCATTGCCTTCACCGCTATGTGGCACAAGCCATTCAAGGGTGAAAGTCTCTCTGAAAACATGGGGTGTGTCTTCCAGGGATGAGTGTGGCCTTGGTACCATGGGATCAACAACACCTTCCTGGTTGTTGTTGGGGAAAAGAAGTGTAATAAAACAAGGCATCAGTGACCAAGAGAGGTCAAATGGACTCAAGAGGCTATTCTGGAGGCTGCGCTTTTGCAAGCTTCACTTAATGCTAATTGCAGTGGTTCGCTAAACCTCAATCAACATCGTTCCTGTTGACCTCTTTACAGAGTTCAGCTGAGCCTCTGTAAAGATTTCATGCTCTAGGCTTGCCTTTCTGGAACATATGATTCCCAGAAATTTCCTAGGTCAGACAAATCCCAAAACTCAGAGGGACCAACCAGCCTTTCCAGGATTATCAATTAATCACATCCCCCTATCCTTTAGTGTGGACACCTCTTCTCAAGATGAAAATGTCAGAACAGGCATTGCCCAAAGATCCCTATAGACCTGGAAAAGGATTAAAGAGAAGGAGAAGGTATAATAGAGAAAATGAGATTTAACAATTAAGTGTGGCTGCTGAATTACTATATTAAAATTCCTTCTAACCTCCAGTGTTTTGGAGCAGTTACAGGAAAAATCTGAGTTGATGGAATGGTAGTCCATGACAAACTCTGGGACCTGTTCTGTAACTACATGT
The DNA here is from genome assembly GCF_023851605.1 of Tamandua tetradactyla. NCBI lineage: Eukaryota > Metazoa > Chordata > Mammalia > Pilosa > Myrmecophagidae > Tamandua > Tamandua tetradactyla. The sequence continues at coordinate 55,531,282 of NC_135339.1, forward strand.
TGAAATGTGCTTTGAAAATTATTGATTTTTTTTCTTTGCTTTGAATTATGTTATATAATACAATAAAAGCTTTATTATAAAAAGCTAGGCATGGGTGCATCGATTCAGTGGCAGAATGCCAGCCCACCAGGCAAGAGATCTAGGCTTGACTCCTTACCCATGTGGTCATTACTAATGTTTGATTACTAATGAGGCTATGAGCTTTTACATATATTATCAGCTATTTGAATACCTCCTTTTATGAATTCTCTTGACCACTTTGTGTTGTCATTCTTTTTCTTATTTAGTTATAACAATTCTATATATTCTAGATATATGCTGTTTTGCTAATTATATGTATTGCAAATATTATTTCTGATTATCCAGCTTGCCTTTTCAGTTTTTAAATTTCATAAAGTTTTTCTGCTTTTTCACAGTGACAGGATTAATCAGAATTCCAGAAGAAGAATTTGGTCTTCTTTTTAAATAACTAAATTTTATAATAATGTATGCACCATGATGAGGACCGTTGAGCCATTATCTGTGAGAGTTAGTTTGAGAAGTTTTTAAACATGTAGGTAGCTGAGAAACAGATCCCAGTTAAAAAGTTTTAATGAGCAAGAAAATGGATGGGAAAGCAGGGGTGAGTGAATATTTAACTTATTCCAGGGCTCTGTGTTCTCTGGAGAGAATTTGCACTCATGGGAAGAAATCATACCCATCTTAACAGGAACTGGAGAGAATGAAATGAGAAAAATAGGTAAGAAAACTGCCTGCAAAATCATAAGATATTGAGCCAGTTTGAATATGTTCTGTACCCCAGAAAGCCAAGTCCCTTAATTCTCATTTACTACATTTGGGTGGGACCTTTTTAATTTTTTCCATGGAGATGTGACCCACCCAATTGTGAGTGGTAACTTCTGCTTAGGTGGTTTCCATGGAGATGTGTCCACACCCATTCAAGGTGGAGTTGCTTACTGAGTCCTTTAAGAAGGAACCATTTTGGTAAAAGCTACAGAGCCAAAAGTACCGGCAGAGACACACAGCCAGAGATGCAGAAGGAAACTACCCCCAGGGAAGCCACTGAAGAAGCCTGGAGAGAAAGAATGCAGACATAACAGTGTGCCCACCCAGCTGAGAGAGGAACCCAAAACAACATCGGCCCTTTTCTGCAGTTAAGGTGTCTTTCTTTGGATGCCTTAGTTGGGACATTTTCATGACCTTAAAACTGTAAACTTGCAACTTAATAAATTTCCTTTTTAAGAGCCATTCTGTTTCTGGTATATTGCAGTCCAGTAGCTTACAAACTAAAACAGATATCAAAATCAGATGGAATCAACGGGACTGTTTTGCCCAAGGACAAGTCTGATTGTGTGTGTGCATGTGTGTGTCTTTATCCAGCACATTCTGATTCACCAGAGGAAGAGTCAGATGGCTTTCCCTCTTGAAGGTGTGAAAGAACCTTTGTAAGATAATATGAGTTACTGAAATAAAATGATCTTTTTCCTTTGTGGTAATCTTACAGGAGGAATGATTGTCCCAGTATGCACCACAGATTTAGATCTTTTTCTAGCTTAATGGTTCTTTTTTTTTCAAAACAGTTTTATTCACATACCATACCATCCATTCTAAGTGTACAGTCAATGGGTCCTGGTATAACCACATACTTATGCATTCACCACCACAATCAATATGAGAACATTCCCAATTCTTCCCCTCCAAATCCCATACCCCTCTCTTATATCCCCTGTTATTGATATTTAGCTTTGGTATAGTGCCTTTGTTATAATTAATGAACGACTATTACAATGTTATTGTTAATTATAGACCTTAATTTTCATTAATTGTATTTTCCCATCACCCTATTATTGCTATTTTCTCATATACTACCTTGTAATAGTGAGATATATTTGTTCTAGTTAACCACAGTCACTTCCCACTCTAGGCTCACTAAGTTATAGTCTCATTTTTTTTTTTTTATCTTCCAGCTTTCCTTCTGGCAACATATATGAGCCTAGTCTTTCTCTTTCAAACTCCCACCCATCTTTGTTAATTACACTTACAATATTGTGTTACCATCACACAGTAATGTACTATTCATCTCTGAAACTTTACAATCAATCTTACTAAACATTCTGTACTCCTTAAGCATCAATTGCTCAATCTCTACTTCCTTTCTGTGTCCTGATAACCTGTGCTCTTGACTTTAACTCTCAGAGTTTGCTCATTAAAGTTAGCTCATATTAGTGACAGCATACAGTATTTGTCCTTTTGTTTCTGGCTTATTTCCCTCAACGTTCATTCATGTTGTTGCATAGACCATGACCTCATACCTTCTTAAGACAGCTGTATAATATTCCATCATATGTATATTCCACAGTTTATCCTCTCATCAGCTGATGGACATATAGGCTGTTTCCAGCAATTGGCAATCCCACTATAAACGTTGCTGTGCAAATATCTGTGTCCCTGCTTTCAGTTCTTCTAAGTATATAGTAAGTAACAGGATTGCCGGATCATATGGCAATTCTATACTTAGCTTCCTGAGGAATTGCCAAACTGCTTTCCAGAGTGGCTGCACCTTTCTACATTTCCACCAACAGTGAATAAGTATACTTTTTCTCCACATCCTCTCCAGCATTTGTAGTGGTCTGTCTTTTTTGTTTAATAGAGTTAAATGTTTCTTAATCTTAACCGCATATCAAAATTGCTTTCAAATTTTTTTTTTATTACTGATGTCTGGGTTCTATACCAGAGCCACTAATTTAATTAGTCTGGGGAAAGGCCAGAGTGTTGGGATTGATTACAAGCACCAGGGTGATTCTAATGTGCAGCAAACTTGAGAATCCCAGCTGCCATTGTGAAGATGAAATTATCCACCAGATGGAGACAAAACCCTTCTCAGTGTAAAAGCATCCTCTCAAAACCTGTTCTTGGACTTTCCATCTGTACCATTTCCAATTTATACAATATACTAAGCAGAGGGGCAAATATGTGGGAAGAAAGTAAAACTTTCTTTGGCACCATTGCTTTCAAACCAAAAAACTTCTTGCCACCTGTGTTCATTTGAAGCTATTATTTATCCCAGAAAAGTCATTATTTTAATCCTGATTCAATCTTGTGGAGACAGCCCTTTCTTTCAATCTGAATTCAATTCTGCAGGCTGGAAACTTTTGATTAGGTTATCTCCACAGAACTCTGACATGCCCAGTTGTGGGTCTGACCATCTGATTAGATGGAGATGTCACTCCACCCATTCCAGGTGGGTTTTGATCAGTTTACTGGAATCCTTTAAAAGAGGAAACATTTGGGAGAGAGCCAGAAATGACAGGGCCAACAGAAACTTCTGAGGAGAGCTGACAGGCAGAGAAGAGACACAGATATTTGGAGATGCATAGAGCCCAGCAGATGTTGCCATGAGATATTAAGCAAGCCAGAACCTGCAGACAGCCAAGGGAAGTCAAGAGATGAAAGTCAGCCCTGGAGAAGCGAAGTGAGGAACCCCCATAGGAACAAAGGCTGAAAACAATGGAGCCCAGGAGCAAGGGGCCAGCAGATGCCAGCCATGTGACTTCCCAGCTGACAGAGGTGTTCCTGACCCATCAGTCTCCCTTGAATTAAGGTATCTTTCCCTGGATGCTTTAGTTTCAACATTTTCATAGGCTTAGAACTGTAAAGTTGTAACTTATTAATTCCCCTTTTTAAAAGCCATTCTAGTTCTGCTGTATCACATTCCAGCAGTTTACAAACTAACACATCTTCACTGGGGAAAGTTTCAGTGATGCACTGAAGAAATATCATGTGAATAGTAATTAATTTTATTCAACCAATTACCTAGGTGAGTATTTAGAAATATTTCAAACCTTTTCACAGCTCACTTTGATAAAAATCAACCACATAAAGTGACATCAATTCTGAAAATAAAAAGAAGATTAATAATATTCATATATTATAAAGCAGAAATTTATTAAATAAGATTGCTCTAGTAATTATGCAAATAGAAACCAACCTCTGCAGAAGTAAATTAACTTCAGACATGTCGCTCATAGGATTTTAGAAACTATGCAGATGTAATAGTGTGACTTAGATTTATTCTTAAATCTTAAGTACTTGATTGGCAGATTCCACTTCTAATCCTCCTGCTTCTTTCACCTAACTTGACTCTGGAAGTTATAAAAGCTACACATTTGATCTCTCTGCCCACTTGTTACTAGAGATAGTTGATATGCAAACAAAAAACCCCTGGGAAGGGTTTCCTTTCCTGAACAAAATGGCAAGGTCCAGATAGAAGAAAATAAAATGGTAAAACCTTAGTGGAAAAAATTATTTTCCTCCTGCTCCCCTTCTCCCATCTTTCTGGGGAAATGAAGCTTGAGGTGGAGCTACTATCACTTAGCTGTGAGAAGACAAAGGTGAGGACAAAAGTCAAAATAAATAAGTTGGCAGAGAGGAGAGAGAGGAAACAAGGTCTTTCATTCATAGTGACTCTGAGGAGCTATTGTAGACTGATACTACCTATTTCTGAACTTATGAGAGAAGAATCCAACTGTTAGCAAGTTCCCCTGTTACTTGCAGATAAATTTATAGTAAATGCTTCCTTACTGAAAATGATTATATTAACACAGGCTAGAAATATAAGATAGTTATAATAGTTACCTCAGACATTATCCTTCTAGTGAAAGAAGCCCTGAGGATTCAGGCAAAGCCAGGACTTTAGAACCTCAAGCTTCTTTTTCTACTGTAACTTAAAAGCATGTCTTAAGTGCTTAATTATAAATATCAGGCAATCTACCAAGCATTCCTGCTCTAAAACACTTTTTTTCTGAACCAAAAGAGATAGTTTGGCATATTACTTGATTGTAGCTGAATATTTTCAACAGAACTATCCTAGAAAATCTAGGATGTTCCATCATTCTACCTAACAGATATTTCTTCAGGGTATGTGGCAAGTCAAAGCATGAAGACTCCCTTCTGTGGTCCCACATGCTGACAACAGAACAGAAACAATAAACCAAATAGTAATATACAATGATGCATTTACATCACAACAAGCCTCATTTGATCTTAAGGTTAGTCAACAAACAAAGGTAACTAATTGGAAAATAATTAGGAAAAATCAATTGAATAATTTAATTATTTGATTAAATGATTGGTAAGAGTTGTATTTTTTAATGAAGCTGGGTAGTAATTTGCTATTCCAATGGTCAGGACATTCAGTATAATTTTTATTCTATGGTCTGTTGTGGGAGGATTTCACAGAAGAGATAATTTAGAGGCTGTTCAAATAACTGGATAGAAGTATGTTGTGAAATGGAGGGTAATTGCTGGCAAATGATGTTGCCATGAAAATATTCTAAAAGCAGAGGTGAGTTCTTCCTGTAGTATAATCTAAACTGGAGTTCCCTAGAACTAGAAAATGTCCCAATTAAGGCAAGTCTATGAAAATGTCCAAATTAAGGCACCAACAAGAGGTTACCTTCACTCAAGGAAGGCTGAAGAAGTTCAGGGTCTCTCTCTCCACTGAAAAGTCATGTAGTGAACATGGTGGCATCTATTTCCTTCCTCTCCAGGCCTCTTGCTTCATGAAGCTCCCTAGCAGCATCTCCTTCTTCATTTCCAAAGGTCTCTGGCTGGTAGACTCTGTGGTTCTCTCATCATTCTGTCGTGGTTCTGTGGCTCTCTCCTTGTTCTCAAAAGGCACTCTCTCCAAAATGTCTCCTCTTTTACAGAATTTTATAGGATTCCAGTAAACTAATCAAGACCCATGTAGAATGGGTGGAGACACACCACCATCTAATCAAATTTAATACCCACAATTGATTGAGTCACATCTCCATGGAGATAACCTAATCATGTTTCCAACTTTACCTTAACCATCCTTATGTCCACCACTATGCTTGGCAAACGGAATTTGTAACGGCGCTCATTATTGAATGGAACTACAAGTGATGAGATATTAGTTAACTTGGGAAGTAATGTAACTTGATGTCTAAGAAGAAGAAATGGTTGATGTTTTCTGGTTCAGTTGTCCTTGGCACCAAAAGCAAATGGCACAAATGTTACAACTTTCTTAAAGACACATATTCTCATCAACCCCTAATGAAAATATCCACTTGATCCACTAAATTGTGAACATGTGTAGGACATTATCTTTAAGGTGACACTGGCGAATTATGCCTTCCATTTTCAACAGGAAAGCCTTCATTTTTCCTTAAGGGATAATCAGGTCTGCTGTGTAAATAAATGGCTGAACATGACTCAGTCACAGAACTGACCTAAGAGTATGGTGTAAGGACGAGGTTTTTAAGGTTCAAACAGAAATTAGAGGAACAGTCTCTTGATAGCAATACCTTAATGCTGCAACAACTTCTAAGATGGGATGTTTATGGATCCTGATGTTTAGATAGCTGGACAGGTGCAGTTTTATTTGAGACATACTAAAAAAAATTTTTGTTAATTATTTTGAAATTCAAATTCAACTGGGAATCCTGTGTTTCATCTGGTAATTCCAAATGGAAATAACTTGGAAAAACATACTCCAAATTATGGGTTGACGGATGTGTAAAGAAAAACTTTAGAGAGAGGGTCAGAAAAAGTCTACCTCTCTTAGCTGTAGTCTCCTTATCTATGAAAGACAGCATTTCATATTCAATGATTTCCAGCTTCGCTTAGCTTCAGAAGATTTCTTCAAATAAAAGAGTACTGGAAACCCAAGGATATACCACAGATAAAAGCTGAGTTGCTCTGAATGCAGCTGACTATTGGTCACTCCCCACTCCAAGATAGTAAATTGAATATAGTTTAGAAACCACTAGGACTAATGATTTCTAGAATTCCTTTTACCTCCAACACTGTGGCTTCAAGCTGATTCATTTTACAGGCATTAATCATCTAGTTTATAGTGAATCATACTCTGCTCTTTCCTAGTTATAGTGGCAAAGACTGGAGAGATAAGAAAAGAAAAACATTATAATCAATAAAGGTGGTATTTAGGAAAGGCAAAAAGAAATTATTAACTACCTTCTTTCATGTATTCCCTCACAAATATTTGTTGAGGGCCTATACAAAGAAGGTAATGCACTGGCATGCTGGAGAGAGAATACAGAAAAAAAGACAGGTACATCCAGAAATGCATTTATTATAAGGTACATTTTCTATGTATTGGGCACTTTGTTACTTCCAACTTAAAATTCTTTTGTACCTTTCCACCTGCTCTTATATAAACTTCATTTTAAACCTAAACAGTTTTTTAAGTCAAGAAAAAAAAGTAATGCTATCATCCAAAGGAAACTAAATTAATATATAAGGTACATTTTTTGAATATTTCTTTCCATGTCTATATATATTTTCTGTCCACAATTACAGAAGCAAATGTAGATATTTCTTCGTGGCTCACTTTTCATGTAACAAGATGTACTAAACGTCTTTTGATTTTATTACATATTTTCCCCAATATGTTAAAAGGCTATGTAGTATCCCAACATATGGATGCACTCTAATTTATCTAGTACACCTCATCTTGTTGGTCATCTAGGTTTCCCACTTTTTATCTTGTGAAAAAACAAACTGCACTTAACCATATTGGAAGCTACAGTTTTACACAGATGGGTGATGGTATTTTTCCCTTATGGTAAATTCATTAAGTAACTATTTACTCTTAATGCTCTATTGGCTTCCAGGTTTCACTCTGCATTGTGGTCAAACTTTCTCACGCTATAGCTAATCGATTCCCCACTCTCTCTTTTAGCCTTCTAAGATCTGCCTCATCCTCTTGTCATTTCCACTTCTCCCACGTTTGAACTACATCTTAGCTAGCAAATTTCACTGCATGCATAAATGAACACCACTCTTTTTTTTTCCATTTCTATAGTTGGCAGGAAAGCAGAACTCTCACTCCGTTCTCCTTCCAACGTTACTGTAATCCCTGCCTAGTTCTTCAGATCTGGGCTGAGCATCACAAAACAGCATGGTCAGGGAGCCTTTCCAGTTACTGCATGACTCATGCCACGCACGATTAAGGCATGGAGAAAAAACGAGAGAGAATTTCCTCATGGTGGATATCGCAATTCACACACACACACACGCACACACCCTTGTGCTCTCACACTGCAATCAGACACTCAGCTCAGCTTGGAGTTCACACACAGAATAATCTAGATGGAACACTGAAAGACCGTGAGGCTTCTTCCTTCCTCAGACTCACTCCAAGAAGAACGTTAGGCAATGAGCAGTGTCATTTCAGGACATCTCAGAGCTCGTTTGGTGCAATGACATCACATTCTTTAGAGGAGGGAAGAATTTGTGGTTTGAAAAAAGTGGGTTCTATGAAACTCTGGAGTTCTACCATAGTATCTCAGGGGACATCCCAGGTAAGTAGCAGGAAGCAAAGATGAATGATGAAACCCAAAATGGTTTGTCTTTTTCCCCTCCAGAGTGTAATTGAGAAATTAGAATTTGAAGGATGATTTTGATTACTAAATCATACCCTTTTTTGCTTTCTGGGATATTGGAATAGACAAGGGAATACCTGCAATCCCTAATCTATAATTCAGTTTCCCTGATATCTAAATGAGTGTAAAAGCCCTTATCTTGGGCCTTTGTGACTATAAAAGCTGTTACCCCTTTATGTGTTCATTTTCTTGTAGGGCAAAGGCCCTAATGCTAATGAAGTCAGCCATTAACGAGCCCAAGCCCAGACATTTGTAAATTGTATCAGCTAGACTCTGCTATTGAAAGATAACTTGTCTTCCTTCCTTTTGGCTTACACCCTTAGTACTTAAGTGATAGCTTTGCCCTCCCCTCTTTTCAGCTTTTGTTCTCCTATTGAAATGATGATGACAACACTATCTCCCTTTCTGCTTTGAACTTGCTATTCGAAATGACCTTATCTCCCCTGCTAAAATCCTTAAAAACCTTGAACCTCCTAAACTCAGGGAGACAAACTTTGGGCTGCTAGGCCATCTATTCTCCTACTATATGCATAGTAATAAACTCTTTCTTTGAAACCCCAGTATCTCAGAAATTGAGACAGGAATTGAGAAATTGAGGGTGTCAAGAAAAAAATTCATGGCCTTTGTCCTATAACAAGAAGCTGTGAAGAGTGTTGGAAAGAATTGAGGGTGATTTGCAAATGTGAAAAGATCATGTTCTTACTTCAACGTTCTTAGTCTCTCTCACCTCTTCCTTTCTTGGGGAGAGGGAGATTTGGGGCCTTGAAGGAGGGCCTAAGAGAATCTCCATGAGGTTCAGAGTTAACTTGGAGATATAGGCTGTTGCTTGCTACTCATGTGGAACCCCATAAAGGCTTGTTGTGGATGACTATGGAGAACACAGCTGAAGGACCATAAGAGAGCCTGAAAGGTGCAACTGAGCTCCTGCATTGCATGGCAGAGACACTTGAGTTTCCTGTAGGCCCTAACTAGGCTGACAGGTAAGTGAGAAGCAAGGACTGTCAAGTCACCCTGCCTCTGCTTAAGTACTGCACTGTCAGTGGACAAGCCAGGGCCACTCATAGGGTTTGATGGTGGAGGAAACAAGCTATCTTTGCATGATCATTCATGTCACCTAGATGAGTGGAAGAAAAGTAGCAGTACTCTTGGAATCTCATTTTCATTTTGCCCCAGTGTTTTATTAAAAGGAGGGGGATAAAGAATACAGGGTAAAGGATGATATGGTCCATATTTTAAAGGTTTGATTTCTGTATAAGACCAAAGGGAGAGACATTTATTTGGTGGAAAATTTATGTTTTGGATAGTGTATTATCTAATTTAACTTGTATGGTAAGTTTAGTTGAACACAATGAGTACATGGAATCTTGAATAGGATGTGAGATCTTGTTGGTTTGTACAGGTTACTGTGATGCCCCTGATATATCCCAGAGTAAGCTGGGCAATAAATCAAAAAGTATTTGCAAAGTTCTTTTGAGGAACTTGGGAGAAAGGAAGAAATATTCAATTTCCCCAATTTGGGGAGCTCCTGATATTCTCAAAAAGCAACGGGGACAACCAAGTCAATAGACTGAGCCCTCAATCTTGGGGTTTGCCCCTATGAAACTTATTCCTGCAAAGGAGATGCTAAGCCTACTTACAATTATGCCTTGAGTCACCCCCAGAGAATCTCTTTTGTTGCTCAGATGTGGACTCTCTCTCTCTATGCCAGCTGGGCAGGTGAACTCACTGCCATCTCCCCTATGTGGGACATGACTCCCAAGGGTGTAAATCTCCCTGGCAATCTGGGACAGACCTCACAGGATGAGCTGGAACCCAGTATCCTGAACTTGAGAAAGCTTTCTTGACCAAAAGGGTGAAGAGAGAATTGAGACAAAATAAAGTTTCACTGGCTGAGGGATATCAAACAGAGTCAAGAGGTTATCCTGGAGGTTATTCTTATGCAGTATATAGATATTCCTTTTTAGTTTATGGTGCATTGGAGTAGCTAGAGGGAAGTACCTGAACCTGTTGAACTGTGTTCCAGTAGCCTTGATTCTTGAAGACAATTGTATAACTGTATAGCCTTTACCATGTGACTGTGTGATTGTGAAAACCTTGTGTCTGATGTTCCTTTTATCCAATGTATGAACAGATGAATAAAAAATAAGGATTAAAAAATAAATAAATAAGGGTGGAATAAAGGGTAAAAAATTGGGTAGATTGAAATACTGTGAGTCAATGTGAGAGAGGGGTAAAGGGTATGGAATGTATGAGTTTTTTCTTTTTTGTTTCTTTTTTTGGAGTAATACAAATGTTCTAAAATGATCATGGTGATGAATACACAACTATGTGATGATATTCTGATCCAATGATTGTATGCCATGTATGGATTGTGTGAGTAAAGATTTCTCAATAAAAATATTTTTTTTAAATAAGAAGGGATGACTTCTGGGAAGATGGCTGAATAGAGTAGCTTGAGATTTGCCCTGCTCCATGGAAAAGTTAGAGAAGAGAAAGAAAGGTGACTGAGGTGGCAATTCAGGAGTGCAGCTGATCTGGGGGAGCCTTCTACACTATATAGGGGAGCTGTAGTTGCAGAAGCCAAGGAACTGAGAGGCAGAAAGCTGGATCCTGGCATCAAAGCAGTGCACAGGTGGGAGCCTGGGACTAAGAAGTAAGCCAGGTCATGTTCCTTGGGTGTGCTACCCTCACCAGCACAGCCCCATGACCAGCAACTCACCCCACACCCCACGCACCTGAACCCCATCACTCGCTCCCATTCTCTGTGCTGGAGAAGTCCCCACCCCACCAGCCCCCAGTGCATGTAACTGCCCCACACCCCTACCCCAAGTGCGACCCAACCCACCTCTTCTGCACCCCTTCTGAGCACTACCTCCCCCTCCCTGTTCCCTGCAGGCTGTTGCCAATGCATAAATGTTGTGGCCACTAATCTCCATACCCAGGTTCCCACCTACTCCCCTTGCCATAGTGTTGCAGAGCCTCACCTCACTCCCCCAAGCTCTGTGCATCAGTTTACAGCACTCCTAGGCCTGCACATGTGCATGGGCCCCCAATCACATCATTCAGCTCTGGAAATGGCAATATATGTCCTATAACTGCACATGTGCAAGGCCCTCAGTCACACTTTCCAGCTCTGGGAAAGTGCTAAACCTGCACAGTCAGGTTACATCTGCCCCCAGTCCATGAAAGCATAATGCCAACCTGCTGCCACAGCCCTATGCATGTGCACAATGGGCCCCATGCCTTAGACCAGCACATACCAGGGTTATGCACCCCAGACTGGTGCACCTCCACAGCTACATCCTCCCTGGCTGATGGGTGCCCATGTTCACAAGCATCAGTGTAGCATCCCTAACCTGCACCTATACCTGCCCTGAAACAAATCACTGTGCTGTATGCCCCACCCCATACCCTGCTCCCTGCTGTACAACCATCCCCCACACACAAGAACTTAGACTACTGAAATAAATCAACTTCCAAAGTAAACCAATCAAGATATGTACATGTCATGAAGACAGCAGAAGATCAAAAAGCATATCACAATGCAGAAAGATATAGCCTTGCCTAATGACCAAATTAAAACATCAGAGGAGACACAAACATTGGAATAATGGATCAAAGATGTTCATACAACTCTACTTAATAAAATAAGTGGGATAACAAATGGCATAAAGAAGATCAAGAAGATAGTAGAAGAGCATAAAGAGGAATTTGAAAGAATAAATAGAAAAATAGTGCATATTGCAGAGATTAAAGACTCTGCTGATGAAATAAAAAAACATACTAGAGGCACACAACACTAGATTTGAAGAGACAGAAGAATAAGTGATGTAGAAGACAGGATAACTGACCTCAATGACTCAAACAGCAAATGGCAAAGAAGATGGAAAAAATTTGAATTAGATCTCAGGGAAACAACAGACAAAACAAAGCACGCAAATATAAGAATCATTGCTGTCCCAGAAGGCAAAGAAAGGAGTAAAGGGCTAGAAAGAGTAGTTGAGGATATAATGGGGAAAACTTCCCAACCCTTATAAAGGACATAAATATACAAGTCAAATAAGCCCAAAGAACTCCAAACAAAATAAATCCAAATAGGCCTTCCCCAAGGCACATACTAATCAGTCTGTCAAATGTTGAAGAGAAGCAGAAAATCCTGAAAGTGGCAAGAGAAAAACAATCTACTACATACAAGGGAAACCAAATAAGACTGAGCTCAGACTATTCAACTAGCACCCTGGAGGCAAGAAGGCAGTGGTATCATATATTCAAGATCCTGAAAAAGAAAGACTTCCAGCCAAGAATTCTGTACCCAGCCAAACTGCCCTTCAAAACTGAGGGAGAGATTAAAGTTTTCACAGACAAAGAAATCCTGAAAGAATCTCTCAACAAAAGACCAGTCTTACAAGAAATACCAAAAGGAGATCTGCTGGCTGAAAAAAAAGACAGGGAAAGGGGGTCTGGAGAAGGGTACAGAATTGAAGAGCATCAGTAAGGGCAGCTTAAATGATAAAAAGAGAAAGAGGGGAAAGAATATATAGATCTGACAAATAAAATAAAAAGGATAAGATAACTCTGAATGTTAATGGAGTAAACTTACCAATTAAAACATACAGATTGGAAGAATGGATTAAGAAACATAATCCAGCTGTATGCTGCTTACAAGAGGCCCATCTTAGGCACAAGGACACAAAAAGATTGAAAGTAAAAGGATGGAAAAAGATTTTCCATGCAAGCTGCAACCAAAAGAAAGCTGGAGTAGCTATACTAATATCAGACAAAATAGACTTTAAATGTAAAGATATCATAAGAGACAAAGAAGGACGCTGTATAATTAAAGTGTCAATTCACCAAGAAGATATAACAATCGTAAATGTTTACGCTCCCAATCAAGGAGCTTCAAAGTACATGAGACAGAAATTGGCAAAACTGAAGGGAGTGATAAATGTTTCAACAATAATAGTAGGAGACTTCAATACACCACTCTCTTCTATAGATAGAACAACCAGACAGATGATCAACAAGGAAACAGAGAAGTTAAATAACTTGATAAATGAATTAGACCTAACAGACATATATAGGTCATTGCATCTCAAAGCACACGGTTATACATTCTTTTCTAGTGCTCATGGAACATTCTCCAGGATAGATCATATGCTGGGGCACAAAACAGGTCTTTATACCTTTAAAAACATTGAAATTATTCAAAGCACTTTCTCTGATCACAATGGGATGAAGCTGGATCTCAATAACCACCAAAAAATTAGAACATTCAGAAATATATGAAGATTAAATAACACACTCTTTAAAAAAACAGTGGGTCAAAGAAATTGCTAGAGCAATCAGTAGCTATCTTGAGATGAATGAAAGGGAGAATACAACTTGTCCGGAACTTATGGGATGTGGCAATGGCTGTGCTGAGAGGGAAATTTATTGCCCTAAATGCCTATGCTAAAAAAACAAGAAAAAGGATGGGCAATGGTGGATCAGAGGCAGAGTTCTCGCCTGCCATGCTGGAGACCCAGTTTGTTTCCTGGTACCTGCCTATGTAAACAAAACAAAACAAAACAAAAGAAGAAAGAGCAAAAATAAAGGACTTAACAGCACATCTGGTGGAACTTAAGAAAGAAAAGCAAACTAACCCCAAAGCAAATAGAATAAGAGAAATAACAAATATTAAAGCAGAGATAAATGAATGGGAGAACAAAAGAAGAGAAAGAATCAACAAAACTGGAAGTTGGTTCTTTGAGAAAATCAATAAAATTGACAGGCTACTAGCAAAACTGATGAAGAAAAAAGAGAGAGGATGCAAATAAACAAAATCACAAATGAGAAGGGGTATGTAACCACATACCCTGAAGAAATAGATCATAAGAGGATACTACGAACAACTATACACCAACAAATTAGACAACTTAGATGAAATGAACAAATTCCTGGAGACACACAAACAAGCTACACTGATTCAGGAAGACATAGAAGATCTCAACAAACCAATCACAAGTAAAGAGATTCAATCAGTCATCAGAAATCTTCCTGCAAAGAAAGGCCCAGGGCCAGATGGTTTCACAGGGGAATTTTATGAAACATTCTAAAAAGAACTAACACCAATCCTGCTCAAACTTTTCAAAAAAAATGAGGAAAAAGAACTCTAGTTAACTCTTTTTATGAAGCTAATATCATTTTAATACCAAAAAACTGGGTAAAGATGCTATAAGAAAGGAAAACTACAGGCCATTCTCCCTAATGAACAAACATAGATGCAAAAATTCTCAATAAAATGTTAGCTAATCAAATCCAACAACACATTATAAGAATTATACACCACAACCAAGTGGGATTTATATCAGGAATGCAAGGGTGGTTCAACACAAGAAAATCAATTAACATGATACAGCACATTAACAAATCAAAGGGAAAAAACACAATATTATCTCGATTGATGTTGAAAAAGCATTAGACAAAATTCAACATCCTTTTCTGATAAAAACACACCAAAAGATAGGAATCAAAGGTAAGTATCTCAATATGATAAAGGGAATATATGAAAAACCGATAGCCAGCATCATATACAATGGAGAGAAGCTGAAATCTTTCCCCCTAGATCAGAAACAAGACAAGGATGCCCACTGTCACCACTATTATTCAACATTGTGCTAGAAGTTCTAGCCAGAGCAATCAGGCAGGACAAAGAAATAAAAGACATCCAAATTGGAAAGGAAGAAGTAAAACTCTCATTATTTGCTGATGATATGATACTATACTTGGAAGATCCTGAGAAATCTACAGCAAAGTTACTTGAGCTAATAAACAAATTCAGCAAGGTGGCAGGATATAAACTTAATGTGCAAAAATCAGTATCATTTCTATATGCAAGCAATGACCTAGCTGAGGAGTCAGTTTAGGAAAAAATTCCATTCAAAATAGCAACTAAAAGAATGAAGTACTTAAGCATGAACTCAGCTAGGCACGTAAATGACTTCTACACAGAAAACTATATAACATTCCAAAAGAAATCAGAGGAGATCTAAATAGGTGGAAAGACATTCCCTGCTCATGGATAGGAAGGCTAAATATAGTTAAGGTGTCAATTGTCCCCAAATTGATCTACATATTCAACACAGTAACAATCAAAATTCCAACAACTTACTTCGAAGATTTGGAAAAGCTAATTACCAAATTCATCTGAAAGGGAAAGAGACCCCAAATCCTAAAAGCATCCTAAAAAAGAAGAAAGAAGTGAGAGGATTAACACTCCCTAACTTTAAAACCTATTGTAAAGCCACAGTGGTCAAAACAGCATGGTACTGGGACAAAGATAGATTCATTGACCAGTGGAATTGAATTGAAAGTGCAGAAACGGACCACCAAATCTATGGTCCACTGATTTTGACAAGGCCTCAAATCCTCTGAACTGGGACAAAATTGTCTTTTCAATAATTGGGCATGGGAGAACTGGATATCAATAGGCAAAAGAATGAAAGAGGACCTCTATCTTACATCCTACACAAAATTAACTCAAAGTGGATCAAACACCTAAATCTAAGAACTAGCACCATAAAGCTTCTAGAAGAAACATCTTCAAGACCTAGTAACAGGAAGTAGCTTCCTAAACTTTACATCCAAAGCACAAGCCTCAAAATACAAAATAGAAAATGGGAACTCCACAAAATCTAATGCTTCTGTGCCCCAAAAGACTTTGTCAAAAAGGTGAAGAGGCAGCCAACTCAATGGGAGAAAATACTTGGAAATCACATATTGGACAAAGGTTTGATTTCCTGTATATACAAATAGATCATACAACTCAACAACAAAAGAACAAACAACCCAACTATAAAATGGGCTAAAAATATGAGTAGGCATTTTTTTGAAGATCAAATGCAAATGGCTCAAAAGCACATGAAAAGATGCTCATTTTCAATGGCTATAAGGTAAATACAGATCAAGACTACAATGAGATACCACCTCACACCAATAAGAATGGCTGCTATTAAACAAGCAGGAAACTATAAGTGTTGGGGAGGATGTGGAGAAACTGGGACACTTATGCACTGCAGGTGGGAATGTATAATGCAGCCACTATGGAAGACTGTTTGGAGTTCCTTAGGAAACTAAATATCAAGTCGCCCTATGGCCCAGCAATAGCACTACTTGGTATATACCCAGAAGAGCCGAAAGCATTGACACAAACAGACATTTGCACACCAGTGTTCATAAAGGCATTATTCACAATCACCAAAAGATGGTAACAAACCAAAAGCCCATAAATAGATGAGTGGATCAACAAAATGTGGTATATACGTATGATGGAATATTATGCAACAGCAAGACAAAATGATATCCTGAAGCACCTGACAAGATGATTATGAGGTCATAATGCTGAGTGAAATTAGCCAGGCACAAAAGGACAGACACTGTATGATTCCACTTTTATGACCAGCATAAAGGTATAATCAGAGCCTTATAACAGAGAATATAGGGGACTTAGAGATACATAGAAGCTAGAGATGGGTGGACCATTAGCTAATGAGGTTGAACTCCAATGTAAGGGAATAAATAGAAGTGAAGGTGGTTCTCTAGTGGGTCTACAAGTAGTATTACCATATTGAAGATGAACAAGATTGAAAGAGGTTGAATAGACCTACATGTCCCACTGATTGACACTAGAAATATGAATTAGTTCTCACATGAATTACTTCAAAGATATGATTCTTGTACAAAAGAGTGTTTAAGTCCAGGGTACAGGGGGAAAACTGTTATTACATGCTATGAGCTATGTTCAAAAGGAAACCATCAGCAGTACCACAGCAACAGCAGAGGTAAATAATGGGGGGAGGGATAAAAGTTAATAGGAAGTTTAGATATCCTGTTTGGTGAAGGAGTACTTATTGGTTTTCTTTCTCTTGGGAATAATGAAGTTCTCTAAAATTGAGAATGTTGATGGACTGTGGACTTTGGGCCCTATATATGATGCCCAATGAATGCAGGTGGCTGAAGGATGCACTGACAGAGAAGTAGATTGGTGAACGATGGTGTATACTTATTAACGACGGTTGTGCTGCTACAAAAAGGAACAAAGTCGTGAGGCATGCAACGATGTGAATGAACAGGATGGACATTTGGTGGGACAAAATAAGCCAGAAACAAAAGAAAAAGAATGGTATGGTGTGTTAGTTAGGTTCAGTTGTCAACTTGGCCAGGTGAGCATACCTAGTCTTGTTGCTGCGGACATAAGCCAATGGTATGTGAATCTCATCTGTTGCTAATTACCTCTGCAGTCAGCTAGGAGGTGTGTCTGCTACAATGAGTGATGTTTGACTTAATTGGCTGGTGCTTAAATGAGAGAGTGCAACATAGCACAGCTAAGCAGCTCGGCATTCCTCATCTCAGCACTTGCAGCTCAGCCCAGGCCTTTGGAGATGCAGAAAGAAGTCACCCTGGGGAAAGTTGTTGGAACCTAGGGGCCTGGAGAGAAGACCAGCAGAGACCATCCTGTGCCTTCCATGTAAGAAAGAACCTCAGTGGAAAGTTAGCTGCCTTTCCTCTGAAGAACTAACAAAATAAATCCCCTTTTATTAAAAGCCAATTTGTCTCTGGTGTGTTGCATTCCAGCAGCTAGCAAACTAGAACATATGATCACTTTTAGAAAATGCTTATAAGAAAACAGGGGCCTTGACTGTAAGCTTTTAGAGCAGACATGTTAAGTTCGCAGTGGTGATCATTATTTCTGGATTTTGAGAGGATGTTTTATATATATAGCCTGATATTTTGAGATAAGAACAAAGCTGGACAGGTTGGCATTAAAGTAATTCAGAGCATAAGGGTAAGGAAGACAGTATTTATATTTTAGAACCACACATACTCTTTGAGACCAATGGAAGAAAGGTTTATTTGGTCTGGGACTGAAATTTTCTGTAGTGCATAATCTAATTCAGCCTATCTGTATAGCTCATTTGAACTACTGCAGCACAGGGAGCACAGAATAAGAAAGAGATCCCTTAATCCTGTATAGATTATTGTAATGCCTGGATACATCCTAGAATATATTAAGCAGATAATCAAAAAGTACTGGCAAAGTCCCCCAAGGGATGGGAGAAAGAATGTGGAACAATTAAATCTGACCGTCAGGGAATCCCCTGATACTGTGTCAAACTTTAGGAACAACCAAATCAATAGGCCATGCCTTTGATTATGAGGTTTACTCTTGTGAAGCTTATGTAGGTAGTGGAGAAGCTTAGACTAGCTATAGGTAAGAGTTACTTCTGGAGGACCTCTTTTATTGCTCAGATGTGGCCTCACTCTCTCTAAACCCAACTCTGCAAGTGAAATCATTGCCCTCCCCCCTACATGGGACATGACATCCAGGGGTGAAAATCTCCCTGGCGACGTGGGAGATGACTCCCAGGGATGAATCCAGACCTGGAATCGTGGGATCAACAATTCTGTCCTGACCAAAAGGGGGAAAATAGTGTAATTAATAAAATAACAGTGGCAGAGAGAATTCAATTACAATCAAGAGGGTATTCTGAAGGTTGCTCTTATACAAGCTTCAGTTAGACCTTGCTACCTATCATAAACTGCCAACCCACAATCAGGACCATTCCAGCCAATCCTAAAGAACACCAAGGGTAATATATAAGATTCCACAAAGGTTACATGCACTAGAGTAATTTCCCAGAAACCTACAACCTCCAGAAGTGTCCCTGGTGTTAAGTCCTGAAACCTAGACCAGCCTTTCCAGAACATCAGATAGTTCCATCTCCTTACCCTATATTAGTGACAAACCCTTCTGATATAAAAAATTTAGAACTGCCATAGCCCAAACATCCCTAAAGAAAGGGCTGGAAAGATCAAAGGTGATGGTGGAGTGATACAGAGAAGATAGGATTTTACAAATGAATATGAATGCTGAATCATTAAATTGATGTCTCTTTTAGTCACCAGTATTTTAGAGCAGCTAGAAGTAAAAACCTAAAATTGTGGAATTATAACCCATGTCAAACTCTGAAATATGTTCTACAACTTATTGTGGTGCTGTGCTTTGAAATATATAGCTTTTCTTGTATTTATTTTATTTTTCACAAAAAAAGAAGGAAAAAAAGTTGACTGTGGTGATAAAAAATATTTAAGCCCTCTAGCCTCCTATATTCTGGAGCAGCTAGAAGGAAAAATGTGAGAGGATCGTATGGTAGCCCATGACAAACTCTGGAATCTGTCCTGTAACTACTTGTTGAAAGTGCTTTGAAAATTACTGCTTTTTTATTTCTTTACTTTGTATGTATGTTACACTATGCCATAAAAAAAGTTAAAAAAAATTAAAAAGGAGAGATATAGAACAGCTGAAGTAGAAACAGGATATTTTCCCAGGTGCCCTAGTTTATATCTGAGTTTGGTGTCTGACTGTAAGAAAGAGAATGAGTTCCTTAGATGGCACGTGAATTAAGTCTAATTTTAGGAGTTGATGAGCAAAATCTCTGTCTTTTGAAATATGAGGAAAACCTTGTGGATGTGGTGTTCCTTGGAGTTGTAGATTAATTCCTGACTATACTTTAGGACCCTGACAGACCACTTCTGTGAACTCCAGAAAGACCAACCAGCCTCTCCATGTATCAGTCCATCTAGAGTTAAATGCATTTTTTTCTTAACCCCCTATAAAAAGCAGGGGAATAATAGGAACAAGGAACCTTTAAAAGAATAACTAAAGTTAAGAAATTCTTAAGTTGTGTTAAAAAAAAAAAGAATGCCCAAAGAAGGATAACTGATAAAGACTTTCTTCAAATCCCCCATAAATGTCTAGCCACTGAAACACTCAGGAAGGCAACTGGGATGGCCAGATGGGAGACAGGAATTTGATGAAGGTAACTTCACCCTGTGAGAAAGCCAGTGTTGCATTTCAGCCAGGGTCAGAAGCTACTACCAGGGTCAAAATAGGCCATTTCTCGGGAGGCAAGTTTGCCTAGAGGTTGTCCAGCTCTCTAAAGAATCCAGGTACTGCTCAGAGAAAGTGGGACATCCTCAGAGCCCCCATTGCCAAGAGTAGGGTTTTAAAAAGCCTCCTTCTGCACAGTCTCAAGGTTAATTAAACTGAATATGGGAAGGATAAGGGACTTTATGGGAGAAGCAAGCAGAGTGTGTTGGGCAAAGAAGAAGCTGTTGTTCGAACAGGGTAGTCCATTTTTGATGGTTAGATCTCTGCCCCACATTTTTAAGCTGAATAACCTTAATTATACTACCTAAATTCTCTGTGCATTGACTTCCTTATTTGTAAAAGGGAAGTGAAAATGCCTTCTTCAAGGGAGACCGGACTTTTAAAATAGTTATAAAATGTCCTAACACATAGATGGTTCACAATAAAGACTCATGTCTTCCTCCTTGATCAGATGGACTACTAATTGCCAGGCTATCTAGCAAAGAGAGAGTACTACTAACTGGATTAATTTGGAGAGGAAGGGTTTTCACACATATCTTCCTTCTAATTCTTGCTTTAGCAAAGATCTGGAGGAACTCAGCAGCTCTCTTCAGGAGTCCTGTCATGTGGAACAGTGACAACCCCTCAAGCCAAAGGTCTCAAGACAAATTACTCTTAATTATTTACAACCAAAGAGACAGCATTTCTTTTGATTGATGCCAACACTAGTTGATTAATTACTCTCCCCCTCTAAACGTCATGAGAATCATGTAAAACTTGGCAGTTCCAAATCTCTCTGGGCAGCCAGCAGCTAAAATTGATGAGAGAGTTTCAAATTCTAATTAATAGCCTTATTTTTGATCCTATTTCAATGAACCTGGGTGGAAGCTAAGTAGAGGAAAACAAAGAAGCCTTAAAAATGACTGGGTTCAAGAAGCCAAACCTCCTAGGAAACATTAACATTTTTTTTTTCCTTTTCATCCTGGTCAGCAATTCTAGCTCTTCAAATGCTCAATTCTTTATTAAGAGCCAAGCCAAGCTTCTTGCTAGAGTTACCAATTCATCCTGCTTAGCCAGGGACTCTTTTCAGTTTTAGCATTAAAAGCCCCACCTCCTAGAAAACCTCTCTCTCCTGGGCCAACCAGAACAGGTGGTCACCAAATGGGAAGGGCCAAGTCAGAAGGCTGAGGAAGTGATAGCTCCAATGACCTCTGGGGCTGTGGGCTGGGACCAAAAATAAGGAAAGGCAGGGATTTGGCCACTAGGAGTGTGTCCCTGGAATCACAAGCAGAACTTTTTAATTATTTGGAAAATCCAGAAATTAGAGAGTGTACATATGTTGTTTTGGATAACCAATAAGCAAAAATTTAAATGCCACAAAAACCTAAAAATAATCAAACAAAACCTACTCCTCACTCTAAATTTAAGTGTAGACTTGACCCAGATAAAGACTTCCTTTAAGATTGATGACATAGTAATATATTAACTTCTAGGGAGTTGGTCTGCAAAGGAAGATTCAATAAAATCACTGGGAGTGCTTTTTAATTTATAATTTGCTTTTCTTAAAACATTTTTTATTATGAAATATGGCACATATACAAAAAAGCAATAAATTTCAAAGTACATTGTAAGAAGTAATTATAGAATAAATTGCAGAGTTGGTTATGGGTTACTATTCTATAGTTCTAGATTTTCCCTTCTAGTTGCACTAAAACACTGGAGACTAAAAGAAATATCAATATAATAATTCAGTAGTCATACTCACTTGTTAAATCCTATCTTCTCTGTTATAACTCCTTCTTCTCCTTTGATTCTTCTCCCAATCTTTAGGGGTATTTGAGCTCCACCCACTCTAACTTTTTCATATTGGAAAGGCGTATTGATAATATAGGCTAGGGGGATGGAACTAGTTGAAGTTATTGGCCTCTCTGGATTTCCGGACTTATCTGGCCTAAGAACCTATCTGGAGGTTGTAGGTTTCTGGAAAGTAATCTTAGTATGTGAAACTTTGATAGAATCTCATAGAGTGCTTGGTGTTCTTTAAGGTTAGTAAAAATGGCTTTAGTTAGGATTTGGCAAACCATGGTAATCAGCGGTTTCTAGCTAATGCTTGCATAAGAGTAGCCTCCAGAACAGCCTCTTGATTTTATTTGATCTCTCTTAACCACTGATAGATTATTTTGTTGCATTTCTTTTCCCTGTTTGGTCAGGAAAGCATTATTGATTTCATGGTACTGAGGGCCATGTTTGTCCCTGGGAGTTATGTTCCATGCTGCCAAGGAGACTTTCACCCCTGGATGTCGTGTCCCACATAGCAGGTAGGGTAGTGAGTTTACTTACAGAGTTGGCTTAGAAAGAGAGGCCACATTGAGCAACAAAAGACGTTTTTTGGAAGTAACTCTTAGGCATAATTTTAGGCAAGCTTAACTTTTCCACTACAGAAATAAGCTTCAGAAAAGCAAGTCTCAAGATCAAGGGCTTAGCCTATTGACTTGGGAATCCCTAACATTTGAGACAATATTAGGGGTTTTCCCCAGGGGTAAAGCTTAATAGTACCAAAATTTTCTCCCATCCCTCAAAGGACTTCACTGATACTTTTTAATTATCTACCCAACATACTGGGTATTGTATCTGGGTATTACCTTAAGCTAAACAGAACTACAAGCCCTCATTCTGATTCTGGGCTTCATGTGTTTGGGTTGTTTAAATGAGCTATTCAGACAGGTTAAGTTAGATTATGTGCTACAGAAAATTTAAGTTTTGGACAAAATGAACCTCTTTTCCTTTGTTCTTTTGCAGTAGGTGAAGTTCTAAAATACAGACAATGTCGTCCTTACTCTTATATTCTGATTCACCTTAGTTCCGACCAGATTGGCTTCCTTTTTCTCTCTAATTGAAGCCTGATTTCATTTTCAGTTTCTTTAACAGTTGTTATATGTAGCAATGCTGACTTTCAGAGCTGCAGAACTCCAACTCTGAGTCTTAAGTGTCACGCAGGTAGCCAAAGTTCCAGGGTAATACCAGGTTATACATATGTAGCACAGCATCTCAAAATCTAGAAATAATATTTTTATTAACAGCTCTGGACTAAATATGACTGCTATGAGACCTTATGATCTAGGCCCCAATTTTCTTATAGGTATTTTTTAAAAGAGACCATACAATATTAGTTCAGGCTTAATTGCACCACATAATGTCCCCAAGGTTCATTCACATCGTTGCATGTCTCATGACTTCATTCCTTTCTGTAGTGGCACAATATTCCATTATATATATTTTTTGCCTTTTTACTTCTCAATCACTGTATCCTTCAGCTACCTCCATCCCTTGGGCATCATGTATAATATCCAAAGTCAAGAGTCCATGACTCACACTATCCTCATTTAGTTGTACAATCATCATCACTCCCATTTTAGACAATTTTAGTTGCTCCAAAGAGAAAAATAACTGATAAACACCTTCACCAAATGGAAAATCCAAACCTCCCCTTAAGTCTTGTTCCCCCCCTTCCAATTATTTATCCTGGTATTGTTATGGTACTGTTGATGTCTTCTTGTTAAATATAGACCATAGTATGTGATAGAAAATTTCCCACCCACATCTCTATTATAGACTCTTTGTACAAGAGTCATACTTTTGAAGGAGTTCATTCAAGAACTTATTTATATTTGTAGTGTTAATTGGAGGGATACATGGCTCTATATAACCCCTTTCAATCATTTCACCTTTAATATGACAATGTTACTTATAAAATCACTAAGGAACTGCCTTTACTTCTATCCATTCATTTAAGTTCAACCTCATCAGCTATCCTTTCACCCATCTCTATCTTCTGTGTATCTCTAGATCTCCTATATTCTATATTATAAGACTCTGAGTTTACCTTTAGCAAGGTCATAATAGTGAAATCATACAGTATATATCCTTTTGAGTCCAACTTTCTCACTCAGCATTATGTTATGTCCTCAAGGTTCATCTATGTTGTCATGTGCTTCAAGATCTCATTTTGTCTTACTGCTCCATAATATTCTACATTGTATGTATACACCACATTTTATTTATCCACTCATCTGTTGAGGGACACTTGGATTGTTTCCATCTTTTGGCAATTGTGAATAATGCTGTTATAAGCATCAGCATGCAAATGTCTGTGTCACTGCTTTCAGCTCTTCTAGGTATATACCAAGTAGGAGAATTGCTGGTTCACAGGACAACTCAATATTTAGTTTCCTAAGGAGCTGAAAAACCATCTTCCATAGTGGCTAACCATTCTACATTCCCATCAGCAGTATATAAGTATTGGGAGTGCAGTTTCTGGGACCTTGCCAGAAACATACTGAACATTGTTATTAGGATTCAGAATCTATTTTTAATAAGCACCTCAGGATATTCTAGTGTGAAGCAAAGTTAGGCAATCCTTTGCTCTAGCAGTGCTCTTCAAACATCTTGGATCACTTACTCCTTGCGGGGAAAAAATCTAAATATATGTCTTCAACGTGTGTGTGTTTATAAATTTATCATACTCAATTTGTTAGTTGGTGATTTAACACTTATGAGGCAAGGTTAAATCCACTTGGTTTATGTCCTCATGGAACTTTTCTTTTCTTTTCAGAACCCACTCTAGTCTGTTAGACAGGTAGTTTCATGAGGGCAAGGACTATATCTATTTTATGCACCTGTGTTTTTGTAGCACATAGTAGATGCTTGGCACATAATAGATGCTCAATGAAATTTTGGTTTGAATTGAATTTGGGACCCTGTTTAAACAAGAGATAATTGGTCTGTGGAAAAGTGCTGGTTAATGCTAATAGTGCTTTGTTCAAACTGTTTCATGTTTCCATGGAAACTAACAGAAGTCTATGTAGAAACATCTACCTGTAAGTGCCAGGTACCCAAAGAGAGTTTGAAACCCCTTTTCCATTTGTTCAGTTAGTTTTCTACCTAAGTGGCAGAACTCCTGCTACAGGCAAAAGGACACTTCATAAAAGAGCAGCAGGAGGCACCAGTAAGTGGCTTTTCATCCCAACATTTTGGAAGAAGAGTGTGGAATATCTTCATCCATTAAATAATAATTTTCTTCACATGGCATGACTCAGAGGGTAAGCCTCCTTGGAGAGGGACGTCAGAGACCAAATCTGTATCTCTTTCATGGGTGTTTAATGTTGAGTTTTAGTGATGCCTAGCATCAAATTTGTCATCACTACTTAATAGTACCTTTGAAAACAGGGATTGTTGGTTTGGGAAAAACTTAGTTTCTTTACCCACTATGATGGAAAAGATTGAAAGCCTGAATATACAAATGGGCAATGACCGGGGAATTCTGGCCCAGTATCAAAAACGACCAGAGCAGGGAACTCTGGCCCACTTCTTACAACAATCAGTCCAGGAAGCTGGTCAATTTCTATAACAACCAGCCCAGAAAGTCAAACCAAAACCCCTGGAATGATTGACCCAAAATAGTCAGGACTAAGTCAATAACTGACAACTTCCCTAATTTCCCCCCCACTTTCAAGTTAAGACCAGTTAGAGAAAGCCAAATGCGCTAACCAGTCACTCAGGGTATTGCACTTCTAGTTAGTATACCTTAAGTTTCCCCATACCAACAGCTCCCAAAAGGAGCATACCTGAAGTCTTCCTTCCCATTTTGCACTATAAAGCTTTCCCACTTCTGTACATGCCTTTGAGTCTCTGCTAAATGCAAGTGATGGTGGTTGACTTCCTTGCTATAGAAAGCTCTCAATAAATAGCCTGTGTTCTCATTTTAGTGGTTTTTGCTTATTTCCAGTTATTGTGTTGGTCCCACTGACTGCACCACCCTTCATCTTGGACCTCAACTTCTGAGCAGGTGTGGTACTCACACAGGCCTCTTGTGCCTCACTTCTCATAGTTTGTAAGTCCATGCCAACATAATAAGCCAGATTTGGGTCTGAACTCCATTCTCTTTGCATTGAGTCCCTTGGCTATTTATTGTGTTTGGTACTCTGGTTTTATTATTTTCTCCCATTTGTTTATTATGCTTGGTGGAATCAGGTCATTAATTTTCTTTCATTTTTGCTCTCTTTTAGTGTTACTATTGTGTTCCTCTGTCTAAACCTATTGTTTGCATAAGGAGGGGAATCACAGGTGGAATACAGACATCGCCCCCATAAGCCTATTGTCCGACCTGGCTTCTCAGACTAGTAAGTTTGTGTTTCTCACTGAACTGGCATCCACTTGGACAAACTTTGTTGTGAGTTACCAATCAAGCCAGATCAAGTTCTCTTTCTGCTTCAATTTTTTTGTCCTAAAGCTTGGCTTTGATCTAAAGAGAGTATTTTCTTTTGTTTTCCACCTGCTGGCCAGGGCTGTACACTGAAGCATCAGGATGGGGGCACAGGACAAGTACACAGTATTACATTTTGACCAGCCATTTTCAGCTCTTATGGGCTCATCTAGGCTTAATCCTCTTCTCCTCTAGGAAAATCTTCTGCTTCCTGCCTGTATGTACTCCCATCATTACTAATTCTTCCAGCTAAATCTGCCTAAATGCATAATCTGCCCACAATGATTTGGGCCTTCAGTGGCCACTCTGGAAAACATTTCACTTGAGCAAAATTGTTCAATTTGAGAAGTACCTTAGAAAAGAAAGGGAATAAGATTTCTAAAGAACAATGGAAGGATTTTTTTTTATTACTATGCAGAGTCCTCTCAATAAAATTCTGAATTAAAAATTGCTTCAGAAAAATATTCTTTGGTCAAAACTAATGAGCAATTTGACAAACTTAACCAACAACAAAGTAGAATAGTTTCCCTAGTAAATCCTCCTTCTTGTCCTGCATTTGCCTCCCTAATTCAGCTCTCCTTCTTTCCCGTTTTCCTTCTATCTCTCCGCATCTGCACCTCTGTCAATGCCTCCCTCCTCTCCCTTGCCCAGACCCCTACCTTTACCCAACAACTCTCCTAAAACCCCCAAATACTAGTTGACTCTAAAGATCCCTCCATTCCTCCCATGAGCCAGATATGCAGGTGACAATAATATTTAAATCTTGAACTTGAGCTGATGTAAGAGCTGTAAATAATGATTTCCCAAAATACCAAAAAGAGCAATACATACTCAAAGTTGAGTTTGGGTGCATATGACCGACGGTTAACTGACAAATATCCACTTGTACACGTGTTGGCTGGAAATCTCTTATGCTAAATCCCAGATAGTAAAAGCTGATTGGCCTGACCTGGTGACCTACAGGATCCCTCTTTCCAATAAACCAGAGGGTCAAAAAAAGGTCCAAAATACAAGAATCAAAGAGAAGCTGATCCAGATCCCAAGCACTGTTAAGCAGCCAGATGCTCATTCCTTTATTATGTAAGCAGCAAATACCTTATAGATTACAAGATAGTTAATTGTAATGTTAATTTCATATACAAATATCCTAATCTGTAGCATTGCTTCCTTCTTTCTTTATTTGCAATGGCAAAAAAATATGGCAATTATCTAGACTTTGGGGAAACTGTAAGGCAAGCTATCATATCAACACTGTAGGAGATTATGCAAGTATTATAAAGGGTAAACACTAACATCATAAAGAAATATGGCAAAATATTTCTCAAGGGAAGCACAATGTTTATAAAACCATGCTAAATCTTGCTAAAAATTAAAGTAAAAAATATAATAAATAAGCAAGCATAAGTGTAAAAAGATAATTGTATAATATTATGAATACCATGACAGTATTTAAATACATTTTTAAAGCATACATTCAGTACACATGTATGTATTGAAAAGAGATTCCTCTACATAAAAGTATAGTAAAATGAAGGCATTTGTAATAATTTAAGAGTTTGGGATAGAGACAGGGGACATAGGAAATCTATTTATACTGTTTCATTTCTCTAAAAATGAACACATTTTAAGCAAATATTACAAATACTAACATTTGTTGATTTTAAGTAATAGATAAGTGTGTTGTTTTTATTCTGTAATTTTTGTTACATCTTATGTACAAATGCACATAATTAAGCAACCATGGATAGTTTTTAAGCATTATTATTATGTTAAAATTAGTGATTTATTTTGATTTCCTAACATTAAAAAAGTTTAACTATTTTTTAAAGGGCCTATGAAAGAGCAAAGTCTCCTAAAAGCCATACTTGAAACATTTCCAATAAAATTTTATTAGACCATAATTTCATCATTTAAACAAACACCAAAAAGATGAAAGTATAGGAGATTTTCAGAATAGAAGAGAAAATATCTTCTGATAACATTCAGAAGTTAAAGAAAGTGCAATGTAACAGCAGCCCCTTGTGTCATCTTGTGCTTTGGAGTTAAACTTGAATTTGGAGGCCTAATTAAAAAACAGAATTTGAAATGGGAAATAACACCTTTATCTGAACTACAACACCTGAAAGAACATTTTGAACAATCTTTAGTTAAAAAAAAAAAAGACAGGACCCGAAGTAAACCTGTGGCCCCGCAGATTAAACAACTCCGTGGTCCACTTCACACCCAACCACTTAACTGACAAGGACACTTGTAGATACTATTAAAAGCAGGGACACTAGAAATAAATATCATTCCATCTTACAAAAGAAAAACCAAGACAAAGAAAATCTTCAATTCAGATTAATGAGGGTTCTCCAAAGAAGGCAAAAACCCCAGTATCCTGTCTTCCTCTTAAATGTTCAGGGTGTATTAACTGCAAGAATAGATGGTCATCATCATCAGTTCCTGGTAGATACAGGTCTCATTATTTATACATTAAACCCTGCCAGCTTTTCTCAACCTATTCCTCATAGTAAGTTTACCACACAAGTGGCAGGCATTTCAAATAACAGCCCTAAATGGATTTTCCTTATCATCTAGCTGTTAAGGGTAACCCTTGGGCCCTTAACTAAAAAATATTCCATCCTGGACCAAGATGGGGGCATAAGATGTTCCAGGCTGCCACTGCTCAACAGAATCTTTGAACAACTAGGTTGTTCAAAAAATGGCAAAGCCATCTTCCTTAAAACTCCAGAAAACAGTTAAATGTTGCAGTACCAGGAAAGTGCCAAATCAAGAAAAGGCAGCTTTACAAACAGTAGGAGAAGCTCCTGGTGGCATTTCTAGTTCCTCCCCAAGCCCCCAGCACAGTGTGGAGCCAGTGTGCATGACCATTGTGAGTCCCTGACCCTGTTCTGGAGGGAACAGAGTAACTCCTATGTGCATTCTAGAGTACCAGTATGTTGGTGCCAATCTACTGGGTAGCAGCCTTGAAGACTGAAACAGAAAACTCATCTGGGCTCACCCTCACACCCTTGGCCTCCACGTAGAAAGAGCTTGCGTATACCTAAAGCAGTATAACAAACAATTAAATCAAAACAGCTGGGAGCAAAGGAATACCTGTTTAAGTCATACAATAAAGCCCCTAAGAGGGGGAGTAAGTCTCTTTCTTATGGAGTAGAGGGAGCATTCTGGTTCCTATAAATAGGGGAATTCCTAAGGCTATGAGTAGCACAAATTGGAGACAATACACAGGTTCAGAAATGACAGAGAAGACCCTGAAGTTCACATTCATCTCAGGCTGATCTTCTTGATAGGACAAATATATATGTATCTAACATCAGATTCCCAAAATATGTGAAGCAAATAGTGACAGGTTTGGAGGCAGAAACAGTTCTACATTAATAGTAGGAGATTTCAATATACAACTTTTAATAATGGATGGAACATTAAAACAGATAATCAATAAGGAAGTAGAAGACTTGAACAATCTTATAAACCAATTAGACCTAACAGACATACATAGAACACTTCATTCAACCATAGTAAAATATACATTCTTGACTAGTGCACATGGGTTATTCTCCAGGATAGACTACATCTTAGGTAGTAAAAGAAGTCTCAATAAATTCAAAATTATTGAAATAATACAATATATTTCTCTGACTACAGTGGATTGAAGCTTGAAATCAATAGCAGAGGAAGAACTGGAAAATTCACAAATGAATGGAAATTAAACAATGCACTCTTAAACAACTAATAGGTCAAAGAGGAAGTCACAAGGGAAAGAAGGAAATATTTTAAAGCACATGAAAAGACACTAAAACTTATGAGCTGCCACAAAAGCAGTACTGAGAGGGAAATTTATAGTTCTAAATGTGTACATTAAAAAAATATATGTCTTCCTTATCTCACAATTGGAAGTCCTAGAAAAAAAAGTAAGCAGAAGGTAGGAAATAACAAAGACCAGTGCAGAGTTAATTGAATTAGAGAGCAAAAACACAATAGAAAGAATCAATGAAACTGAAAGCTAGTTCATTGAAAAGATAAATAAAATTAGCAAAGATACAAATAACTAAACCAGAAATGAGGGAGGGGACATTACCACTGGCCACGCATAAATAAAAAGGATGAAAAGAGGATACTAAGAACAACTGTACACCAAAAAATCCTGATGAAATGGACAAATTCCTACAGCCACACAAACTACTACACTGACTCAAGAGAAAATGGAAACTCTCAACAGAACCAAAGAACATTAAAAATATTGAATCAGTAATCAAAAACCTCCCAACAAAGAAGTGCTCAGGACCAGAGAGTTTCATTGATAATCACCTCAAAAATCTGTCAAACTCTTCCAAAATATTGAAGAGGAGGAAATATGTGCAAACTCATTCTATGAGGCCAACATCACCCTAATACCAAAGCTAAATAAAGACAGTACAAGAAAATAAATTTCTAGTCCAGTATCACTCAGGAATACAGATGCAAAAATTCTCAACAAAAATAATAGCACATGAAAAGAATTATATGCCATAATCAAACAGGATTTATCCCAGGTATGAAATATGGCACAACATAGGAAAATAAATTAATATAATACAGCACATTAATAGAACAAAGGAAATAAATACATTATAACCTCAATTGAAACAGAAGAGACATTTGACAAAATCCAGTACCCCTTCTTCAGTAAAATATTTTCATCTAGAAAACCAAAAATTATAAGAAAACTTCTTCAACATGCTAATGAGAATATATGAAAAATCCACAAATAGCATCATGCTCCATAGTAAGAAGTTGAAAGCATTTCCTCTAAGATCAAGAATGAGGTGAGGATGCCCACAGCCACCATTTTTATTCAACACTGTACTGAAAGTTCTAGCTAGATAAATTAGGCAAGAAAAAGAAATAAAAGTCATCCAAATAAGAAAGGAAAAAGTAAAACTTTCCCTGTTGGAGGTGACATGATCCTTTATATGGAAAATCCTGAAAATCTCCGTAAAGCTACTTGTGCAAGGACACAAATTCAGCAAAGTACAAGAGCAACACATAAAAATAAGCCATGTTTCTATACACTAGTTATGAATAATTATATTAGAATTAAAAGAATCAAATATGTAGGAATAAATTTAACCAAGGATGTAAAAGACTTATACATGGAACATATTAAAAAAAATTTGTTAAAATAAATCAAAGAAGTCCTAAATAAATGAAAGGACATTCCATGTTCATGAATTGAAAGACTGAATAGTGTTAAGACATCATTTTTCTCTAAAGCCATTAACAGATTCAATGCAATCCCAATCAACAGTCATCTTTCCAGTAATGGAAAAGCCAGTAATCAAATCTATACAGGAGGGTAATGGTAAGGGGCCCTAAATAGAAAAAGAAAGAAAACTTGAAAAATAAGAATGAATTTGGAGGACTCACACTTCCTGATTTTAAGCTTTATTACAAACCTACAACAATCAAAATATCACAGCACTGGCAAAAGGGCAAATACATAGACCAATGGAATGAAAGTGGAAGTTCAGAAATAAACCCTCACATCTATGCCCAGTTGATTTTTGATAAGGGTGTCAAGTCTTGAGTACAAGACTTTGTATTAGGCAACAGTTTGTCAGACTTTACATAAAAAACACAAGCAACAAAAGGAAAAATGCATAAATAGAACATCATCAAATTAAAATTTTTCATGCATCAAAGAACATCATGTAAGTAAAAAAAAAAAAAAACAAACCTGCAGCATGAGAAAATATTTGAAACCACTATCTGATAAGGTTTAATATAAAGAAATCCTACAACTCAAAATAAAGGCAAAATTCAAGAGATCCTTTACTATTTTAACAGTTTGAGTTCTGTTCTATAGCTGTGCCCTAATAGATTTAACTAGTCCTCATTTGCATGTACTAATATTGTTTCTAGTCTTTTCTTACTTTGGAAAATGCTGCCATGAATGTCCTCGTGTAACTAAGAAATTAGGATTTAAAGGGAGATTTTGATTACTGAATTGAATTCTTTTTTGCTCTCTGGGATATTGGGGTAGACAGAGAGGAATACCTGAAATCCCTAAACTATAATTCAGCTGTCTTGATATCTGAAACAATTATAAAAGCCCTTATCTTGTGACTTTGTGACTGTAAGAACTGTAATTCCTTTTATCTGGTCATTTTCTTATAGGGCAAAGGTCCTAAAACTACTGAAGAATTTCAAGTCAACCATGAACTAACTTCAGCCCCAGACATTTGTAAATCGCATCAACTAGACTCTACTATTGAAAGATACCTTGTCTTCCTTCCTTTTGGTTTACACCTTTAGTATTGAAGTGATAGCTCTGCTGTCCCTACTTTCAACCTACATTCTATTGTAATCACACTGTCTCCTTTTGTAAAGCTTTGGACTTGCTATTCGAAATGACCTTGTCTCCCCTTGCTAAAATCCTTAAAAACCTTGAACCTCCTAAACTCAGGGGGACAGATTTTGGGCTTGTAGGCAATCTGTTCTAATACTACATTCCTAGTTATAAACTTTTTCCTCTCTTTGAAATGCCAAGTGTCTCAGGAATTGGCTATTGAGTGCATTGGGCAAAAGAATCCGTGGGAGATTTCCGGAGAAGATGGCGGCTTAGTAAGATGCGCGGGTCTTAGTTCCTCCTCCAGAACAGCTACTAGGGAAGTAAAAATGATCCAGAACAGCTCCCGGAGCCACGACAGAGACCAAGAAGACAGCGTACCCCATTCTGGAATGGCTGACTGGCTGGGAGAATCTGCTGGGGTGAGAACGCCGAGGGGCGCGCGCTTCCCCAGGCCGGGGTGACAGGTGGCCGGAGTCCCTCCCTCCCTCCTTTCCAGGCCAGCTGGGAGAATTGGACAGGCGATCCCCTCAAGCCACGGCAGCTGGCACCCCCCCCATGTGCGGCCCCCCAGACCAGCTGGGAGAATTGGATCGGAGATCCCCCAAGCCGCGGAGACTGGTGACTGGGGTCCCTTCCAAACACGTGGCATCCCGGTCCAGCTGGGAACGGTGGATAGGCACTACTCCAAGCTGCGGTGGCTGGCGCTCCCCCACCACGCTTGGTGCCCTGGGCCGGCTGGGAAATTTGGACAGGCATTCCCCCAAGCCACGGGCGCTGGCACCCCCCTCCACGCTTGGCGCCCCAGGCCAGTTGGGAAATTGGGACAGGCATTCCCCAAGGCCGCGGAGGCCAGTGCCCCCCCACCACGCTTGGCGCCCCGGGCCGGCTGGGAAATTTGGACTAGCACTCCCCCAAGCTGCGGAGGCCAGCGAACCTCCCCACGCGCGGATTCGCGGGCCGGCTGGGAGATTCAGATTGGCATCACCCCAACCTGCTTCGGCTGGCGACCCCCTCCTACAGCGAGAGCTTCCCAAAGTTAAAGGAGCCACAGCATCTTTTACTGGAGGGACCCGCAGACAGACGAGTGCCACGAGCGCCACCTACTGGGCAGGATAAGAAAAACAGAGCCCAGAGATTTCACAGAAAAATCTTTCAACCTGCTGGGTCCCACACCCAGGGAAATCTGATTAAATGCCCAGACGCCAGCAGAAGATAATGGATCATGCTCAGAAAATTGAAAATATGGCTCAGTCAAAGGAACAAACCAATAGTTCAAATGAGATACAGGAGCTGAGACAACTAATGCTGAATATATGAACAGAAATGGAAAACCTCTTCAAAAACCAAATCAATAAATTGAGGGAGGACATGAAGAAGACATGGGCTGAACAAAAAGAAGAAATAGAAAAACTGAAAAAACAAATCACAGAACTTATGGAAGTGAAGGACAAAGTGGAAAAGCTGGAAAAAACAATGGATACCTACAATGGTAGATTTAAAGAGACAGAAGCTAGAATTAGTGAACTGGAGGATGGAACATCTGAATTCCAAAAAGAAACAGAAACTATCAGGAAAAGAATGGAAAAATTTGAACAGGGGATCAGGGAACTGAATGACAATATGAAGCGCACAAATATACGTGTTGTGGGTGTCCCAGAAGGAGAAGAGAAGGGAAAAGGAGGAGAAAAACTAATGGAAGAAATTATCACTGAAAATTTCCCAACTCTTATGAAAGACCTGAAATTACAGATCCAAGAAGTGCAGCACACCCCAAAGAAATTAGACCCAAATAGGCGTTCTCCAAGACACTTACTAGTTAGAATGTCAGAGGTCAAAGAGAAAGAGAGGATCTTGAAAGCAGCAAGAGAAAAACAATCCATCACATACAAGGGCAACCCAACAAGACTATGTGTAGATTTCTCAGCAGAAACCATGGAAGCTAGAAGACAGTGGGATGATATATTTAAATTACTAAAAGAGAAAAACTGCCAACCAAGACTTCTATATCCAGCAAAATTGTCCTTCAAAAATGAGGGAGAAATTAAAACATTCTCAGACAAAAAGTCACTGAGAGAATTTGTGACCAAGAGACCAGCTCTGCAAGAAATACTAAAGGGAGCACTAGAGTCAGATATGAAAAGACAGAAGAGAGAGGTATGGAGAAGAGTGTAGAAAGAAGGAAAGTCAGATATGATATATATAATACAAAAGGC
Source organism: Tamandua tetradactyla (assembly GCF_023851605.1). Classification (NCBI taxonomy): domain Eukaryota; kingdom Metazoa; phylum Chordata; class Mammalia; order Pilosa; family Myrmecophagidae; genus Tamandua; species Tamandua tetradactyla. The sequence continues at coordinate 55,566,431 of NC_135339.1, forward strand.
AAAATGGCAGAGGAAAGCATTACCCAAACAGTAATAACACTAAATGTTAATGGACTGAATTCCCCAATCAAAAGACATAGACTGGCAGAATGGATTAAAAAACAGGATCCTTCTATATGCTGTCTACAGGAAACATATCTTAGACCCAAAGATAAACATAAGTTGAAAGTGAAAGGTTGGGAAAAGATATTTCATGCAAATAACAACCAGAAAAGAGCAGGAGTGGCTATACTAATATCCAACAAATTAGACTTCAAATGTAAAACAGTTAAAAGAGACAAAGAAGGACACTATATCCTAATAAAAGGAACAATTAAACAAGAGGACATAGCAATCATAAATATTTATGCACTGAACCAGAATGCCCCAAAATACATGAGGAATACACTGCAAACACTGAAAAGGGAAATAGACACAGATACCCTAATAGTTGGAGACTTCAATTTACCACTCTCATCAATGGACAGAACATCTACACAGAGGATCAATAAAGAAATAGAGAATCTGAATATTACTATAAATGAGCTAGACTTAACAGACATTTAGAGGACATCACATCCCACAACAGCAGGATACACCTTTTTTTCAAGTGCTCATGGATCATTCTCAAAGATAGACCATATACTGGGTCACAAAGCAAGTCTCAACAAATTTAAAAAGATTGAAATCATACACAACACTTTCTCGGATCATAAGGGAATGAAGTTGGAAATCAATAATAGGCCGAGTGCCAGAAAATTCACAAATATGTGGAGGCTCAAAAACACACTCTTAAACAACGAGTGGGTCAAAGAAGAAATTGCAAGAGAAATTAGTAAATACCTCAAGGTGAATGAAAATGAAAACACAACATATCAAAACTTATGGGACACAGCAAAGGCAGTGCTAAGAGGGAAATTTATTGCCCTAAATGCCTATATCAGAAAAGAAGAAAAGGCAAAAATGCAGGAATTAACTGTCCACTTGGAAGAACTGGAGAAAGAACAGCAAACTAACCCCAAATCAAGCAAAAGGAAAGAAATAACAAAGATTAGAGCAGAAATAAATGAAATTGAAAACATGAAAACAATAGAGAAAATCAATAAGGCCAGAAGTTGGTTCTATGAGAAAATCAATAAGATTGATGGGCCCTTAGCAAGATTGACAAAAAGAAGAAGACAGAGGATGCAAATAAATAAGATCAGAAATGGAAGAGGAGACATAACCACTGACCTCACAGAAATAAAGGAGGTAGTAACAGGATACTATGAACAACTTTACGCTAATAAATAAAATTTAGATGAAATGGACAGGTTCCTGGAAAGACATGAACAACCAACTTTGACTCAAGAAGAAATAGATGACCTCAACAAACCAATCACAAGTAAAGAAATTGAATCAGTCATTCAAAAGTTTCCTAAAATGAAAAGTCCAGGACCAGACGGCTTCACATGTGAATTCTACCAAACATTCCAGAAAGAATTAGTACCAACTCTCCTCAAACTCTTCAAAAAAATCGAAGTGGAGGGAAAGCTACCTAATTCATTCTATGAAGCCAACATCACCCTCATACCAAAATCAGGCAAAGATATTACAAAAAAAGAAAACTACAGACCAAGCTCTCTAATGAATATATTTGCAAAAATCCTCAACAAAATTCTAGCAAATCGAATCCAACAATGCATTAAAGGAATTATACATCATGACCAAGTAGGATTCATCCCAGGTATGCAAAGATGGTTCAACATAAGAAAATCAATTAATGTAATACACCATATCAACAAATCAACGCAGAAAAATCACATGAGCATCTCAATTGATGCAGAGAAGGCATTTGACAAGATTCAACATCCTTTCCTGTTGAAAACACTTCAAAGGATATGAATACAAGGGAACTTCCTTAAAATGATAGAGGGAATATATGAAAAACCCACAGCTAATATCATCCTCAATGGGGAAAAATTGAAAACTTTCCCCCTAAGATCAGGAACAAGACAAGGATGTCCATTATCACCACTATTATTCAACATCATGTTGGAGGTTCTAGCCAGAGCAATTAGACAAGAAAAAGAAATACAAGGCATCAAAATTGGAAAGGAAGAAGCAAAACTATCACTGTTTGCAGACGATATGATACTATACGTCGAAAACCCAGAAAAATCCACAACAAAACTAATAGAGCTAATAAATGAGTACAGCAAAGTAGCAGGTTACAAGATCAACATTCAGAAATCTGTAGCATTTCTATACACTAGCAATGAACAAGCTGAGGGGGAAATCAAGAATCAAATTCCATTCACAATTGCAACCAAAAGAATAAAATACCTAGGAATAAATTTAACTAAAGAGACAAAAAAACCTATACAAAGAAAACTACAAAAAACTGTTAAAAGAAATCACAGAAGACCTAAATAGATGGAAGGGCATGCCGTGTTCATGGGGAAGACTAAATATAGTTAAGATGTCAATCCTACCTAAATTGATTTACAGATTCAATGCAATACCAATCAAAATCCCAACAACTTATTTTTCAGAAATAGAAAAACCAATAAGCAAATATATCTGGAAGGGCAGAGTGCCCCAAATTGCTAAAAGTATCTTGAGGAAAAAAAACAAAGCTGGAGGTCTTGCACTGCCAGACTTTGAGGCATATTATGAAGCCACAGTGGTCAAAACAGCATGGTATTGGCATAAAGATAGATATATCAACCAATGAAATCGAATAGAGTGCTCAGATATAGACCCTCTCATCTATGGACATTTGATCTTTGATAAGGCAGTCAAGCCAACTCACCTGGGACAGAACAGTCTCTTCAATAAATGGTGCCTAGAGAACTGGATATCCATGTGCAAAAGAAAGAAAGAGGACCCGTATCTCACACCCTATCCAAAAGTTAACTCAAAATGGATCAAAGATCTAAACATTAGGTCTAAGACCATAAAACAGTTAGAGGAAAATGTAGGGAGATATCTTATGAATCTTACAATTGGAGGCAGTTTTATGGACCTTATACCTAAAGCAAGAGCACTGAAGAAAGAAAGAAATAAATGGGAGCTCCTCAAAATTAAACACTTTTGTGCATCAAAGAACTTCATCAAGAAAGTAGAAAGACAGCCTACACAATGGGAGACAATATTTGGAAACGACATATCAGATAAAGGTCTAGTATCCAGAATTTATAAAGAGATTGTTCAACTCAACAACCAAAAGACAGCCAACCCAATTACAAAATGGGAAAAAGACTTGAACAGACACCTCCCAGAAGAGGAAATACGAATGGCCAAAAGGCACATGAAGAGATGCTCAATGTCCCTGGCCATTAGAGAAATGCAAATCAAAACCACAATGAGATATCATCTCACACCTACCAGAATGGCCATTATCAACAAAACAGAAAATCACAAGTGCTGGAGAGGATGCGGAGAAAGAGGCACACTTATCCACTGTTGGTAAGATTGTCAAATGGTGCAACCACTGTGGAAGGCAGTTTGGTGGTTCCTCAAAAAGCTGAATATAGAATTACCATACGACCCAGCAATACCATTGCTAGGTATCTACTCAAAGGACTTAAGGGCAAAGACACAAATGGACATTTGCACGCCAATGTTTATAGCAGCATTATTTACAATTGCAAAGAGATGGAAACAGCCAAAATGTCCATCAACAGACGAGTGGCTAAACAAACTGTGATATATACATATGATGGAATATTATGCAGCTTTAAGACAGGATAAACTTATGAAGCATGTAATAACATGGATGGACCTAGAGAACATTATGCTGAGTGAGTCTAGCCAAAAACTAAAGGAAAAATACTGTATGGTCCCAGTGATGTGAACCGACATTCGAGAATAAACTTGAAATATGTCATTGGTAACAGAGACCAGCAGGAGTAAAAACAGGGTAAGATAATGGGTAATTGGAGCGGAAGGGATACAGTCTGTGCAACAGGACTAGATACAAAAACTCCAAAATGGACAGCACAATAGTACCTAATTGTAATGTAATTATGTTAAAACACTGAATGAAGCTGCATCTGAGCTATAGTTTTTTTGTTTGTCTGTTTGTTTGTATCTTTTGTTTTTTTTCTTCTTTTTCCTTTTCTTTCTTTTACTATTATTATTATTTTTATTTTTTCTCTATATTAACATTCTATATCTTTTTCTGTTGTTTTGCTAGTTCTTTTCCTAAATCGATGCAAATATACTAAGAAATGATGATCATGCATCTATGTGATGATGTTAAGAATTACTGATTGCATATGTAGAATGGAATGATTTCTAAATGTTGTGTTAATCTCTTTTTTTTCTTTAATTAATAAAAAAGAAAAAAAAGAATCCATCGCTTTTGTCAGGTAACACTTGCACATATGTCATCACACATATAAGTGAATATAACAATGACATAAATTCCTTTAAGTAAAATTGCTAAGTTCAAAGGCATGTGCATTTAAAATTTTTATTTGCCTATTTCTTTTTATTGGAGGTTGAACAATTTATACTCCCACCAGCAATATATGAGTTTCTATTTTCTTATACTTGTACCAACCCCATGTGTCGAACTTCCAAATCTTTGCTAATATAAAGAAAATTTTATTTGGTTTTAGTTTCAATATGCTTTTTCTCTTATTCTGAGTAAGACTGAAATATTACATTTAAAAATATTTGCATTTCCTTTTCTAAATATATTTTCATTATTGGGTTTTTGTTAGTAGTTGCTTTCTAATTGATTTGAAGTTTATCTGTTAAAGAATTGCCTGTCTGCCTGTTATATATTGCCAATATTTTCTGAGGTTGCTGCTGGAAGTGTGGCCCATACTCACCTCCTACTTGGCCTTTGAGTTGGAGCTGTAACTATTCCATATTGGTGAGTTCACCTTTGGATGACCTGCTGTTAACTGCAGATTAACAGCCAGGACCAGTGATGAAGTATCGACTATCTGGTCAGAATTCTGGGCCACATGAACCCTTGCCATCAGTTTCTTGCCTCATTTTTACTGTTTAACCTAATGAGATGGAACAGTTTTCCTTTCCTTCTAAACTTGTCATGTTCTGAAGTGACAAGTTTAGTGGCGGTTTGCAGTTCGGCACAGAATCTAAGACCAATTATGCCATTGCTGGGAAATTTGCAAGGGAAAGGTCTGTTGTGCAGAAGACTTCCTTGGAGCATCAACATTTCCTGGGGCTTCCCTAATCTGTGCTTACCCAGTCCTCAGAGCTCCCAGCTGGCCACCAGGGGACAGTGAGAACATTGTGCCCTGAGGCTGACAGGGGGTGCATGCAGCTTCCTCCACAGCCCCGCATGCCCCAGATGCACATTGGGTGGTGATGTGGGACCGAACCCAGTCCGCAGTTAACCAAGAGGGTCCATTGGAACTGTTCAGGTGTTACCAAAGACCCATCTGCAGGAGAGGAACAATTTGAACTTCCATCAGAAATCAAGTGGGATAATGCCCCACAGTTAAGTGAATATTTGAGAAAAGGTGACTTAAAAAAACTTCACCAAAGCCCTCAGTTAGTTAATACCCATTAATGCAACTGCAGATCCAGACCTGTGGGGGACATCTTGCAGTGATCCTGGAGCCACTAAAGTATGGTGTAAATATGATGAGCTTAGACTTTGGAGAAACACAGACTTGTTTCAATGGGTCTGCTTATTAGTCACATGATCTTAATCCCAATTTCTTCTTCTATATGTATTACTCAGTTACTGATGTCTGTGCAGAAGACAGATGGATCCTTTCAAATGACTGGATCAATATCAACTAAATCAGATGGTCACTCCAATTTAGCTGCTGTTCCAGATATTTTTGGTTGCTGAAGAAATCAACACATACCCTATGACCTGATGTCCACCTATTGATCTAGTAAATGCTTTGCTCTATGTGTTCGTAAAGACCACAGATTTAGTTTTCTTTCCACAGGCATGACCAGAAATACACCTTCCCTCTTCTATGTCTGGGATATATGAACTTTCCAGTCCTCTATCACCACTGCAGTTGTGAAGATTCTGATCATTTCTCCATTTCACAAGACACTGTCCTAGTCCATTGTGAGACACAGAATGTAGCTCCTTTGTAAAATGTCTGGGTACAAATGAGTGGGAAATAGTTCTTTAAAAATTCAGAGGTTGGCCATCTCAGTGAAATTTCTAGGGTTCCAGTGTCGGTGCCTGCTCATATATATTCTTTCTAATGTAAAGAACTATTTTTTTTTCATATCTGTTCCCTCCCAACAATGAAAAGAAAGGCAGCAAGCCTAGTGGGTTCTTTGGATTTGGGAGACAACATTCATGCCATTTGGGCCTGCTACTCTGAACATTTTGTGAGTAATCTTAAAAGCTACCAGTTTTGAGTGGAGCCCAGAATAAGAGAGGACTCTGCAATTAAGTCTGAGTCTCAATCAAGCTGCTCTGTTCCTTGTGACATATTGCAGCACAAAACCCAGAAACGAGGGCGCAGGCATCCAGGAACATTCCACGAAGTTAGAAAAGGCTGAAAGTCAGGAAGCAGGTTTTATTTGCTATGGCCATAGGGCTCAGCGAGTAGCCTCTGAAAGTCTGAGCCCCGAACAAAAGGCACCCTTAGCTTTTATAGACTGTCTGACATGTTAAAGACAAGGTAAACAATCGGCTGATTTAAGTTGAGAATGGCCCAGAGCTGAACGGTTGAGGGGCCCCCACCCCAGGAATGTCTTCTTTTGCCTATGTGCATCTTCACCAGTTCCTGAAGGCTAGGGGAAGGGTTTTCTATACCAGGAAATGTACCTTATCTCTCTTGCCTGCAAGGAGAGGGGGTTTGGGGATTTTCTACAGAGAGCACAGCTAAACCAGAAAGAGGGGAAGGCCTGCCTGCTACATTTCCCCCCTTTGATGCTTACCCCGACTTTTAAGGAGGGGTTATAGCATCATTTATATTTCATTTTATTTATTTGCTGCAGGTGTTGGTATGTTAAAATCTCAGCTGGGCATGGGAAACAATGTAGGCATGCAGGGTTTAGGCCCCTGTGAAGTTGGGGGGGGGGTAAAATTCTGTGTCCTCCCTCTGTTGGCCTCAAGTTTTCTCCTGATGGCCCCTTTGTGACTGCCTGTCCTAGGTTGTTCCTCCCCTGAGGAATCTTACCCATCTTTGGCTAACCAGCCATCTTCCGGGGCCAAGCAGGGTTGTATGAGGTGTGCAAGTGAGGGAGCAGTAACAACCCCTGAGAGGGTCTGATCTTCTCTTTGACAGCCTATGCTCCCTGGCCTTTATGCTCAGTACCTGCTTTGGGGTTTTTTTTTTCACCTGCTGGTGGGGCATTAGCTTTGGTTACATGCTTTTGGGAGCCCATGTTTTTTTCTTTTTCTTCAGTGAAGGCTTAGCTCATAACTTTTGGGCAAGGGATAAAGTTAGCACTAGCTCCCAGGAGGTCTTCTTAGTTTTGCCATCCTAGAGTAACAAAAACAGCATTATTGAACCTGGTGAAATGGGATTATGGTGTACTGGGGCATATTTTCAGCCAAGTACAAAATTATTTACTAGCAAGAAAGATGATAAAGGTTTTGTTTGCATGCCAAAGCTATACAATGCAAAAAAAAGTTCCAGGAAGTAAATACTTCTAAGGCTAGGATGTTAATTTCCCTTAAGCAAGTCTCTTCCACACCTCACTGTGCTTTATCTGCATATTTCAGCTTCTATTGTAGTTCCAGACCCTGAAAGGTCAAATCTGCATTTCCTCATAGACTTGTGTCTGCAAGCTTTGGGTTAAACATCAACCTTTTAACTCCTACAAACAGTAACTTACTTTCTACCCTAAAAACCTTTTTATAATATTAGTGTAGACACACACACTGAGCAGCAGCTAGGACGGGGGAAGTTATCCAGGTAAGAGGGATTCTATCAAATTAGAGTAAAGTTGGTTTTCAGGAAGAACTCTAGGAGACCTATTTCCAGGAGGGCTGAAACTGCTAAACAAAAGACAAATACAAAGAACAAAAAAAGACAGTTAGTCCACAGACCCAGCAGGCCGGGATGTCCATGTGTTGATTTTCTAATTTTTGGCCCTGCGTAGATCAGTCAGCCTCTGGGGTGACTGAGGCAGGGCTCAGAGGTCTCCTCAGGCTTCGGCCGTGCATAGACTAGCTGATTCCGGTGAGCTAGAGCAGGGCAACGATGGTCACTCCAGCCTCTGTCATGGACTGGTCAGATTATCTCAGCTGTGATGGAGAAGGGCTCAGTGGTTCCCGGAGGATGGTGCATCTCAGGTGTTCAGGATCAGGGGTGTATCCCCAGGGGTGGTCTGCAGTGGCCCTTTTGACCTGAGAGTGATGAATTTATAGGATGCTCCTCACGGTTTTGACAGCTGTTGGGATTAATAAAACAACATGGTAAGGACCTTTCTATTAAGACTAGAGGCGCCTCTTTTTTTTTTTTAAGCTTTTTACCCATACCATGTTTCCTGGTTTGACCTCCGGTAAGGGACGGTAGATGCTAAAGAGTTTGGGTACTGTTTTTAATACCTCTCCTTTTAGTTCATTTAAAACTTTTCTTAACTTTGACCATAATTTCCCCTCTACAAACCTTTGATAACTTACTATATTCATTCAGGCATTGTCCCACATTTTTCATTCTGCAACGGCCATTCATTTCATGTTAGGACAAAACTACTCTGTTTTCCTCTCAGCAAAAAAATATCCTTTATGTCCTTCAACTCAAGTCACCACCTCAAGCAAACATTTCATCATACAGTTATTATGAAAATTAACTTTGTTAGAATAATGTTCAATATCCAAAACACTCTAGTTAATGCACAACCGAAATTCCAACATACGAAAATTTGTTGTTTGTTTGTTTTGGCTTTTCCTTTCCCTGTATTCCAGTCTCCCATGTTTTCCAGCTTTGCCATTTTATGAAGTGTACCAGAGTTAATTATTTTGTAGCCACAGTGTCAGCAGGGCATTGCTTATTACACTTTTGTGCAACCAATGCCAGAAAGATAGAACTTTTTCCAGTTTGCTAATTAAACTTTTAAAAAGCAGTTTATATGATGGGGTCAGTGCCAATTTTTATAAATTTCATAGAATCTGCATAATCCAATACCACTCCTTCAGCATCCCCATCAGCAATTTTGACCATCCAGATAATTAATATGTATGTATTTTTTCCTGACAAACATTTTTTATTTAAAATATTTCTATTATCTGCTTTATTCTATACATTATCATCCTACTTATCAGGGTTCTAATCAGAGTAGCAGTGTCTATTACCATATGTACTTTTCCTTTGCTTATTTTACCTTATTTTTCTTACATTTATATTGGGCTATATGGACTGTACCCTCTCAGCTATTGATTGATAATTAAAACAATTTCTTCAAAAACAAAATTTTGATCCTGCAGTATTTACAGTTTTTCCTGTAATTCTATCAATTCTTCTTCATAGGCTTTTCCTGTTTTATTTTATTTTCCTATTTTTTTACAGGGTCCTGTGCATTTTGCTCATTCCTCTGCAAGTGAGGAGTAAGGTAAATTATCCCATCCTGGGATTTCTTCATTTTTTTTATTTTGAATTTAGAGGATCTTTTTTCCTAAAAAAAAATGACATTATTTCCTAATCTATGTTAAAAGCCCATGGCTTACTGTTAATTCCCTTTAAGTAAACTTTGAAGAGGGCCTACTAACATAAAAATTCCCAAATGTCTTAAAGCACCAGAAAGTATAACCCAGGGAGACAAAATATTTAAATTTAAAACAATTCTGCATACAAAAAGACAAAAAAAACAGCAACTTTCAATTTATCAAGTATGGTCCTAATAAAGCATCACAATATTTAGAAGAACATACTCCACAGTTTCTGCATAAAAATTTTAAAGCTTGTCTCATTGATCTCTATTATTATGAAGCCATGCTGAAATGCGAATCCTGCTCCCAGTGCCAATTTTGTGCATAAAAGACAATGTGATATTCAGGACCATTTAATTTATAGGTTTGGATTCGCGGATAACACTGACTTCAGTTTCATAAAAATAGATTTTGTTAGCAAAGTAAGTAAAGAAAATAATTAAAAGGTAACAACGAAAAGTCTTTAAAAGTAGAGCATAGTTACATCACCAGGTAAGATGGCATTACCACCTGAAGAGAAGTGCTGGAGAATTTCAGAAGCACGATTATAACTCTCAGTAAAAATCCATAGCAATTTTGGGGACAGCATTCAGAGTCTCCTTAGTTAAGATACATAGCAAAGCATAAGATTTTGATGAAGTGCTGCCCCTCTCTCATAAGATTTTTTTCTCCTTCTTTTTATAACTTCACATAGTAGTGACCAAATTCCAATTTTTTAGCTTATGTGACTAGGCCCAGTTTGGTCCTCTGGGAACTGGCTATGGACCAAGAGGAGCTTCCTGGGACCTAGATATTTTTATTCAAGTACACCTCCTTCTGAGAGGATAGCCAGTCCTCCCAGCTAGAGTGCACATTTTAACTGTTTTGTTTGTTTTACCAAGGTTACACAATGGCAACATTAATTGTACATACAGAACAGATTCTTTTCATGAAATTGATTTTAAAACCTTTACATAGGTGTTTTCCTTTTACTCTGAAATGTGTAAGATTTACTTTATAAGACAGAGTAATGATAAGCTGTAATGTAAGAAAATTTCTTCTTTTTATTCTTCCTAAAAGTGGTCCACTTTAATTCATACAGTTTCCTAAGTCAGTCAGGGGTCAGCCTGATTCCCAAGTCATTAGTGAAAGCCTCTTTTAAAATTAGAAATCATGCATTTCAACTGTGTCTTACTGATTTCACCTCTCACATCTGTGGCACCAATGATAAGTGGGAGGGCTTGCAGACAAACAGCAAAGGGTTTTGAATAAACTGTCACTTCCTTCAGTCTGGCTGCTCCCCCATGGGGACATTGGGCACCTAAACCCCCAGCCAGCACCCCCCTTTCAGGGTTGCTCACCCTGAGCCATTTGATGATTGCCACAAAGTTGCAGAATCCAAACTCTCTCATGGCCTGGTGCGCAGCCCAGGACTTCCTTTCATTCACACAATTCCACACACACACACATTCCAGCACTCCCCCTGCACTGCCCTTTCCAGAACCGAACCTGAAGACTTCCGTTTCCCCTGGTCCTCCAACTGGAGACCGGTACTCAGGTAGTCTGGGAGGTGATCAGGCTCCCCTTCCACTCAGGCTCCCCTGGCCTTTTATGAGTGGGCTGAAACTGTTGCACCCAGGTGCTTACCAGACAGACAGGCGGTGCTCCTGGAAACCTCGTTCCAGAAACTGTCCTGGATCCATTGCCGCTAGGGCAGTGATAGGTGCCCCATCCAGAGAGTTCAGGAATCCAAGAGATGGGGAAATGCCCCACTGCTGGCACTGGATTCCATCGGGTCTCAAGTCAGGGCACCGCCACTGCCATGGGTGAGGAAGGTGACAGTACACCTGCCTCATATCCCGGACGAGCCCCCAGAAATGTAGCATGAAAACCAGGAACGAGGCCGCAGGCCTCCAGGAATGTTCTGCGAAGTCAGAACAGGCTGAGACTAAGGATCCATACTTCCGGGAAGCAGGTTTTATTTGTTATGGCCATAGGGTTCAGCGAGTAGCCTCTGAAAGTCTGAGCCCCAAACAAAAGGCACCCTTAGCTTTTATAGACTGTGTGACATGTTAAAGACAAGGTAAGCAATTGGCTGATTTAAGTTGAGAATGGCCCAGAGCTGAACTGTTGAGGGGCCCCCACCCCAGGAATGTCTTCTCTTGCCTATGTGCATCTTCACCAGTTCCTGAAGGCTAGGGGAAGGGGTTTCTGTACCAGGAAATGTACCTTATCTTGCTTGCCTGCAAGGAGAGGGGGTTTGGGGATTTTCTACAGAGAGCATAGCTAAACCAGAAAGAGGGGAAGGCCTGCCTGCTATAATATAACACAACAGATCTGATGATACCTGAAGTGTCTGTAACAGATAGGGATGCTCTCTCAAGACTTTGGCAGGTGAATCAGGGAAAAAACCTTTAGGTTTCTAAAGTGAAGCTAGGTCATCCTCTGCAGACAGCTGTTGTCCTTTAGTGGAACAGCATCTAGCCCTTGAGTCCTTGTCCATGGGCCAGCAGCTCATATGACCTGAGTTACCTGTCATTGGATATATATAGTAGCACTCCATCATCAAGTGCAGGAGGTATATAAGGTATAAGAAATGAGACTCAGGTAGATTACAAAGGCACCAGTAAGTCACATGGCAAAATTCTCATGAGCCCTACTCTGACTACATGGCTACTTTTTCCCCTTAGCCTGCATCATCTGTGCCACTTAGAGAGTCCATATGACTAGTTGACAAAGGAAGAGATTATTTGGGTCAGTGAATAGGACAGGCTGCCAGCTACAGGTATACACTCTCTGCCCACATTTTCTTCCATGGCCTGGTACAATCTAGCATCAGTACTCCCCTGAATTATGGTAGTATTTCCTACTGTTTTCCTGCTTCTGCCATTTATCTTCCTAAGTACTTTCTCAAAGCACATTCATCCTGTTAAAACAAATCAGATCATGCCAATTATCTGTGAAAATCTTCCAATGCCTCCCCATTTATCTCAAATTAAATCTTTACAGAGGCCTAATGATTCACCCTGTTTTTTCTTCCCACTTTATTTCTTATGTGTTTGATTGTTGGCCACAGCTATGACCCTAAGGAATGTTAAAGTAAAATGAGAGAGAAAGGGATCAGGGGATCTAGAGACATCAGTCTTCACACAAGTTTATTTTCAGCCAAGTACAAAATTATATACTAGAAAGAAAGGTGATAAAGATTGCTTGCATCCCAAAGCTATACAATACAAAAACAAGTTCCAGGAAGTAAACACTTCTAAGGCTAAGACCTTAATTTCCCTTAAGCAAGCTTCTTCCACACCTCATTGTGCTTTATCTGCTTATCTCAGCTTCTATTGCTGTTCCAGATCCTGAAAGCTCAAGTCTGCATCTCCTCATAGACTTGTGTCTCTAAGCTTTAGGTTAAAGAACAACCTTTTAACTCCTACATTTGATCCTTAGGCGAATCTAAGCATAGGAGGGAATTTTGGGCAGGGAGGGGCCAACTTTCTGGGGTGCCTTTGCACCCCCCATCATAAGTTTTTAAAAGAATAAAATTATGAAATAAAGATAAAGCAACAAAAAATGCACAGTCCAGCCAAGAGTGTAGGTACCCTCTTTGTACATCTCTCTCTCCCCCACAATTCCTCAAGAAAAGAAATACAGAAATAAATTAAGGAATGAAGTGATGACCATAAGCCAAGTGCCCATAAATCCTTCCACACTGAGCTCAAAATGAGCAAGCTGTAGCCCCTTCACCCTACCTGTCCCCCAGCCTGGGGAAGGGCAACATTGTCAGGAAGAGAATGACAAGAGATGAGAGGGCAGATGGGGGTGAGAGGTGTCACTGCTGTGGAACTAACTCCTGTCCAGGTTTATCCCAAACAAGGAGAATCTATGGGGAAGAGAAGTGGTAGCAGGTGGGGTGCTTTCAGACATAGATGCTCCTAGAATAGAGAACACTCCTTGTCCCTGTCATCAGGGAGAAGAGCAGCCCAAGCAGCCTTCTAGGGGCTTGTAGGAGCCCAGACATCCTGGAGTGCCCTCCCATTCCCAGCCCTAGGGAGGGTCTGACAGGGAACTCCTCCACCCCAGCCTGAGATTATTCCTACCCTGAGCCACCCTCCTGTGAATCTCCATAAATCCAGTCTCCACTGTCCCATGGACCAGGGAGGAAATGTGTCTGCTGGCCAACAACCTCTATAGGGGCTTTCATTTTTTCACCATGAAGCTTTGCCACTCAGCTGCCTGCCTTAGAGTCTCTTCCAAACTCAGATGATGGAGGCTGATCCCCATGCTACAGCAAGCTTGAAATGAATAGCTTCTGATGGTTCTCGCTTGAAATGAATATCTTCTGATGGTTCTCATTTGGACTTATATTTTTTATTTCTCTAGAATCATCTCCCCTCCACTACAAACATAGAGGAAAAGATGGAGAAGAGTAGGGGAGAGAAATATGCCAAAGGAAGCACACCTGTCCAGTGTCTGCAGTTTTCCCCAGGTGGGGCAGAGTGGCCAACTATGAGCTTAACTGGTTGGGAATACTCTGTATCATCACATATCAATGCTGGATGAATGCTGGGAGAGTAACACATCTCAGCTAGGGCCAGCTGGCCCCTCCTCTTGTCTCCATGTTGCTCCAGGCAGCCTTCAAAATGTCAAGCTCTGTGGTTATTTCAGGGGGAGGAGGTAATGCTTTTGAAGACTGTAGATGTCCAGGATATGTCCTTAAATTGAACTCTGCTGAGAGACCTCTGTGGCAGTCTGTACTCCTTCATCCCCCACTGCACAAAGTCCTCTTGGCCCAGCATGCCACACGCATGCAGCAGCACACACAACAGCACCTCTTTCCTGTCGCGCTCACAGCGGCAGCCATTGGCTTCCAGCACCTGCTGATCTACCTCATCATCTTCTTGGTCTCCATGGATCTCTTGACCTTCATATTCTGTTTAAAGTGTCATGAGCAAGGGTTGTCCTTTCTATTTGTTTTCCTTTTCTTTACTGCTGCCATCTCTGGTCACCACATGAGGTTTGAGTGTGGAAGCTTGGACTTTGCTTCCAAATTCATTCAGGTTCTTCTACCAAACCAGAAACACAGATTTCTGCCTACTGATTTAAAGGTGAACTTGCTGATGAAGCTTTCAAAGACCCCTGCTATTGCTGGATGTTTGTCAGAGTTACCAGCTGCGTCACACCAAAGGCCCAAATCTGTAGGCAACTCACCTGGAGGGGATGCCTAAATGGACAGGATTCTCCCCTAAGGGGAAATTGGCTTCATTTTGGGCTCCTTCACTGATGCTGATGTCGTGGGTGTAGGGAGAGGCTGCAGGGACTTTGCTGGAGTGTTCTGCTCAGCTGCAGCACCTCACAGTTACTCTCTGTGGGGTACGTCCCAGAGGTCTGGTTGGACTGCACCAAGGATGTCTTGTATTCCTGGTGCAGGCAGGGTAGGACAAGGACACTGCAGCTGAGTAGAATCTAGAGGCCCTGGAGCCAGTTACAGTGAGGCTGTCTATGCCATACTTGATGGAGCTCTGGTCAAGGCTGGCCTTCTATACAAGTAGGGAATTCTTGTTTTAAATTCTACTGTTAGAAATGTGGCTGTTCATGGAAAGAACAAAGATAATTTTCTCCTTTTCTAGTCTGGACTGAACACTGGCAGGCTTTGCTCCTGTCTCTGACTCTTGGTCTTATTCAGGCACTTCATTTTCTGCCTTGTAATTCTAGAATTGGAATTAGAGGTGGGAATGGCAGACTCATTGAAACTCCTGCTTGGGGTAGGCAGAGATACTATGCTGTAACTTGAAGAATGGGAAAGGAATCCTGCTAATGGTCTGATCAACTGAAACCTGAATCTTCAGGGTGATAGTGAAGCCCTCCAACTCAGAACTCTTGTAGTCCAGAAACTAAGAAATGACCATTACCTCATTGTATTTCTGGTCCCTCATCAATTCCTTGATCTCTCCCCTGTGAAATCCACCCATAGATATGGTTAACTTAGTTTGTTACAGGCGGATAGAGGGGTCTCTATAGTCAGAGACTGGCTCTAAGTAAGACTTTAGTTCATCATCTTCATGATCCACATTTATCCATGGATCTTTTGTGGTTTTCTCTAAATTATTTCTCTTCTTGAGTTTGAGATTGAGACATACCTGGAGCAGGTATTCACATTACATGGACGTGTTGAAGGAAATATGATATTTTTCCTTAAGTACCCACTCCCACAGCTCTTTGAAGTCCTGTGAATCAAAGACAAGAAACCACTGATGAATATATATAGATTAACTCCCAGACTGCACACATCTACCACGGATCCAGTGTATTTTTGCCTGGCACCTAGTACACTTTCAGTATAGCTACTGTTGTTTTCATTGTAACTGCTTCTGTAAGGTTTCCCCATGCAGATGAAGGATATGTAGTTAAGAATTTGGCCTTGCCCAAAGAAAGGCCTGTCCTTTTTCCTCACTCTTGGGAGTTAACCTCTAAAGCCTGGGAGTTTTCGAATGATGAGAGTGCTTTTGTTATTCATGATGGACTTCTTGGGCAACATCTGACCATTTATGCTAATGTTGTAATTCATGTTGTATCTCTCTTTGCCACATGTTACAACAGCATGCAAGAGATGTGAAGACTGGAGATTGAGTTTATGTGGCATAATTTTATTCTTGGCCTGATGGCTTAGTCTTTTTCGTTCCCTCCCTCGCCATTTTGGCACGTCTGGTTCTTCTAGACCTCTGAATTACAAGCCTCACCCAGCGACTAGTGACGCAGCCTTGTCTCTCTACCCCTGTTGGCCTCCTCCTTATCCCTCCACCCGCCCAACATCCGCTGCTACAAGCACACTCAAAAACAACATCTCCCTGGTGCCTACAGACGTCACAGTCACCCCATCCGTCCTCCCTGTGTGATTGGCTACCCTCCCCTGGAGTCCACGCCCTAACTCCACCTCTCCTCAAACTGTATATATTCCGGGGCTGACCGAGCCTCGAGTTCTTTAGCTACTGGCGGCCCTGGCATAAGCTTCTACCAACAATAAAGCTACCTTGCTTCATGCCTTAATTGACTCGGCCTCCAGTCCTTCAGACCCGCAGTGGGCCCCTGCGCACGTGCCTCTGACCCAGACCCTCGGCTTGAGCCCCCTCTGCACCTGGCGGTTCTACTCCCTGAACCCCCTCGGCAGGAAGAGTGCACCCTCGCTAGCCTAGCGGGACCGGACTCGGCGGAGTGCCACCTCTCCCCACAGCTGGCGCCTGAACAGGGACCCTCTTCGTCTGCCCATCGGACCCCAGCGCACCCTAGGACCTCGTCGGAGGTAAGCACCCTTGGCATTAGCACTCCAAACCCCTAGGTCCGAACCCGAGTGGCTGATTGTCTCACTAAATTTTGGTTAACATGGGTAGCAGAATTACTCGACAGCAGGCACCACAGGTCCGTGCCCTAGCGGCACTCTTAGACACTCATAAGTGTAAAGTCTCTGTTAAGCAGCTGCAGGTTTATTGGGATCTCCTGCTTCCTTTTAACCCATGGCTAGTTACTTGCCACCTATGGAGTACAGATACTTATGATCAGCTAATTGCTAGAGTAATGGACAAAATGGAGCACGAGGGCAAGCACTTCCCCCCCGGGGTTGCTCCCCACTCTCATTACCATTCGCTCCTGCCTTCAGGGCTCCTTGCCGCCCGGCCTGGGCGATGGCTGCGGAGACTGACGGCTCCGATTCTGAGTCAGACTCAGTCGCCGAGTCACTGCTCGATCAGCTTAATAATCGGTTAGAGGTAGATCCTCTGAGAGATACAAATGGCGGCCTTCCGGCTTCTTCCTCGAGTAAAGATCAGGTCAACAAGAAGAACCTCTACCCTCCCGAAAGAGAGTGGCCAGGGGCCATCTCGTGACTCACTTCCTCCCAATCCACTTCTGCCTCCTCCGGAGTTGAAAAAGTGGAACAACACTCCCTCGGCCCCTCCTCTCACAGGGGAGGAGCATGGTCCGCCATCTTATACCCCTCTTCTGCCATTTTCTGAGGGGGAGGAGCCCAATCTGCCATTTCGTGAAACCCGCCCACCGTTTTGTGACTCCGGGGCCATGGCTGCCGGCCCAGTCTGGCCTGGTAGCCCACCTGTTCAGTCCGCTGCAGCGGCATGGCCTACTGAGCCCCAGCGGCCCCTCCCGCCGCCCATGGTTGGATGCTTCCCTATGAATCTCCAGCCGACGCAGCAGCGCCCACTTGCTTGGTATCCTCACAGTGCAGAGGCAATCAAGCAACTGCGCAAAGCGGTCAAGGAAGATGGGTTTGCGAGTCCATACGTGACCCACCTGCTAGAGGAAATGTCCATGCAGCTTAATACACCTCACGACTGGACAACTCTAGCCAGAGCTATTCTCACCCCAGGCCAGTATGTTGATTGGAAGGCGCACTTCAACTCGGAGGCCGAGCGGGCTGCTCGACAGCTAGATTACCAAGGAGGGCCTCCAGGCTTCGGCATCCCTCTCGAGTCTTTCCTCGGGATCGGTCCGTACTTCGACCCAGCGGTCTATACCGCTGCCCCGAATGGGTTTTGGGTTCAGTTGCGAGAAGTAGCCATGCGGGCCTTCCTTAGTTGTTCAGCCTCCAGACCAGAACAGATTACCAAGTTAATTCAGAAACCAGATGAGGATTTTGCCTCCTTTGTCTCTAGAGTACAAGAGGCTTGCAGAAACAAAATACATGATTATCAGGGGCAAAATGCACTGGCTAAGGAACTCATATTTAAGGGAGCCCGTCCCATCTTCATAGAAGCGCTAGCAGGCGTTTGGGAGAAGTCCATCTCTGACTGGGTACTTGCTTGTTCTAACATTAATCCTTCTGCACAAGACCTTGCTGACTCCCTAGCACTCGCACTTAGAGCTACTAATGAGTGTTATTGGTGTGGTGAGTCTGGACATTTTGCTCGGGAGTGTCCTAATCGACCTGACCTGAGAGACACGGGGGCCAAGCAACCGGAAGGGAGATGCTGGCAAGAGCGGAAGCCCAAAACCCCTTGCCCAAAGTGTAACAATGGCTATCACTGGGCACACAATTGCCGCGCACCTAACCTGCCTTTAAACTTCCAAAGGGGCAGGTCTCAGCCCCGTCCCCAAGAGACCCGGGGTGTCAGCAGGAACACCCCCAAACCATAATGCGGACCATCCCTATAACCCCGAACAAGCCCACCCATAAACTAAAAATTGGAGCCGATTGGCTTCTTGGTACGGTGGACTCGGGAGCAGAAATTTCATGTCTTCCTGCCAAATGGAAAAATCTGTGCCCAACTACCGCAGGGCCTGCAGTAATCGGTGCCACGGGCTCTGCCCCCTTGGCGAGAGCCGCCATTCCCCTTACATGGGAGGATGAAGAAAGCCACCGAGGCGTCTTCA
This sequence comes from Tamandua tetradactyla, assembly GCF_023851605.1. Taxonomy (NCBI): domain Eukaryota; kingdom Metazoa; phylum Chordata; class Mammalia; order Pilosa; family Myrmecophagidae; genus Tamandua; species Tamandua tetradactyla. Next base: position 55,585,365 of record NC_135339.1, read on the forward strand.
GGCCATTGTTTCTAAACACCATTGACCAGATCTTATGGGGGCGAGACATTCTAGCAGCCTCAGGGGCATATATTACCACACAGCCCCCTCAAGAATGTTTCCTAACCACCATCGGCCAAGCCCTCTGGGGACGAGCCGTTCCCGCAGATGCAGGGACCAATATTACCACACAGCCCCCCCAATAGTTTATGCCACTGCTCGCGTTACACCTCCGGCACCCACTTCTCTTCAATGGGACACAGAGGACCCTATCTGGGTGGAGCAGTGGCCACTTCCATCCCACAAGTTAACAATTTTAAAGCAACTAGTGCAAGAGCAATTGGCCACAGGACACATAGAGCCATCATGCAGTCCTTACAATTCTCCAGTTTTTGTTATCAGTAAAAAGGGAGATACAAAATTTAGACTCCTTCATGACCTCAGGGAAATTAACAAGCACATCCAACCCATGGGGTCCCCTCAGCCTGGCATGCCTCACCCTGAAGCTCTTGCTAAGCATCTACAAATAGCCACCATAGACATAAAGGACTGTTTCTTTCCCATTCCGTTGCATGACAGGGACAAGGAAAAGTTTGCCTTCACGGTGCCAGTCACTAACCACATGGGGACAGTACAGCGTTATCAATGGAAGGTTCTGCCACAAGGCATGTGAAATAGCCCAGCCATTTGTCAGGCATATGTGAATGTTGCTGTGCAGCCTCTCCACTCACAAGCCACTATTCTCCATTACATGGATGACGTGCTTATAGGGGCGGATACTCAGGAACAATTGCAGACTGTCTTGTCGTTACTAATCACTAATCTCCAAAGTTTGGGGCTAACAGTCCAACCTAATAAAGTTCAAACCACTCCTCCTTACACATTCTTGGGTTACACCATCGGTAAGAAAGTTGCACCTGTTAAGTTTTCATTTATAATCCCAGAGCGGTTGCAACTGTATCAGTTGCAGCAACTTTGTGGACAAATAAATTGGGTAAAGTCGGCCCTCCCAATAACGACTCAAGAGCTTAAACCACTGTTTGAGTTACTAAAAACCAGCCATAAAACAGTAGAGGCACTCAATCAGCCTATCAAACTTAATTTCTGGGCCAAGCATGCCCTAGCTCTGTTCAACAGTCACTTTGCCAACAGTCAGCTAAACAGATTCCAGCCTAACAAGCCTCTCCTGGCCTTGGTACTGAACACCTATCACTCGCCCTCAGGCACCCTCTGGCAAGAGGGCCCGTTGTTTTGGGTTCATCTGGCCAAGAGTAAGCTCAGGAAAATTTGCTCACAAACCAGGCTGTGGATAACCCTAGTTCAGGATCTCATTAAGGCCACAGTGCAACTGGTGTGGGTCATCCTCCGGACACCATCATTTGGCCCTTTGAGGACAAACAGACTACTTGGCTAATCCAGAACAGCCCAGATATGCAGATTTTAATGGAAGGCTTCTGTGGTACATTCTCCAACACATACCCTCAGCACCGGTTGTTTCAGGCCCTTCTCCACTTTCCATTAAAACCTAGCAGTCCATTCCATCCATTCCCATCCTCGGTGCCCATCCCTCGGGCCACCACCATCTTCACAGATGCTTCTAAAAACAAGTTTGCCTTTGTAGCATTCGTTCCTCAGCAGGAAGAACCAGTGTATGTCATTCAAAATAACCAGCATTCTGTGCAAGTGGGGGAACTCAAAGCAGTCCTCTTAGCCTTACAGCAGTTTCCAGAGGAACCGGTCGGTAAACATCTTCACTAACAGCCTATACACTTATCAGGTCTGCAAGGTCCTAGCACTAGCCATGTTCTACCCAGACTGGTCCAAACCTATAGTTGAGTTCCTATACCAACTAAAAAACACCCTCGAAGAAAGGGGACCTCCGTGGTTCATTGCACATGTCCGCAGCCATTCGGGCCTCCCAGGCCCCATTGCCGAAGGCAATCGGCTCGTTGACAGGGCTGTCTCAGCCCAGGTCCTCGCTACCATGCAGGACCCCGTCAATGCTGCCAAACAGTTACACAGCAGGTTCCACCTGCCTGCAGGGGCAATCCGGCATCTATGTGGGTTGCCTATCGAAACAGCTAAGCATTTAGTCAGAAGCTGTGCCACTTGCGCTCCATTTGTGCCCTTGGGACCTCTACAGCCACAAGGGGTAAATCCCCGAGGTCTCAAGCCCAATGCTAGATGGCAGACGGATGTCACTCATGTTCCGTCCTTTGGGCGCCACAAGTATTTGCATGTAATCATAGATACCTATTCTGGCATGTGTCACGCGGTCCCTCTCCCAGGAGAGACTGCCAAGCACTGTGTTCAGGCCCTCAGGCAAGGAATTCTCTTTATGGGAGTCCCTTGGGACCTAAAAAGAGACAATGGTCCTGTGTATCGCAGCGCTGCCTTCAAAAGTTTTCTGGATATGTACAACATCACTCACGATTTTGGCATCCCCTATAACCCTCAGGGGCAAGCCATGGTCGAGGCATTAAACAAAAGAATTAAAATTCAAATTGAAAAGCAAAGAAGTAACATGCCTCAGGCGTCACCCAAAGACATTATTACTCAAGTCCTCATAGTTTTAAATTTGTTAACCTTCGACAAAGATGGTCTGTCACCTCTGCACAGGCATTGGGGTCCCGCCAACCGACCTTCAGTGGTCCCCTTAGTCTACTGGTGTGACCCAGTCACGAATACTTGGTCGGGTCCCGCCCCGCTCCTAGCGCAGGGACGCGGTTTTGCTTGTGTCTTTCCAGAAAGTGAGCCGCAACCCCTCTGGATCCCTTCACGCTACATCCGACCAGCGATGGCCTCTACAAATAAAACAGAAGACCGGGAGCCAGAAGAACTTCTGCTTACAGGTTTACCCCATCACTAACGCCTCATGAACTATTATTGGCTCTTACTAATTTGTCCTCTAGCCCTAGTGTGGGCAGTAATATTAGCAACAATTGCCCCAAAAAACTGGAATCTATTAGAAAGAATTTTCCTTGCCATAACATTTCTGTGTATCATAGTGTGTATTAACCTGTTAGTTTTTCTCCCTTAATTAAAGGAATAAATAGCCTTTATTAGAATAGCTGTAAAAGTGGATGAAGAAAATGCAGATTAGACAATCTCCGCAGATGGATAACCCACAAACACCACAACGCTGTGGTAACCCTCCCCCTAGCTTAAAGCTCATCTTCCTAATAACGCTCACGCTTCTCTCCACAGCCCCTACAGCATCGGCCAGAGAGGTGTGGGCTGCTGTTCAGTACCCCCCCCAGGATCCTTTTCATCATCCCAGATAGCCCTCTTTTTCCTTCACTTCAGCTCAGCAATTGCTCACTCCAGCTTCCTTGTGACCCTTTTCTTCTACCTTCCCAGGCCCCTATGAACATCTCAGATCGCCGCCCGCCAAAAGAGGTGCTCATGTTTAAACTAACCACATTCCAGAACTTTAATAATGATCCAGTGAAAATGCCATGTCCTAACTCTTACACTAACTGTCTTTTCTTCAGAAATAGCGCCATAGTTGACTATACCGGCGCGATCCGCATTCGCAGTACCTTTAATCAACACGACTATTACAAAATTGTTGGATATCTCCTTCATTCTATTTGGTGGTTCCCTGGAAAAGCCATGGGCAGCCACGACGATATCAACCCCCATCGTCATGCCCGTCCGCCCACCCCCCTATGCAAAATGCATAACTGGACTCGTCCTTTCTACTCCCCACCGCTCCTCAGCCAATTTTCCTGGGAAAACTGCCATCACCCAATCGCTCCTTATCCAACTACTTCCTTTACCCTCTATATCACTGGCGGTAATATCAACACCACTGGCATATACAATCAATTTACTGCTCACTACTTATGTGGCAAATACTCCTGTCTTGATCTGCAACCTCTCATAGGCGTCATGCCGGCCGAGGTGGCAACAGTCATCCGCGATGCCATCTCTGGCCCCCTAGACAAGCCCCCATCACTCGATCTTAGTGATTTTCCTTGGGTCAATAATTTCACCGTTCACACCGCCGTCTTCGTTAACCCGCCATTCTTCTTCTTTCTCTGCAACAGTACAGATACTTTCGAAGACTGTGTCCTCGTGAATTTTTGGAACAACTCTTATTCATATGCCTTTATAGTTTTACAGCCTCGGCTAATGTGGATCCCGCTGAATACCTCCACCTGGGTAGCCCCACGACTTCTCTACTCCACCAAGACCGAGGACTTGCCCTCAATCTCCCAACATAAAAGGGACTTTGGCATCTCCACCGCGATCGCCGCCGCCATTGTCACTTCCGTGGCCGCTGCTGCCACTGCTGCCGTCGCCCTCACCCAAACATCAATCACCACTGACGTCATCAACAACCTCACCCAGACTGCTGCGGGAACCCTAAAAACTCAAGACAACATAAACCTTCTTATGCATCGCGCCGTCTTTAATCTGCAGCAACAAATTGACTTGTTAGCCCTAGATATTGAAGCCTTGTATGAAGTGGCTTCCTCTGCTTGTGATGGTCGATACACATTTTCCCATCTCTGTGTCACCCCTGTTCTTGTTAATACCTCCCGACCCTGCCTAACCTTGCGTGATTGGATATTCACTGCCTATAATGACTCTTTCTGGAACTATACTCACAATCTCCAAGCTCAAATCTTAGCCATGGAAAACATAGTAGTCCCAAAAATATCTGCCTCCATCCTTACCGACCTCCTACACAAATTCACCTCCTTCTTCCAGCCCTCTAACCTTCTCTTCTATGGCATACTGCTACTCATTCTAATAATTATCCTTTTTCTGCTCAAATGTTTGTATGCAAAAGTCTCTCACCATAAGCAACAAACTAAGCTTCTTGCTCTAGCAGCTCTCAAACTTCAAAACCCTTTCTCTAATGCAGACAATCGGCAACAAGCGCAGGTGTGGTTAGCTAGTGTTGCCCACCCTCACGCCTGATAGCCCTACCTTTCCAAAATTCTTGCAAATTCAGTTCTCTCTTCCAGCCCTCCAAAATAATTTTCTACGGGGTTCTCACGTTCCTCTTTATCTTTGTCCTCTTACTCTTCAAATTTCTCCTTTCTAGGCTGCTCACTCTCCGTCGCCAGTCTTGAGCTGAGGCCCAAGTTCTGGCTGCTGCTATGCTCGGCCTAAATCGTCCGGACTGTTCTGTGGAGGAACGCAGACAAGCCCAGGTTTAGCTTGCAGGCCTAGCCTCGCCTGAGGACTGATCACCCTCGGGCTGGGGACAGATGAGAACCGGTCTCTCCTGCTTCCCCTAGGCAGAGACAGTCATCGCCTGCCCACATTCCTCACACTCCCCCACGGGGGCTGCATGTTGCCAGAGTACGTGCATCTGGGTCCACCAGATGGGCACCGCTGGGTGCGACACAAGGATCGCAGAAGAGGGTCACTCTAACAAACCTCCTCTGGCTCTTCTGGGGCACATGAGATTTGCATAAGGGTTGGCTCAGCACATACCCTTCCCCTGAAATTCTGAGCCTCACGTGCAAGGGGAATCTCATCCCTACCCCTCCCACCAAAGGTTCATGCCCGCCACTTGTCACACAAGTGTGTTCTTTAAAAAGGAAAAAGAGAGGAATTGTGGCATAATTTTATTCTTGGCCTGATGGCTTAGTCTTTTTCATTCCCTCCCTCGTCATTTTGGCACGTCCGGTTCTTATAGACCTCTGAATTACAAGCCTCACCCAGCGACTAGTGATGCAGCCTTGTCTCTCTACCCCTGTTGGCCTCCTCCTTATCCCTCCACCCGCCCAACATCTACTGCTACAAGCACACTCAAAAACAACATCTCCCTGGTGCCTACAGACGTCACAGTCACTCCATCCGTCCTCCCTGTGTGATTGGCTACCCTCCCCTGGAGTCCACGCCCTAACTCCGCCTCTCCTCAAACTGTATATATTCCGGGGCTCACCGAGCCTCGAGTTCTTTAGCTACTGGCGGCCCTGGCATAAGCTTCTACCAACAATAAAGCTACCTTGCTTCATGCCTTAATTGACTCGGCCTCCAGTCCTTCAGACCCGCAGTGGTCTCCTGTGCACGCACCTCCAACCCAGACCCTCGAGCTTGAGCCCCCTCTGTGCCTGGCAGTTCTACTCCCTGGACCCCCTCAGCAGGAGGAGTGGACCCTCGCTAGCCTAGCGGGACCGGACTCGGTGGAGTCCCACCTCTCCCCGCAAGTTTACACATGGGCCATCAATCAATCATGCCCCACAATGAAGCCCCACTGAAACCTCTAGACACCTAAGCTCCTGTGAGCTTAACTGGTTGGGAATACTCTGTATTATCACATATCAATGCTGGATGGATGCTGGGAGAGTAACACATCTCAGAACAATGGAATCTCTGTGTTTGAAACCATTTTAGATTCTTTCCTATGTGTCTCTTCCTTTGGCTAATTTTGTACCCTTTTTACATAATAAACCATAACCATGAACATAATAACCTTCAATGAGTTGTGTGAGTCCTTCTTGCCAATTATAAGACTAAAAGTTGTTTCAGGAATCCCTCAGACTTGCAGTTGATATCAAAAGTGTCCTCTAACTGTGTAGTTAGATGCTAACTTCTTGCAGTTGGCATAAGAAGTCTTGGGCAGACTTAGCCATCTGGAAGGCTGTTCCCTCAGACCTTGCAGTTTGGCCAATTCTGGGAGAAAGTTCATTGACACTATTGTGAGGAGGCCTTTTAAAAATTTGTATTGTCCTCTTAAGTAAACTTTAATGATGGAGGCATGCTATGGTATATGAGTGGCATCCAAAGAGGACATGCTTCATTTTGCCTCTCTGATTTCCTGGAAAGCATAAAACTTAGACAAAAGTTGGGTCCAGTGTGATTTTTTTATGGTATATTAGAAAGAATGTAAGACTTGGTGTCCAAATACATGATTGCAAATCCCATCCTCACCATTTATTATCTTTTTGACTTTGGAAACATTTAATTTTAGTTTCTTATGTGTACCTCACTGGGTTGCTGTGAATATCAAATAGGGAAATGTATATAGTACTTCATTTCAAAATTTAAATATATTTATTAGACCTCTATTATGCACTAGATTATTAAGGGAAGGCTAGATAGCACAAGGATTTAGTATTCAGATGAGTAGATTGATAAATCGCACATATGATCATCAATTGATTACTGGCACTCATTAAGGACATGTAGTGGTTATAGCAAAAATAAAACATTTGTTTTCTGGATTTAGATGGATTCTTTTCAAAATTAAAACAAATGCAATATAAGCAATGTTCAGTCATGATTGGCAGGACTGAACATGACCAGAAAAATTAGACATGACATGTCAAGGAATTTTGAAACAAATAAAATTCATATGTTCAACATTATTTTTAAATTTTTATTGTGAAATATAACATATATACAAAACTAATTTCAAAGTACATTGTAACAGTAGTTATAGAACAGATTTCAGAGTTGGTATGGGTTACTTTTCCACAAGTTTAGTTTTTTCCTTCTAGCTGCTCCAAGGTGCTGGAGACTAAAAGAAATATCAATATAATGATTCAGCAGTCATACTCACTTGTTACATCCTATCTTCTCGGTTATAATTCTTTCTTCTCCTTTGATCCTTTTCCCTATCTTTAGGAGTATTTGGACTCTGCCCATTCTAACATACTCATATTGGAAAAGGGTATGATAATAATGGGATAGTGGGATGGAAATGGTTATGTTCTTAGAGAGGCTGGCTCCTCTTGGATTCAGGACTCATCTGTCTTAGGAGCCCATCTGGAGGTTGTTGGTTTCTGGAAAGTAATCTTAGTGCGTGAAACTTTTGTAGATTCTCTGTTAGAGCCCTAGTGTTCTTTAAGGTTACCAGGAATGGTTTTGGTTGAGTTTGGCAGATCATGGTTATTAGCAATATCTAGCATAAGGGTGGCCTCCAGAATAGCCTCTTGACTCTATTTGAACTCTCTTAGCCACTGATACCTTGTTTTGTGCATTTCTTTTCCCTCTTTTGGTCAGGAAGATGTTGTCGATCCCTTGGTGCCAGGGTTAGTCTCATCCCTGGGAGTCATGTCCCAAGTTGCCAGGGGGAATTTCATCCCAGGATATCATGCCCCACATAGCAGGGAGGATAATGATTTTACTTGCAGAATTAGGCTTAGTGAGACAGAAGCCACATCTGAGAAACAAGAGATTTATTTTGAAATGAATTTATATGATATTTTTTTCTCCAAAAGGCTTTGAAGTAATTTACAAAAAAGGAAAAAAAAAGATTTTGTTTGTTTCAGTTGTCTGTGGCTTATTGACATCATTCATGAGCAATATGGTTAGCATATTGAGTTGTCATTTATGTGACTGTAAGAATAAACCATAGCAAATTAATTAGTCTAACACTTTATGTAAACCTGACACATCTAACCTAGGCTATATTTATAACCTAGATCTTACTCTGTGCTTTCTAAACAGTTGCCACAAAATTCAGATAATTTTCACCTGTGAAAAACAGTAAGCCATCTGGTGGTAGAAAAATCATAATGCTATTTTTACAGCAAATAGCATGTAAGTACTTACCAGGAGCCAATCTCAGTACCTGCTAGCCAAACACCACCACTGGGAACACACCTGTATTAAGCAAGTTGGGTTCATTACTTGTTACAGTGAGGAAGAATGCATACCATGGGCAACTGTGCTGGTTTGAAGGGATGTATGTCCCCTAGAAAAGCCATGTTTTAATCTAAACTCCATTTCACAAAGGCAGAATAATCCCTATTCAATACTGTATGTTTGAAACTGAAATCAGATCATCTCCCTGGAGGTGTGATTTAATCAAGAGTGGTTGTTAAACTGGATTAGGTGGCGACATGTCTCCACCCATTTGGGTGGACCTTGATAAGTTTCTGGAGTCCTATAGGAGATGAAACATTTTGGAGAATGGAAGATTCAGAGAGAACAGAGCAGAATGACAGACACAAGAAGCAGAGTCCACCGGCCAGCGACCCTTGGAGAAGAAGAAGGAGAATTTCTACCGGGGAGCTTCATGAAATAGGAAGCCTCCTGAAGAAGCTAGCAGATGATGCCGTGTTTGCCATGTGCCCTTCCAGATAAGAGAGGAACCCTGACCATGTTTATGATGTGCCTTTCCAGATGAGACAGAAACTCTGTCTGTGTTCGCCATGTGCCTTCTCAATTGAGAGAGAAACCCTGAATTTCATCGGCTTTCTTGAACTAAGGTATCTTTTTTTGGATGCCTTTGATTTCTGGATGCCTATTAAAATAAATAGACTTATTTTAATTGGGACTTTTTTTGACCTTAGAACTTGTAAACTAGCAACTTATTAAATTCCCCCTTTAAAAGCCATTCCGTTTCTCATATATTCCATTCCGGCAGCTAGCAAACTAGAACAGCAACCTTGGGGCATCTTGGTATGAAGGAGATAGAAAAAAACCTTTTGGAAGATTTGGGCCTCTTGTCAGATGGAGCATTTAAGGAAAGAGTGGTTTGTTTTGAATTGGATGTTTTCAGGAAGCAGGGGTAATTCTATGTTTGCCTATCTCAAATCTTTACTATAGGAAGGCCAGACTAGACTGAGGAGGCAAAGCTATCATCATGAAAAAGCAGCAAGTCAGTTATGTTAGCCAGGATATGGGGGGGTGTTTGGTATTTTGGGGCCTGGACAACATTGATTTTTAGCCTCTGATTGTGGAGGGGCCTTGTTTGTATCTTTGAACCATTATGATCTCAGAGAGGCCTCATCTGATGTTACTATTCTGTGAAACTCTCTATGTTCAGCAAGTGAACCTAGCTGTGAGAATCTAGATGTCAGGCCCATTTGTAGGAACACTAAGACCTAGATGATAGTATGAAATAAGTTTCTTTCCAAAGGGATGGGTTAGGAGCTATGATGGTACAGAGTAAATTCCTTGCAAAATTTAATGTTTGGTTGGAGAGAAAAATTTGTACAGTAAAGTGTTGGTGGGAGGCAGACATGAGAAAAATGTCAAAGGAGTTGTCACATAGGGCTAAACTCTAGGCTAGACTCATCAGGCCAGCTTCTTGGGGACAACGGGGCTTGCAATCATTGAATGATTCTGTGTTGGAGCTGGGTGGGCCTCTTGGAGATATTTTAACCAATTCTCTTTTCCTAGCAATAAAGACAATTGTCAGATGGAAGGTGACTTTCCTAAGGTCATAAAATAACTATTAAGTTGGGTTTTAAATAAGGACAAGCCTTAGGAATGCAGAGAGGAGAGAGGGCTTTTGAGATGGCAGGGGTAGTAGGATGATTGTGGGAGAAGGTAAGTAAAATTTAAGAGGCAAAGAATATGTCTTCTGCATGCTGGTCTGTAATGAATGGCTTATGCAATGGGGTTCATTGTGGGGAGAAACATTTTAAGTGACAGGTTGGAGCTAGATTATGGAAGGCCTTGAAAGTCAGGTCTGGAGGTTGGACTTGATAGCTTTGGAAAAGAAAAATCATTGAAGATTTGTCTGAAGGAAGTGCCAGGAAATTACAATAGTTACAGAAAGCACAGCTAATCCTGATGTTCCTAATGGAGCATGAAGGGCATAAAACTATGCTTTAGAATAGGCCTTTCATATTATTCTGACCATTACTCACAATAAGAAGTACATTATTTATTGCAGTCCAGTGTGCACACACACACACACACACATACACACAACTGAAACTTAAGTGTAGCAAAACAAGACTCCACCTTACCATGTGTGCTGCAGTCTATTTTCCATTCCATTTCACTCCACTACACCTCCCCCTACTCTACGTTACTATTTCACGCTGGTTTTTATTCACTAAATTAATTTTTATCTACTAAGCTGTGCACTGAAGTTTGAAAAATACCATTTTAAGGAAATGAATCAGTGCAAGAGTGAACTGCAGTGGGAGAAATAGGAGTAGCATGGCAGTTAATAGCTCATTTACAAAGAGATTCATTCATTCATTCAACAAACACTTATCACACATCTAACACCTACCTGCCATGGAGATATACAGATATGCAAAACTCAGTAGTGCCCTGGAAGAACTCAGGGACAGTGGAAGAGGCTGATAGGCAAACTGGCCATGCCAATTAAATAAAGATTTGAGAAACATTATCACGGGATAGTCTAAACTACCTGAGGAAAACTGAACATTTTACAGAGGTAGTTCTTAAAGAGTAAGTTTGCCGAAGGGAGAGCACTGGTGGAGGACATCCTAAGTGAAAAGAATAGTGTGACAAGGTCAGGGACTACTGTGATCTGGGTAGGATGGCCAGATTTAGTAAATAAAAATATAATACAGTTATAATTCAGTTAAATTTGAATCTCAGATAAACAATAGTTGTCTTAACATAAGTATGTCTCATAGATCTGGAAGAGGCAAAACATTCTATGTGACTGGAACATAATTGGGAGTGGGGGGTGGCAGAGATGAATCTGGGGTTGTGTTGGGAACAGGTCGTAAAATCTTAATAAGAATCTGCCCTGTAGATATTTGCTCATGCTGAAGACTAATTTAAGAATAATTATGGAATGCTTGATAAGAAGTTTAAAAAAATACACAAGAAAAGAAATGTGTCCTTAGCTTATTAACAAGAAAGGTAAAATAACAGCATGGAAGTAGAATGATTATTAGTGATTATTAATTCTATTTGTATAATTCTTCTTACCATCAATTTTAAGAAGAACTTAATTCTTAAATTAAATGCTGATTTTAATTATTTCTAAGATACTTGTATCAGGATATTTAGTTGTGAAGAGGAGATGGGCACATTTTTCTGTTTAAATTAATTTCTTTTTCGTATTCCACCCTGAATCCATATTTAGATTAATAGTAATGGAATTAATAGCATATCTGTGATCAACCAAGAGAGGTTTTGCTCTGTTTACGCAATTTGCCAAATGTCATAGACACTGGTGGCCTCTCTTCCCTTTCCGCCATTTTTCAAAGGCTTCCTCTCTCCATTCACTGTTCACAGCAGGTAAGATATGGTTCCTGGAAGGCCATGAATCACAGCTGGACCCAAACTGCACAGACCAGATTTCTCTGTTGTCCCAGTTGTACCTGTAACCTTAAATTCAGGAGCTGTAGGTAGCCATGTTCTTGGCCATGTAGATGAGAAACCCAAGAGTCCAGTCCACAATATAGGGGAATAAGAGGGAAACAATTCAGCAAAGGAGGGAGAGAGAATGAGCATGAGCACTGTGTTCGCACACTAAAGTGAGAGTGAAGAAAAGAGAAAGAGGAGAGAGAGAGAGATGGAGAGAGAGAGAGAGAGAGAGAGAGAGAGAGAGAGAGAGAGAGAGAGAGAGAGAGAGATCACCTCAGCAGGGGTCCAGTCCCTAGATCCACCACATTCAAAGCATGTGGTTGTGTTCATGTGTTTGGGTTGCATCACATGCCCCTTTACCTTCTGACTATTATCATTATGGGTGCTGTTACTTGAACAAGAGCACTCATTAATAAACCAGACCACTGAAGTTGTACTGAAAACAAATGTGATTAAGCACAGGAGATATTTCTTTCTGGTGGTGATTAGGTTCTATTTGAACTTGACCATATAAATCATTTATGGCAAATAGAAAGAGGTATAGTTTGTAGGAAACTGAATGTGTGCCTTGCTGCATGTGGTGACTTGGAGCTAAGTTTCCAGAAAAACATGTTTTAAACTTAATCCATTCCTGAATGTGAACCCTTTTAAATAGATCTTTTGATGAGGTTATTTCAGTTAAAAATGTGGTCCAACTGATTTAGGTTAGGTTTTAATCCCGTTACTGGAGTCCTTATAGAGAAGGCATTTAATCCCATTACTGGAGGATTTACAGAGAAGCCGACAGAGAAGAAGGACACAGAGGAGCAGCCAGGAACTGGAAGTCAACAGGACCTGGAGTTAGACCATTTTAAAAAAAGGAAAGGAGGTGATTCTATGTCTGGCCATGTTTAGTTTAAGCAAACTACTCTAAAATTGTTTTCAGAGCTTTATCATGCTAATAGGAAATGTACATTTCCAAAAGAAGGGATAGCTGACCTAGCTTCTCCTAAACTCACTTAACCACAGAGTGGAGTATTTCTGGTCTAGTGTCTCCCAGGACTCACTTTGGGATACGATGCTTCAGCTCATATGGGTGGGAAGCCATCCACTCCTCTTCTCTGCAGGACCAAAAGTAAGAAGGCAGAGACTCCTGTCCAGTAGCTACCTCTGATACATTGACTTTCATTTCCAGCAAAATGAGAAAATTGTTTGATTTCCACTGATTCTCCAGTACTCTTGACATTTCAAAGAGAAAAGTAGATTATTAAAAAAAAAAACAGATAAAATGCATCTATGATGAAAGGGAAAGCTTTGCTCAGTGTATATCTAGATAGGGGCGGTGGTTCCACAGACAAGGAAACCATGGGAAAAATTCAGGAGGTCTGTAATCATGGATAGGAAAGAAAATCCCATATTTATTTTCATTGCTCTCTGACTAGAATATATCATTTGCCTTTTATTATTAATAGAGCAATAATCCCCATAGTATGAACAGAACCTGTGACTTTGTCACTAGTAAAAGTCATAGATATAGTCATATTACATCACAGTTGTTGTAAGTTTCTCAAAATATTATTTTTGATGTTTTGTAATTATGGTATTAGGCCCACCACTAGATCTTGTTATTTAATGAGCTATAAAAAAGTGCCTGTATATCAAACTGTTTTTGATAATGACTGTACATTAAGCCCAGAGCTCAGCATGCAGCAGAGCTTAATGAATGTTTGCTGATATGGTCACTCCATCCCCACACTACTGCCACCAGCTCCTCCACCATTATTGGACTAAGGGCTCATACTTATTTTATAGCTCACTTTGCTCCCAATTTCAGAGTAGAACTCAAAGTAGGCATTTGATAAATCTTGGTCAAATTAGATCGAATTATCTGCCTAGTTACTCCTTTTGGTTATTAGACAGCTTCAGGGTTTTACAAGAAACATTAATTTGTTCATCAATTAATTTGTCCATTCACTTTTAAATATTTATCTGCCTGTTACTCTGCCTTGCTCTCTCTGTACAGGTGATGTTTGCATGGTTGACAGTGGATGTTTGTGTGTCGGGGTGAGGGGGAGAGTAAATGGGATAAAATCTTTATACTCTGCTTATTCAACCTTGCTATCTTGCAATCCTAGCTCTGTTTACTCTGGAAAATTCAAGGGAAATGTTGCCATCTATTTCTGGCATTCTGTTCTGCACCTTGGGGTACTAGTAAAGCTTTAAAACAATATAGAGTCTGTTGACAATTTCATTTTTAAGTGTCACTTTCAGAGACTGAGTTATGCTTTCTCACAGATTATGTGGTGGGAATTTAAGTGCCTTTAGTTCAATCTACCCTGGGTGTTTCAAAGAGAAAGTGGAGGATCTGGTTAGGGGAGAACAAATTTCTCCAGGCAGCCCAACACAGAACATAGCACCAGTGATCAGCCAATTCCACAGTTTGGGCATTGCCTTCTAACTTTTGGTCCTACAGAGAAGAGAAAGTGAAGTGGAAGTGGATTCACTGACACTTTCAATTGATTTGCATTCACAGTCTACCCTGCTGGGGAAGTCACAGACCTTCTCTGTGGCCCTCTACCAGTCCTCACCTATTCCCCAGGGTTTCTTTTTATTGTGTGCACATACTTCAATATGTTTCCAATCTGCAACCCCAGGGGAGATGTTATGTCTGTTATGTTAGGTCTAATGCAATGGCCTGACCAGACCTTAACCTGAAACCAGAACAAGCAGTTCCAGCTGCTTATCAGGGCGAGAACTCACAGAGGCAGGGCCCTCTCCCTCTGGGTTGTGCAAACACCCTATCCTTGGCAGCACAGATTTGTTTCTCATCTCCAGCTAAAGCAGGGTATTTGGAGTTGCCGTTCATAGACCCCGACCAGAGGGAGCAGTTGGCCTTCTGGGAACTGGCCATGATAGGAGCTCTTCCTCTGCCCTTTTGGACCCTTGTGCTATGTAAGTAATAAAGCAGTCATTTGCTGAAAGTTTCTGTTGTCCCTGAGCCTGCATGTTCCCAGGACACATCATGTAGCAACTCACTCCACACAGCCCAAGTCAGTTTTGAACCTTCATTTATCTGTCTCTCTCTTTTGCCTTTATGGTAAATTCAGAGGCAGGAAATATCTGATCATTCCTTCCTGCCTCATTCAGAGATGGGTCAAATGGGCCAAATCCAGTTGGGGTGACTATATCTGTGCATGAGTAGATATTGTCCAGAAAGATTTCTGTCCTCCTTTGAGTGTTCTGACCTGTAGAATCTCAGTTTGACCTGAAGAATGTCCAGTCAAGAATGATCAGAAATAGAAGAAAAGCCAAAGTCTGTGTGTGTGAGTGTATATAGGTGTGTGTGTAAGGAAGAACAGGGAGAAGAAAACCCTCAGGCACTCCATGGAGACTCCCAGAAATTTGAGAGTTGGAGGTGTGATAGAGCATGGTTAGAATTCCATTATTATTGGTAGGAAATGGAGACAAAAAGAAGGATTTTGTTTCTCTTATAGTCAATCTGGTTTTGAGTCTAGGGTGAATGACCTGCAAAATGTTTTACATTATACAAAGTGTATAAAATCAGTTGCATTTATAGATAGCCTATCATCACTAAAACTCCTCAAAAATCAATAAGCGAGCCGGGGCCAAGATGGCGGCTTAGAAAGGTATGCGCATCTTAGTTCCTCCTCCAGAGCAACTACTAGGTGAACAGAAACAGTGCAGAACAGCTCCCGGGGCCACGGCAGGGAATGGACACATAGTGTACCCCAGTCTGGACTGGTTAGACTGACTGCGAGACTCTGCTGCGGTGAGATCCCCAAGCGGCGTGCGCTACCCCAAGCTGTGGCAGCTGGTGGCCGGAGCTCCTCCCTCCCTCCTTCCCGGGCCAGCTGAGAGTCTCGGAGAGGCAAGTTCCCCAAGCCGCAGTGGCTGGTGCCCCTCTTTTGCGGGTGGCTTCCTGGACTGGCTACGAGTCTCAGATCAGAGGGCTACCCAGGCCCCAGCAGCCAGCGACCAGTGCCCCTCCCCCACAGGCAGCTTCCTGGTCCGCTGGCAAGTTCCCCGGGCTGCGGTGGCCGGCGACCGGCACCCCTCCAGGGAGAGGAGGGAATTTCCGACAGTGGCAGGGACTGGGTTCAACCAAACACCAATAGGGGCATTAATAAAGGAGCCACAGGGTCCCCTCAAGCCGCGGTGGCAGGCGCCCCCACCACGTGCGGCCCCCCGGACCAACTGAGAGAATTGGATCGGAAATCCCCAGGCCATGGAGAATGGTGATGGAGAGATCCCTTCCAAACACGGGAGACAAACGTGTGTCACGAGCGCCACCTACTGGGCAGGATAAGGAAAACAGAACCCAGAGATTTCACAGAAAAATCTTCCAACCTGTTGGGTCCAACACCCAGGGAAATCTGACTGAATGCCCAGATGCCAGCAGAAGATAATGGTCCATTCTCAGAAGATTGAAAATATGGCCCAGTCAAAGGAACAAACCAATAGTTCAAATGAGATACAGGAGCTGAGACAACTAATGCTGAATATACGAACAGAAATGGAAAACCTCTTCAAAAACAAAATCGATAAATTGAGGGAGGACATGAAGAAGACATGGGCTGGACAAAAAGAAGAAATAGAAAAACTGAAAAAACAAATCACAGAACTTATGGAAGTGAGGATAAAGTAGAAAAGATGGAAAAAACAATGGATACCTACAATGATAGATTTAAAGAGACAGAAGATAGAATTAGTGAATTGGAGGATGGAACATCTGAATTCCAAAAAGAAACAGAAACTATCAGGAAAAGAATGGAAAAATTTGAGCAGGGTATCATGGACCTCAAGGACAATATGAAACGCACAAATATACGTGTTGTGGGTGTCCCAGAAGGAGAAGAGAAGGGAAAAGGAGGAGAAAAACTAATGGAAGAAATTATTACTGAAAATTTCCCAACTCTTATGAAAGACCTAAAATTACAGATCCAAGAAGTGCAGCACACCCCAAAGAGATTAGACCCAAATAGGCGTTCTCCAAGACACTTACTAGTTAGAATGTCAGAGGTCAAAGAGAAAGAGAGGATCTTGAAAGCAGCAAGAGAAAAACAATCCATCACATACAAGGGAAACCCAATAAGACTATGTGTAGATTTCTCAGCAGTAACCATGGAAGCTAGAAGACAGTGGGATGATATATTTAAATTACTAAAAGAGAAAAACTGCCAGAAAAGACTCCTATATCCAGCAAAATTGTCCTTCAAAAATGATGGAGAAATTAAAACATTCTCAGACAAAAAGTCACTGAGAGAATTTGTGACCAAGAGACCAGCTCTGCAAGAAATACTAAAGGGAGCACTAGAGTCAGATATGAAAAGACAGAAGAGAGAGGTATGGAGAAGAGTGTAGAAAGAAGGAAAATCAGATATGATATATATAATACAAAAGGCAAAATGGCAGAGGAAAATATTACCCAAACAGTAATAACACTAAATGTTAATGGACTGAATTCCCCAATCAAAAGACACAGATTGGCAGAATGGATTAAAACACAGGATCCTTCTATATGCTGTCTACAGGAAACACATCTTAGACCCAAAGATAAACATAGGTTGAAAGTGAAAGGTTGGGAAAAGATATTTCATGCAAATAACAACCAGAAAAGAGCAGGAGTAGCTATACTAATATCCAACAAATTAGACTTCAAATGTAAAACAGTTAAAAGAGACAAAGAAGGATACTATCTATTAATAAAAGGAACAATACAACAAGAAGACATAACAATCATAAATATTTATGCACCGAACCAGAATGCCCCAAAATACGTGAGGAATACACTGCAAACACTGTAAAGGGAAATAGACTCATATACCATAATAGTTGGAGACTTCAATTCACCACTCTCATCAATGGACAGAACATCTAGACAGAGGATCAATAAAGAAATAGAGAATCTGAATATTACTATAAATGTGCTAGACTTAACAGACATTTAGAGGACATTACATCCCACAACAGCAGGATACACCATTTTCTCAAGTGCTCATGGATCATTCTCAAAGATAGACCATATGCTGGGTCACAAAGCAAGTCTTAACAAATTTAAAAAGATTGAAATCATACACAACACTTTCTCGGATCATAAGGGAATGAAGTTGGAAATCAATAATAGGCCGAGTGCCAGAAAATTCACAAATACGTGGAGGCTTAACAACACACTCTTAAACAATGAGTGGGTCAAAGAAGAAATTGCAAGAGAAATTAGTAAATACCTCGAGGTGAATGAAAATGAAAACACAACATATCAAAACTTATGGGACGAGCAAAGGCAGTGCTAAGAGGGAAATTTATTGCCCTAAATGCCTATATCAGAAAAGAAGAAAAGGCAAAAATGCAGGAATTAACAGTCCACTTGGAAGAACTGGAGAAAGAACAGCAAACTAATCCCAAAGCAAGCAAAAGGAAAGAAATAACAAAGATTAGAGAAGAAATAAATGAAATTGAAAACATGAAAACAATAGAGAAAATCAATAAGGCCAGAAGTTGGTTCTACGAGAAAATCAATAAGACTGATGGGCCCTTAGCAAGATTGACAAAAAGAAGAAGAGAGAGGATGCAAATAAATAAGATCAGAAATGGAAGAGGAGACATAACTACTGACCTCACAGAAATAAAGGAGGTAATAACAGGATACTATGAACAACTTTACACTAATAAATACAACAATTTAGATGAAATGGACAGGTTCCTGGAAAGACATGAACAACCAACTTTGACTCAAGAAGACACAGATGACCTCAACAAACCAATCACAAGTAAAGAAATTGAATTAGTCATTCAAAAGCTTCCTAAAAAGAAAAGTCCAGGACCAGACAGCTTCACATGTGAATTCTATCAAACATTCCAGAAAGAATTAGTACCAACTCTCCTCAAACTCTTCAAAAATATCAAAGTTGAGGGAAAACTACCTAATTCATTCTATGAAGCCAACATCACCCTCATACCAAAACCAGGCAAAGATATTACAAAAAAAGAAAACTACAGACCAAGCTCTCTAATGAATATAAATGCAAAATCCTCAATAAAATTCTAGCAAATCGTATCCAACAACACATTAAAAGATTTATACATCATGACCAAGTAGGATTCATCCCAGGTATGCAAGGATGGTTCAACATAAGAAAATCAATTAATGTAATACACCATATCAACAAATCAAAACAGAAAAATCACATGTTCATCTCAATTGATGCAGAGAAGGCATTTGACAAGATTCAAATCCTTTCCTGTTGGAAACACTTCAAAAGATAGGAATACAAGGGAACTTCCTTAAAATGATAGAGGGAATATATGAAAAACCCACAGCTAATATCATCCCCAATGGGGAAAAATTGAAAACTTTCCCCCTAAGATCAGGAACACGACAAGGATGTCCACTATCACCACTATTATTCAACATTGTGTTGGAGGTTCTAGCCAGCGCAATTAGACAAGAAAAAGAAACACAAGGCATCAAAATTGGAAAGGAAGAAGTAAAGTTATCACTGTTTGCAGACGATATGACACTATATATCAAAAACCCAGAAAAATCCACAACAAAACTAATAGAGCTAATAAATGAGTACAGCAAAGTAGCAGGTTACAAGATCAACATTCAAAAATCTGTAGCATTTCTATACACTAGCAATGAACAAGCTGAGGGGGAAATCAAGAATCGAATTCCATTTACAACTGCAACCAAAAGAATAAAATACCTAGGAATAAATTTAACTAAAGAGACAAAAAACCTATGTAAAGAAAACTACAAAAAACTGTTAAAAGAAATCACAGAAGACCTAAATAGATGGAAGGGCATACCGTGTTCATGGATTGGAAGACTAAATATAGTTAAGATGTCAATCCTACCTAAATTGATTTACAGATTCAATGCAATACCAATCAAAATCCCAACAACTTATTTTTCGGAAATAGAAAAACCAATAAGCAAATTTATCTGGAAGGGCAGAGTGCCCCGAATTGCTAAAAGTATCTTGAGGAAAAAAAACAAAGCTGGAGGTCTCACGCTGCCGGACTTTAAGGCATATTATGAAGCCACAGTGGTCAAAACAGCATAGTATTGGCATAAAGATAGATATATCGACCAATGGAATCGAATAGAGTGCTCAGATATAGACCCTCTCATCTATGGACATTTGATCTTTGATAAGGCAGTCAAGCCAACTCACCTGGGACAGAACAGTCTCTTCAATAAATGGTGACTAGAGAACTGGATATCCATATGCAAAAGAATGAAAGAAGACCCGTATCTCACACCCTATACAAAAGTTAACTCAAAATGGATCAAAGATCTAAACATTAGGTCTAAGGTCATAAAACAGTTAGAGGAAACTGTAGGGAGATATCTTATGAAACTTACAATTGGAGGCAGTTTTATGGACCTTAAACCTAAAGCAAGAGCACTGAAGAAGGAAATAAATAAATGGGAGCTCCTCAAAATTAAACACTTTTGTGCATCAAAGAACTTCATCAAGAAAGTAGAAAGACAGCCTTCACAATGGGAGACAATATTTGGAAACGACATATCAGATAAAGGTCTAGTATACAGAATTTATAAAGAGATTGTTCAACTCAACAACAAAAAGACAGCCAACCCAATTACAAAATGGGAAAAAGACTTGAACAGACACCTCTCAGAAGAGGAAATACAAATGGCCAAAAGGCACATGAAGAGATCCTCAATGTCCCTGGCCATTAGAGAAATGCAAATCAAAACCACAATGAGATACCATCTCACACCCACCAGAATGGCCATTATCAACAAAACAGAAAATGACAAGTGCTGGAGAGGATGTGGAGAAAGAGGCACACTTATCCACTGTTGGTGGGAATGTCAAATGGTGCAACCACTGTGGAAAGCAGATTGGCAGTTCCTCAAAAAGCTGAATAAAGAATTGCCATACGACCCAGCAATACCATTGCTGGGAATCTACTCAAAGGACTTAAGGGCAAAGACACAAACGGACATTTGCACACCAATGCTTATAGCAGCATTATTTACAATTGCAAAGAGATGGAAAGAGCCAAAATGTCCATCAACAGACGAGTGGCTAAACAAATTGTGGTATATACATACGATGGAATATTATGCAGCTTTAAGACAGGATAAACTTATGAAGCATGTAATAACATGGATGGACCTAGAGAACATTATGCTCAGTGAATCTAGCCAAAAACTAAAAGCAAATACTGTATGTTCCCACTGATGTGAACCGACATTCGAGAATAAACTTGGAATATGTCATTGGTAACAGAGTCCAGCAGGAGTTAGAAACAGGGTAAGATAATGGGTAATTGGAGCTGAAGGCATACAGACTGTGCAACAGGACTAGATACAAAAACTCAAAAATGGACAGCACAATAATACCCAATTGTAAATAATCATGTTAAAACATTGAATGAAGCTGCATCTGAGCTATAGGTTTTTCTTTTGTTTTTTTTTTTACTATTATTATTACTTTTATTCTTTTTCTCTATATTAACATTCTATATCTTTTTCTGTTGTGTTGCTAGCTCTGCTAAACTGATGCAAATGTACTAAGAAATGATGATCATGCATCTATGTGATGATGTTAAGAATTACTGATTGCATATGTAGAATGGTATGATTTCTAAATGTTGGGTTAATTTCTTTTTTTCCGTTAATTAATAAAAACTAAAAAATAAAAAAAAATAGAAAAAAAAATCAATAAGCTGACTCTAAAAGCCACTGAAAAGATTTTATAAGATGTCACAATTCAGAGTAATGGGTGAATAAAAATAACTCATTTTTCATAGATACGGATGAGAAACTTGAATTACAAAATATCTAGAGATTGGGATCCATTATGGGTAACATATCCTTTCTTGTATTCTGTGATGGCTAGGTTCTGATGTCAATTTTGCCAAATGATTGTGCGCAGTTGTCTGGTCAGGCAAGCACTGGCCTGACCACTGCTGCAAGGATATTTCATGGCTGGTATATTAAATCATCAGTGAAAGGTTTAGGAGGCGAAAGGGTGAGAAAGAAGGAAGGTAGACTGGGAAATTTAAAGCCAGTGGGTTTATTTCTGTGCTCCCAGGCTGAGCTAACCAAATCCAAGATGGAGGGAAGTGAGCCAATGCCTGGGTGATGTAGTGTGCAGGTTTTTAGCAAGGGGGTCAGGTGACCTCCGGAAGGGGCGGTTCTCTGGAAGTCGGGTGTCCGGAACCGGAGGGTCTCCAGAAGTCAGGTGTCCAGAAGGGGAGGTTCATCAGGTCCGGAAGTCACGTGTCTGGAAGGGGTGTTTCCAGAAGCCATGTTGGGAGGGGCGACACAGCCTCTGCAGCTCCAGTTGCAGTGCCCTTCCCCATTCCCCCGACCTAACAATCAGTAAGTTCATTGCATCTGTGGCTGATTACACCTGTGATCATCTGACGGACATCTCCTGCAATGATATAATCCAATCAGTTGAAGGCTTTTGAGGAAGGAGACGTTGACTGCTTCTTCAGCCAGCCAGCCTATCCTGTGGAGTTTGTCCAGACCCTTCATCGCAGTTGCCAGCTTCACAGCCTGCACTGTGAATTTTGGACAGTTCCATTCCCATGGTGTGTGAGACACTTTTATAAATCTCATATTTGCAGATATCTCCTGTTGATTTTGTTTCTCTAGAGAACTAACAAATATTCCAACCAGAAACTCACAATCTTATGGCAAAAAGATGTACTTGCAGTAAAAGAACTTCAGTCCTGCCTCATCCTCTTCTGCTCCCTGGATGAGCTCAGTGGTTAGAAAGTGTAATTTTGTTGAGAATGTGGAGCAACTGGAGCTCTCATATATTGCTTGTGGGATTGTAAAATTGTACAGCCTCTTTGGAAAAAGTGTGGCAGTTTCTTATAAAGTCAAGCCTACATCTACCATTCAACTAAATTCTTCTAGGTATTTACCAAAATAAATGGGAGCACACGTCAACAAAAATTCTGGTATAAGAATTTTCAGAGCTGCTTTATTCATACTGGTTAAAAAAAAAACCTGGAAACAATGTAAATATTCATCAATAATTAAATTATAATATAATCATATACTAGAATACTATTCAGAAATAAAAAGGAATAAGCTGTTGATACATGCTGCAACAAAATTCAATCAAATAGTGTGCTAGTAAATGCTTAACATCTCGCTGTCCAACAACAACAACAAATGTTCTGATTTGCAATGCCTGCTGATTTCGTGGTGTAAATACTCCCATAATGATCTATATCAAGCTATGAATGTGATGACACTGAGCATGAAGTTTGGAAGAGATGCATGCTAGCACACCATCATACAGATAAAATAAATGTAAGCATAGATCTATTTGTGACATATATTACACATAATTAGGAAATAAGCATTTTGAGTATTACCTTTATTTTGTTTGTTTGTTTCTTTGGGGGGGCGGGGGGGTGGATGGTCCGGGAATCAAACCCAGGTCTCTTGCATGAAAGGCGAACATTCTACCGCTGAAGTACCCGTGCACCCAACATTTGTTTTTAACATTATTTAATTTTAAGTTTAAAAAAAACACTTTTTTAAAATCAAAATTTAGCAACTGGCTCTTGTGAACTGGTACAAGCTGCCTCCAGCACACCATGGGATAAATCTCAAAAATTTTATGCTGAGTGAAAAAAAACAGGCACCAAAAAGTAAATACAGTATAATTCAACTTATTTGATGCTCTATAGCAGGCAAAACTAATGTGTGGTGATAGAAACACAGACTACTGGTTGTCTTTTAGCTGTCCATGGGGTATGAGGATTAAATGGGAAGTTACACTTGAGGCATTGGAAAAGTCCTGTATCTTGACAGGGATATGGGTTGTAGGACACATGCCTTTATCAGGATTTATTGAACTGTATGCTTTAATCAGTGCATTTCATTTGCATGTAAATTATACCGGAATAATAGAAAATAGCAAAATGAAATTAGTCACACCAACAGTTAATTAATTAAATGATGCCCCCCCACACACACACCTACACACACATGCAAATATTAGGCATGACAAGAATATAGAGGTATGAAAAATCTGGCATATTTGAGAAATTCTATTACTTCTATATGTCCAGAGCATCAGGTTAAGAGATGACCAGAGATATGCAGGGTCCCAGTAGTTGATGATTTCATATGTCATAATAGGGATCAAAAAATGTTTTCTGTAAAGGGCCAGATATAAAATTCTTAGGCTAAGTGAGAGAGCATACAGTCTTCCTGTCTGCTGCTGCTCTTCTTTCCCTTATTATTATTATTATTATTGGCAACCTCTAAAAAATACAAGGACTATTCTTAGCTCACAGATCTTACAGAAACAGTCTGAGCACAGCAGGCTGGATTTGGCCCACAGTCTGTAGTTTGCCGACAACCTAAGCTATGCCTAGAAGTTTGTATGTAAAAGGAAGTTTGTCTCAACCGGAACTCCTATGAAAGGCCTTCTAGGGAAATTTGATGTATTACAAAATGTTTAGGAAACACAAAGAGCAAGACTTCCTAAAGGAAGTCTTCTCAGATGAGGTGGCATCTGAGAGAGGTTTTGGATGATAAGAAGTACTCCACCAGGAGGGCAGTGAAGGACTGGGGAGAGATGTTCATATTGAGTTCAGAGTTTGGATTCTATGTCAGGCTGTTATTTGGTAGTCATATGACGGGAATAATGTCTTGCTGGACCTAAATTTTATAATACCTAAGCTTAATGGGTAGAAATGCAATAAAGTTTTTTTCTTTCTTTTTTTTTTTAAAAAAACCTATTTGAAAGAGTTTAAAGTGCCTTAAAAATGCAAGTTATTACTGCAAATTTTTGCCTGAGCCAAAATGACTTGAATTAATCTAAAGGGAAATTTGGTCAGTTTTCTACTACTTAAAAGACTATTTAGTGTTTTTTTTTTCAGGAGCATTATCTGGGTAAGTTTCCCTTTTCCCATGTACTAATTTTTTTATCATTTCACAATGCCTGGCATGCCATCTCAATGGATTCAAGTCATCAGGTACATATTTGCAAATGCTCCTAAGAATGTTCTTTGAATGAATAAATTCATTAATATTCAAATTCCAAATTTAATTCTTGGGAAAATTAGTTGCTTATCTGTGTAGTCATGTTTATTTACATATTCATGTTCACTGATAAATTATTTGGGTCACCTAGATTAGATGCCAAGTACTATGTGCAAACTTGAGCAAATTCCATATATATTTAATCTGTTATTGGTTATCCAATTCAGTTCTCCTTCAATTCTCAAGAAAATGAAAATATAAAGCAAAATGATGCAAACCATTTAAACTCCTTAGATGTCTCAGAAAGTGGAAATGCTACCCAATGGAGCATAACATGAACCAATTTAAGATGATGATTTGGGAAGTAAAATGCTTCACTTTTATTGACAGTGAGCCAAAATGATATTAAAACAAAAGAAAAAATTCTGTGAAAGAGACACAGCAAGTTCACCTTTGAGAAATCAGTAAAATAACATAAGTCACTTTAACTGGTGATTTTCCTAATCTGACCTGTCAATTCATTCAGAAAGTTTAATTTGGCAGAAGCAGATTTAAATTGGTTTCTGAGGGTATACATTAATTGTATTGCTTTTCAGAAAAATGTTTCTGTCAATCAGAAAATGTGGAATTATACTGCTTTAAAAGCTGATGTTGAGGAGAATGAATTCTTCAGCCTATAAGATCAGAAAGGGGATACATTGTGCACCAGGGAAAAGAGAGCATCCCATGTGAATATGGGGGCTTGGGTGTTCAGGGAGTACTTTGGGCAGGTAAGTATATGTTGACACATTTCCATTTAGGAGAAATCTTAGGGTAGTTGAAAGAAGAAAAAGTCATGAATTGTAGTCTTAGTCCTTCTAGTTTACTCATTTGGAAGGTTTTGTGACCTGGGGCAAGATACCTCATCTACCTGCGTCTTGGTTTCCTTGACTAGACAATGTAAAAGCTGGGTTGGATGCTATCAAAGATGTTTCAGCTCTAATCCCATGTGAATGTACAAATTGCTCCTCCAAATCCTAGAGATGATGAATCCTCCATAGTCTCTGGACCATTGGAGCACCCACCCACTTGGCTTTTCTGCCTTTTTCAAACCGATGGGCTCTCCTCAAGTTACTCTGTGTGATAATCTTCACTAGTTCACATGACCATGCTTATAGAAAAATAGCCTATAGATATCTTGGAGGTAGCAGTAAAAAAAAGGAAGAAATTCCTTCAATAGCAGTGGTTTTATGAACTATTAGAAGGCCCCTCCATGGATAGCTATACTCCTACCTATTGTTCAGTACCCAGGGAAGGTATCTTGGAAAAGGACTTTCTATTAACGTGAATGTGAATCAACCTATTACTTTTACATAGGCATATTTGTGTTATATATTTCGTCTAATTAATAATGGAAGTGTTTAATGCCTAGCTTGTGCATTTTCCATTTTTGCACAGATTGGGAAGCTATTTTTAGGTAATCTGAGGATTCTTTTTAAAATTATAATTACGTAAGAATTGTCCATTCCATATTAGAAAATGAGAAAACACTGTTAAGCAGAAAGAAGGAACAAAGGAAATCACCTGTAATCCTACTGCTTAGCAGTAATAACAATATGGATAAGTGCCCTTTCAGTATTTTTTAAGTATATGTTTTTTCAAAGGCCTTTCTGAAAACCACTGCACAGCTGCCTACTAGACAGATCTATCCACTTCATGAGGGCCTGGGCCACGTCTGTCTCAGTCACCCTCTGTAACCCAGCACAGACCCTGGCACATCATAAATATCAGTATCAATGTTTGTGTAAGTCCACTTAACTGTCCACTTCATTTATTTCACAGTAAATTTAAAACAAACAAGACTTATCCTTCTTTAAATCAAAGCCTGGTCCTGTCTCCATTATCTACCTAGAATCTATTGAGATATTGAGAATATGGGCTTTGCCATCAAACAGAGCTGAGTGTGAAACCCAGCTTTACTACTTTATAGCTGGGCAATGTTAAGCACCTTACTCAACCTTTGACTACCTCACATAGTAAACTCCATCAGGCAGCTAGGACTCTGTTCCTTCTTGTCCTGCCCTTTCTGTTAACTCAGAATATTGTATTAATCCTTTAGTCCACCAAGTCTTTTGTGTTGCTCAAACAGAGGTGCAAACATTCTCCATGCAGAATGGTCTGAAGGGGCAAGTAGGTGTCTCACTTCTGCAGCCTCTGACCTGGACAGTCTGAAGATTTCTCACCTGGCTGGTCAGCCCATGGCATATATGCCCTCCATTTTACTGTTCGCACTGTATGGGAGCTTGAAGGACAGAAGCCTACAGGGTCAGGGTCAGAGAATATCTTTTTAGAGTTGTACATCCAACTGAGGCTCCAGTAACCATGTCTTACCCTAGGAATTGGCCATCCCTCTATTTCCTGCCAAAGAGTCAGAATAAGGGCTGCAACTTTTTTCCTATGTGATCTTAGGCCTCCTGCTTTGGCTGATTGGACAAAGTATTGAAACTTGACTTATGGCAGAAAAATTAGCCTTCTCAATTAGGAATTTTGAATTGAAACTGTTCATGGAGAGGACCTTTAACATGTAACTTGAGAGTTGTTGGGTGACCATATTTTCTACCATGTGGATTGGGGAGGAAAGAAAGCAGAGAAAAGAATGAAGGTTGTGCTAAAATGAGATTAAATGAGGCAGAAAGATTGCTAATCCTAGTGCCTTTCCTGCCCCATCTTCAGTGTGCTCCTCAGACCTGGTTATATGTCTGCTATTGGTTTCCATGAGATTTCTCCTATATGTTTCTTAGAAATTTCCCCTTTTATTTTGGCTAATTTTGGTTGCTTTCTACTAAAACCCATAACATACTAGATACCTGGCAAAACACAGGTCCTAATATAGCCTTCTTTCCTGAACCACCCCAAGTAGAGTTCTCTTTTATGCTCATCTTGGGTGTGCCATTTATATAGAAGCTTTTCAGTGGTAGCTCTGGAAAGCTATACTTTGACCTTTATTCAAAGGACTGCTCTCTCCCTTGGTAGATATCAAAAAAAAAGCTTAAAGATAATTGCACCCCCATCTCTCTTCTGAATGAAAGAAGTTTTTTAACTTGGTATTTTACCAAACATAGCAGTGCAGGTCTGATGGAACTAATCTTTCTAAGAAATTTAGGATTAGAATCAGTAGCACTGACAAGTTTTATAACCTGCTTATGGCAGTGTTGATCTACAAATAATACTCATAAATATCTTAAATTTGCTGTAAATCTAGCTCTGAACCCAAGATATTTTGGTAAGAATTACAGAACAGTTGTGGTTTTTATCACATCATGCCCTTTGAATTTAACAATTGAATGAATGCATTGTGCACCAAATTCTTGCCTGTTTAAATAAAGGAATGAACAACTTTGTTTTCAAATTGAAGTCATTTAAAGGCCTGCAGTAAAATTGGAAAAGCAAAAGAAAAAGAAAAAAACCCTAGCCATATTTAAACAGTGTCTATATAGCAAAGATAAGGATTTGAGATAATTGACGAATTAAGATAGAAGAGGTCTTACTACGGAGTGATTAAGTGAATGGCCGTGGAGTTTAAGACCTCTGGATTGAAGCCTTTTATCAACTGGGTGGCTTTGAGCACATTTTGTTACCTTTTACACTCTGGGATTCTTCTCAATAAAAGAGTGAGATTATCAAAGAAAAAGTGAACTGGGCAATGTTAACAGGCAAAGATCATTTTATTCGAGGCTATGGCAATAAGGGAGAGAGGCCAACCAAGTATGACCTCAACTCCACTGAAATAAAGGGTTGCAGGGTTTTTGCTTTTTGCTCTTTTTTTGCTGTGGGCAGGCACCAGGAATCGAACCTGCGTCCCCGGCATGGCAAGTGAGGACTCTGCCACTGAGCCACTGCGTCCCACCCTGCAGAGTTTTTAAGGGCTAAGGGTGGGCTAGTGCAAAAACCCTGCAGGATCTCAGGGAAGCTGATCACCAGGATGGGTGAGTGATTTACTGAGTTTGCAATCAGGGCCATTTGGTTCACACTGCTTTCTTTTGCTGTGATTTAGCCATTTGTATCTTTTAAGAGCCAGGGGGGAAGGAGATAAGGGTTTCCACAGTTAGACTCTCCTTAGGTCCCACAATAGGGTAAGGGCCAGGTGAGAAGGGAGTCAGGGCCTATAGTAAGGAGAAGGCTGCTTAAAGTTTAGTCACGCTAAGGAGAAGCTGAGACAACTTGGTCAGTTATCATTATGTTCAAGGGGAGCCAGGCTTCTCATTAACAATTTAGGGTAACTAGTCTAGATACAATCTGTTTCAGATTTCTATTGCTAAATGACTAACTAGTTGAATCATCTCTCAAACCTTGGTAATAAAGGACACGTGCTGGATAGTGCAAGCAATTGATTCCTAGAATAAAAATGAACATTAATATAAACCCAGCTTTTAAGTAAAAGGGCAGCCAACCAGATTCCAAGGCTCCTCATTTTACTTTTGATGGTATGGTGACAACAGTAGCAACATGATGCATTTTTTGGTTGGCCTCTTGAACATGTTTGGTTATAGTGAATATATCAGTCAGTTTTGAGGAACAAATGTGCAACAACTGCTTCTGCTCACTGTGCATGTCTCCCTCCCCTATCCCTAGATTCCAGTATCATGTATGGGCAAAGTGGTTTTAAAGATTAGCACATTGTGCCTTGCAGTTTTCTCAACTCTGTATCAAGTCTGTGAATATTATCTGTGGACCTGGTGGCTTTCTTGAGCTCTGTAAAGATGATTTGGTGATTTAGTCAAAGTTTGCGAATGATGTGGATGGCTACTTGACTGTGGATAGCAAAAGCTGAAAAATGCCTCCAGCTAGTAATGAAGTCAGATGGAAACTACATGTCAGTTTTGTCCAGGGGTAAGTCTGATTGTGTGTATGTGTGGGTGTTGACGTGCATCTTTGCTCAACACATTCTGCCTCATTACAGGATGGAATCCTGCCTTTGTTTCCAGTGTAGATGATCAAGACATAACATTTGCTTCTCCCAAAAAGCCAGTCCTGTGTCCCAGCCTCCCCCTAAGGTATGCTGTCTTCCCAGGTCTGCCGTCTAAGAGGCAGACATCATTTGGACATCATTTTCATTTTCACCCATCCACACATGGAGCCAGTTGCCCAGTTTTACCACATTCATCCCTGCTGGAATCCTTGCCTTTTCTGCTTTCTTCTTCTTCTGCCATACTTCTCAATTCCTCTCTACACTCTGGTTGTTTCATACCTCCCACATTGCTTTTCCTTTTCCCAAGTCTTTTTCTCCTTCCTTTAATATTTTACACAAGTCAGCAAAAGTCCTTCTTAGACACCCTTGGACTTACAGCCAAGCTGACCGAGCCCGCTGCTTTGCCCTGGTCTCCCTGCTGCTCACGGTCCCGACACTATCTGACATCAGGTGCACATTTGAAAAGATGTCAACCTTTACCATGCCTTTCCAAGGCCAGATATTTTTCATCCTATTCTAGTTGTTAAAAAACACTTTTTATTTTTCAACATGTACTACAAAATAATATGAGGTGATTTTAGAAATTGAAAAACATATACGGATTTTTTTAAAATAAAGGAAATCATTGGTAATCCTACTGTTTGAGAAAAAAAATGAATGATTGAGCTAAAACTCTTTCAACTCTTTTAATATGCCTATATATTTTCTCTTCAACAAAAATAGAAGCAAAATACATGCTGATTTTTGGCTTGCTTTTACATTTAACAAGACATAGTGAACATCATTTGATTTTATGAAATATTTTCCCCAGTAATTTGGAAGACTGTGTAGTGTTTCATCATGTGGATATACTCTAGTTTATCTCCCACCCTACCTTGTTGGTCATCTAGGTCTCCATTTTTCCATAATGAAAACAATCATTCATTGAGCAATATTGAAACTAAAATTTTACACACATCAATGATTTTTCACCCATAGAGAAAGTTTTTTTCATAGAAAAATTAGTTATTATTCACATAGTCAGGTTTTACTCTGCATTTTGGCCAAACTTTCTCATGCTGCTCTAATTAATTTCTTCCTCTCTTTCTCTCAGCCATCTACGACCAGCTGCTTCTTGTCAGTTCCACTTCTCTTACCTTTAAACCACAGCTTTCCTATCAAATTTTCTTGATGAATACCAATCAGTTTTTCAATTATATCAGGGAAAGAAAAGCAGACACCCCGCTCTCTTCCCTTCCCAATGTTATTGTTATTCCCACCTTGTTTCTTGAGTGCATGGAAGGATGAAAAGGTCCTTAAGCTGAGAGTCACAGAACAGCAAGTTGGGGGAGCTTCTCCAATCACTGTGTGACTTGTTCCACACATGGTCGAGGGAAGGAGAAAAGACAGAGAAAATCCCTCCAGCCTGTTTGTTGCAATTCACATACACATTCAACCCCCCACCTCCACATACAACCAGATACTCACACTCACAACCAGATACTCACACTCGCACTGCTCTCACAAGGACACTCAGCTCTGACTCATAGTAGAATTTGGATCAATCACTGTGAGTCTCTGGCTCTGACAAGAAACTCAGGCACTGAGCGGTGTCATTTAAGGACATCTCAGAGCTCATCTTGTGCTATAAGATTCTTTAGCAGAGGGAGATATTTGTGGTTTTTCAAAAATGTTGTGTGAAACAGTACCTGCAGTACTTCAGAGAACATCCCATGTTGGAAGCAGGAAGCAAAGATGATTGAGGAAACCAAAATTGGTTTGTACATTTCCCCTGCCAGAGAAGACTGAAAGAAGAGAGCTGAAAGGAAGTAATGGGGTCCTCTGGAGTGGGCAGAGGTCGTATTCTTAACTCAAAGGTTTTGTCTCTTCTCCCTTCTCTCTCTTCTTTGGGGAAAGAGAATGGCTGGACTGGGCAGGGGGTCCATGAGATTCTCCCTTGAAGTTTGGAGTCAATTTGGAGATATGGGCAGATGTTGCTTCTTATCTGGAACCCCATATAAGCTGACCTTGCAGGACTGGCCTTGCAGCCAAGAGAGCAAAGGAGAGAGAGAAGGGTACAGCTGTGTCTCACTGCATTGCATTATAGGGGCACTCAGTTTTCCTATCGGCTCTGAGTGAGCCAGTAAATTTGTGGGAAGCAGAGAAACTATCTTGACACCTTGTTCTCTGTGTGAGTCCTGTGCTGTCAGTAGGACAAGCCCGAGCGGTTCACGGGGATGGTGGAGAGGAAGCAGGATCGTCTCTGTAGGATCTCCATGACACTTAGCTGAGTGGGAGAATGCTAGCAGAGGAATACCCAAGAATCCGATGAATTACCTGTATCAGTGATCTCCAAGCCTCCAGACTTGTGAATATGTAGTCAAGTGTGAGTCTCCCTGAAGTTTACAGATCCATGTTAAGGGGTCAGGCCAGTTAGGTAGAGAACACAGGACTGCATGGTGACAGATAATGATGATGTTATCTAAGAAGATTACATTTTCAACCTGAAATAACATAAAAACTTACTAGACTGGACTGAATTCTACAGATCGGTTTAAATTACTTTCATCATTGCTAAGAAGGAATATTTCTTTACTGGTCAAAGAAAAGTTCAAGTATTTATAAAATTAACATGAATCATTTACTGGTATATAGATTATTTATGACTGTTTTTTAAGACACATCTGCTATTCTTTTTTTTTTTTCCAGTGAGAAATGAAGCCCAGAGAAGGGAAGTGATTTATTCACAGATTTAGTGTAACTGAGGGGCAAAATGGTCCTGAAACCCATTTTCTCATTCATCCTGTCAGTGCTCTCCAGACAAAAGCCACCTGGAACCCATTCTTAGCCAAACAGAATTGGGTTTACTGACTTGTAATGAGGGAGAACAAACATCATGGGAAACCCAGGGATTAGGGTCTTAGAATAGACATTATAGGAATAGGCTTGTTGTAACTAATTTGTACTGATTCAAAGAAGTGGGGCTTTGCTCTGAATCAGATGCTATCTGAAATAAGCCACTATTGTCAAAGAGACAATGTAGGTCAAGCAGCAGCTGTGGGTCAAATATTCTTTGGGGCATCTTGAGTTGACAACAGCTTGAATAAAAATACATGCAAAGTTAAAAGAGCAGCAGATAATTTATAGCAAATGCAATGTGGTGCAATTTTCCCCTGGATTTGGAGGATAAGGGCAGGGTTGCTTTTAGGAAATTTGAATGATGTGAGTTAAGATTCACATTAGGCTTAACATCTAGGCTTCAATCTCAATATGTCATCATAGAGAATATGCTATCCATAAAGGGAAAGATCCAAAATACTTGTTCTCAATCTGTCCATTTTTCCAGGTAATGATTTTCCCTGCTTTAATTCTCCATGCCCCTTGAAGTATAAAAATCTGGACATTCTGCTATCCACCTGTTTGCAAAGCCCAAGATCTAACTGATCAGAAAAGAAACTTTTTGAATAAAGGGTTTGTACATACATTTTAATTATTTTTTTCTTTTAATGTTTTTATTTGGGAAGTTGTGGCACTTCAGAACAGTTATGCATAAAATGCAGGATTCCCATATACCACTCCACAACCAACACTTGCATTGGTGTGGAAAATTTGTTACAATTGATGTTAACACTTTTTTTGTAATTCTATTTTTTAACAGTAGTTACATTTGTTATAATTGATGAAAGATTATTAAAGTGGTACTATAACTATTGTCCATAGTTTACATAAGAATACTTTTTTCCCCATATTCCCAACCTTTTTTTTCTTTCATGTCTCATTTTATGTCTCATTTTATGACTCATCTACCCATATGCTGGATAAAGGGAGTAATAGTCTGCTTTAGTTTGCTAGCTGCCAGAATTCAACACACCAGAGACAGATTGGCTTTTAATAAAAGGGGATTTTATTTGTTAGTTCTTCAGAGGAAAGGCAGCTAACTTTCATTTGAGATTCTTTCTTACGTGGGAAGGCTCAGGATGATCTCTGCTGGCCTTCTCTCCAGGCCTCTGGGTTCAGACAACTTTTCCTGGGGTGATTTCTTTCTGTATCTCCAAAGGCCTGGGCTGAGCTGCTTGTGCTGAGATGAGGTATGCTGAGCTGCTTGGGCTGTGCTATGTTGTGCTCTCTCATTTAAGCACCATCCAATTAAATTAAGCATCATTCATTGCAGCAAGCATGCCTCCTAGCCGACTGCAGATGTAAATCAGCAACAGATGAGGTTCACATACCACTGACTCATGTCCACAGCAACAGAACTAGGTACCTTCACCTGGCCAAGTTGACAACTGACTCTAACTACCACACAGTCACACAGTTTTTATAATTACATGGTCACATGATAAAAGTTATGTAGTTATATAATCATTGTCAAAGATGAAGGCTATTTGATTACAGTTCAACATTTCAGGTATTTCCTTCTGGCTATTCTGATACACTAGAAACTAAAAAGAAATAACTATATAACAAGTCAGAAGTTATAATCATTGGTTAAACCCTAAATTTTCAGTTACACTTCTTCTCTTTCATTTGCTCATTCCTTCAATCTTTAGGGATATTTGGCAATGATCATTTTAGCTTCTTCATCCTAGAAATGTGTGTTGACTTTATGGGGTTGAGGAATGAACCTGGTTGATGTTCTTGGGGAGACTGGGACTTCTGGGTTTCAGGGATTGTCTGGCATAGGAACAATCTGGAGGCCTTAAGTTCCTGAAAAAAATAAACTTACTAAGTAAAACATTTATAAAGTCTTAGACAGAGCCCAGGATATTCTTTAGGGTTTTCAGGAATACTATTGGTTGGGGCATGGCACACTGCAGCAATTCATAATATCTGGCTGAAGCTTGCATAAGAATAACCTTCAGAATGACCTCTTGACTCTAATAGAAATCTATTAGCCACTGAAACTATATTTTCATTTCATTTCTCTTCCCCCTTTTGGTTAAGAAGGCATTCTCAATCAGGGCCAGGCTCATCCCTGAAGGTCATATCCCATATTGCTAGAAAGACTTAAACATCCTGGATTCATGTCCCAAGTACAGACAGAAGGTAGTGAGTTCATTTGCAGAGGTGGCTTAAAGAGAGAGGCCACATCTGAGCAATAAAAGAAGTTCTTTGGAAGTGACTCTTTGACATAATTACAAATAGGCTTAATTTTTTAATCTCATAAATGTTTCATATAGGCAAGCCTTGAAATTGAGGCCCTGGCTTATTAAATTGGGCATTCCTAATGCTTAAGAGAATATCAGGAATTTCCCTGGTGGGGAAATTTAGTAGCACCCCTTTTTTTTTTTTTCCATTCCCTCAAGGGGACTTTGCAATTACTTTTTTTTCTTTGCCGCAGATACTCAGAAATGTATCAAGGTATTACATTAACTTATACAAAGTAACAAGATATCATTCCCTATTTTATTTCCATGTAATTAGGTTGTTTAAATACACTAACCAAAGAGGTTAAATTAGATAGTGTGCTACAGAAGGTTTAGATTTTGGACAAAATAAATATCTCTTCCTTTGGTCTTACACAGAAGTTGGAGTTTTAAAATACAGACAATATCATTCTTTATCCTGTATTTTGATTTACCGTAGTCCTAGCTTATTCCACTTCATTCATATTTTGAGTTGAAGTCTGATCTACTTTTCAGCTTCTTTAGCAGTTGCTGTATGGAGTGATGCTGACTTTCATAGTTGAAGAACATTAATCCTGAGTCCCAGGAATCACACAGATTCCTAAAGTTACAGGGAACTACCAGGCTATACACAAAGAGCACAGCATCTCAGAATTTAGAAATAACACAGTTAAAACTCAGGAATAAATGTGACTGCTGTGAGAGCTTACATCTAGGAACCTTTACAATGAGCCTTACTGAACATTCTGTACTCCGTAATGATCAATTGTCCATTTCCTACCCACTTTTCTATCTCCTCAAATTCAACTCTCAGAGTTTCCTTATTTTGATTAGTTTATATTAGTGAGACCATACAATATTTGTTCTTTCATTTCTGGCTCATTTCACTCACCATAATATCCTCAAGGTTCATTCACCTGGTTGCGTGCCTCATGATTTCAATCCGTTCTGCAGCCTCACAATATTCCATCATGTGTATATACTGGAGTTCGCCCTTCTATTCATCCATCCGTGTACCCTTAGGGTGCCTCCATCCATTGGCAATCATGAATAATGCTCCCATAAACACATGGTGCAAATGCCTATTCATGCCCCTGCTTTCAGTTCTTCCAAGTATATACCTAATAATGAGGTTACAGGATCATATAGCAACCCTATACTTAGCCTTCTAAATATGCCATCACACTGCCTTCCAGAGGGGCTGCATCATTCTATTTCCCTACTCACAGTAAACAGATGTATCTCTCCCTCTCCACATCCTTTCCACTACTAGCATTTTTCTGTTTACTTTTAAATAGTTTTAGTCACAGTCTGTACAATCCATCCTAAAAGTATAATCAATAGTTTCTGCTTTAATTATTTTTTAATGACAGTCATAATAAAAGTTTAATTTTCCTACAAACCTGGGAATAATAACAGAATATTTCCTAAAATCCCATTTTCATTAAGCCATAGTGCTCTATGGGGAAGGGGGATATAGAAGATATGAAATGGACATCAGGACTTCTTCCATGTCTTCTGGTCGATATCTAGTTGGTTGGAGGAGGAAAGATGAGCTCCTTAGGCAAAATGCAAATGAACCCTAAGTTTAGAATTTAGTAGACAAAGGTTAGCTGTATGGAAAAGCCAAGGAAAACTGGATGTGGTGTCTTGTGGGGTTGCACAAAATTCCTGAGTAAGCTCTGTGACCCTGGTATGCCACGTAGGACTTATGAACTATAGGTAGACCACCTCCTTCTCCATATATCAGTCAATATACATTCAAACACTGTCGTTTCTTAATCCATTGTAAAGAAGAGGAACATAATGTTGGGCAATGTGTATGTGTATGTGTGTAGGGTATCTAAGAGAATAGCCTCTGATGCAGAAGAACTTCTTTAGAATCTCCTGGAAACATCCAACAGCTAAACCAGATAACAGGCCAGTGGGACTGCTAGGAGGGAGATTGAGACTGAATAGGGGGATCATCATGGGGTGAGAGGCAGTATTAATTGCCTGCCAGAGTCAGGAACCACCCAGTATCAAAATAGGCTGCTTCTCTCGAGAGTGCCTGGATGCTGTCCAGTTGTCTAAGAATCCAGGTATCCTGTGCTGTACAGAGGAAGTAAGAGATCCTCAGAGCTCCCATTGCTGAGATCTCGGGTTAAAAACAAACTTCCCTCTCTTCTCCCCCATGTTCATTAAACTAAACATGCGAAGGTGCAGGGACCCCATGGGGAGAAGTAAAGTATATCAGGCTAGAGAGGAAGCACTCAGAGAGTGTGGACCATTTCTTCTGGTTAGATCTCTGCCCCATAACTTCTAGCTGTGTAATCTTGACTGTGTTACCTAATTCACTGTGCACAAACTTCCTCATTTGTAAAATGGAATTGAAAAATTCATTCTTCCTAGCGTTGTTTTGAGCATCAAGGGAGAAATGAGTTATTTTGCATTAGCTATGACAGGCCCTAACACAAAGGTAGTTCTCAATAAATATTGGCTCATTTCTTCTTCTGAGAATAAGAAATAACAATTCCTCACCAGGCAATCTAGCAAAAATGAGGTCCAAGGAACTGGACTTTTCTTGGAGGAACAGAGGTTTCATGCAACCTTCCCTTCCAATTCTTGTTTTAACAAAGATTATCAGAAACACAACATCTTGTTAGAGGAGGCTTATCACATTGCTCAGCTATAACCCTCATGTCATAGGTCTCAGGACATATTACTTCTATCATCTGGAGCCTGAGGAACACCGTCTAATTGGATTGACATGGACACTGGTTTATTAATTATTCTCCCCTTCTAAACAACATGCGAATCATGGTTTCCAATATTCTGCAGGCAGCTAGCAGATAAAATTGACAAGAGAGTTTCAAATTCTAGTTAATAAGCTTGTTCTCATTCCTCTTTCCAGGGGTATGGGTGGAAGTTAGATGGATGAAAACAAAGGAGTCTTTGACGTGCTTGGGCTCAATAACCAACCCTCCTAGGAAGTAAGTTTCTTGCACTTCAAATGCCCAGTTGTTTGTTGAAGGCCAAGTTTCTTGCTAGAGTGACAAACTCATCCTCATTGCTCTGGGACTTTCTCAGTTTTATTACTGAAAAGCCTAACCTCTGGTTAAATCTCCCTGTCCTGAGCCAAATGGAACAAGTGGTTACCCTTTTGGTAAGAGCCAAGACAGAAAGTCGAGGACGAGACAGCTTCAATGAACTCTGGATATATAGGCTGGCCCAGGGGTAAAGAAGCCCAGATAAGAGTTTGGCTGCTAGGAGTGCATCTTCAAAGTCACAAAGAAGTGCTCTTCTATTATTGGAGAAACTGAGAAATTGGAGCAATCTCTTGGCTGCTTTGAATACTCAAAAAACAAAAATTAAATGCCACAAAAACATAGAAACAATCAAACAAAACTCCCACTACCCTAAATTGAAGTGTTGACTAGCTCCAAACAAAGACTTTCTTTGAACTGGTAACAGAATGAAAAAAATCTGCCTTTTTAGAACTGATCCACAGAGCATGCCTCATCAAAATCGCTTGGAGGGTTCATTAAGTAGTTTCCTAGACCTTATCCCTGATACACGAAAAGCTTTCCATGCAGTTTAGGATCTCACAACTTTACTGAGAGATTAATGAATCATGCAGCATCCCATTATAAAGTAGAAGAGAGTTCCACCATGGGGGTGGAAAAGGGAAGCTCATATAGGGCAAATGCAGAAGTAAAGGAATGTTCTGATTGGCCAACATTAAGTTTCCATTTTACTTAGGAGAGTCTTACAAAGAGGGAGCCGGTGGTTGCGTAGGAATGGGATGTTAGCTGGACTGATTGGCTATATCTAAATTTGGTTTTCTGGGCAAGTAGGGCATTTATAAGAAATAGGAACTAGCTTAGGTTTTGGTTTTGCCCCTATGGGCATAGTATGGGAGCCTCCATGTTGGACCCACTGGATTATATTTATCATCCCAAATCTACCAAACCTAATTACTAAGACTTGAAGTCTCTATTTCTAATAAGCATCTCAAGTGATTTAAACTAAAGCAAAGCTTAGGAATCAATAACTATGTGGCAGTGGTCTTCAAATGTTTTCTATCATTCACCCCTATTAGTAAAAAAAAAATTAAATATATACCTGTAACATATACAATTTTCTTAGTTATAAACTTACCTATCTAGCTATTGCTTCTATTCATCTTTCAAATTTTCCATTTACTGCTTTTGAAACAAAGTTAAATCTGCTTGATTTCTTGGTTTGTGCTCTGATTGCACCTTGGATCTTTCTTTTCTGACCCTCTTCAGTCTGCTAGACAGGGAGTTTCATAAGGACAAGGACTGTGTCTATTTTATACAACTGTGTACTTGCAGCACAGTGTTTGGCACATGGCAGATGCTCAATGAGATACTGGTTTGAGTTGAATTTAGGACTCTGACTTAAATGAGAGATAGCTTGTTTTGTAGAGGAGTGTTGGTTGATGCTGTCACTGCTTACCCAAATTGCTTCATGTTTCCATGGAAATGTAACCAGGAGTTCATGTAGGAAACTTGACTTGTCAGTGCCAGGTGCCAAAGAGTTAAAAACCCTATTTCCATATCCGGGTCTCCAGCTTTTTTCTCCTGCAGTGATAGAACATCTGCTATAATAGAAAGGACCGTGCAAAGAAAGAGCAGGAGAAGACACTAGTGTAAGACCTTCCAACCAGATATGGAAGGAGAAAAAGAGAGAAAGAGCTTCATTCATTAAACACTTGACCTCCCCTCAGCTGCCAGGACTAGGAGGAGAGGCGCCCTTGGACAGGGAGGTGACAGGCCTAACCTACTGTCTCAGAGGCCTTAACGTTGCAGTGGTTTGAGCAATTCCAGTACAGAGTTCCAGTGCTTGTTGGTTTCAATAAACCGTCACTAATAGCATCTTTGGAAATAGGGATGCTGTTTTGATTTTGACCAAAATAAAGGTTCAAAGACATGGAGGACTTCATATAACTGCTTCCAGGTGTGGGGGGGAGAGTTGCTATTTTAGGTAAATTTGTACTGTTAGCATTTTAAATGCTACCCTAAAACATCAAACAAACTGTGAATTTGAGCTCTATCGAACAGAAGAGCAATATGTAAAGTCTGTACCCAGATATCAATAGGCTTTCATCTATTGCCTCAAACTTGGAGGTCCCATGCCCAGGTATCACAGAAGATGTAAATGCTAAAGAAAGTAGATAAGAAGTAATGAACTTTTTCAGACTCCTGTTACGTGTTACCCAAGATGATTTTCTTTCTTTATCTCTAAGGTGTATAAAAGCCAAATGAAATATCATTGTGGAGAGGCAGATTTGGCAAGTTTACGTGCCCTCCTTTTTCTCCACAGCCCATCCAGTGTGTCTGTGCATTAAGCCATGCAGAGCAACGAACCCAGATTTGGGGTGGTGGTAGAGATCTTATCTGCAAATTGTAGAAATGTGGAATATTGAAACTGAAGAGTTCTTTGAGAACCTCAAGCTGCATCATCACTGAGGTCAAGGTGTTAAGGAAATGATCTAAACTAACTTGCTCCACACACCATTAGGTTCTTTTTGGTAAATAGCATAATCTTAAAGATTGGAAGCTAGTGAGGGTAATAGAACTGGTCACAGCTTCCTGCCAGTTTATAATGGAAGCAAGAGTCAGACCTAGTCCTGCCGCACGTGCTAACATATAGTAGCAAGCAGGCTCTCAGATGATCAGATCTGATCTTTTAAGTCCTTTGACTACCTCATATAAAAGGTCCATTAGATTCAGCTAACTTTATAGTTGGCTACAGATAGGCTGAATCTTCTAAATGAGTAGCTGCTCTGTTCTGGAATCATGCCCAGAATACATTCCAAAAGATGTAAACCATAGTATTTGTTAGTTTTCTTTTACCTTATTGTGCAAGTGCCTTTATACTTTTAGCCAAGCCACATATTTGGAAAACCATTAAATTCACTAATGTAAATCTGTTTATCATGTTTAGCATGATTGTTCATCATGCTAATTATTACTATCTGGTGTTGATAAAGAAAGCTGTAGGAGCCATTTCTGGAGGGTGACTTCTGCGTCAGCCTAGTGCAAACATTCCTTACCACTTGTGGAGAGAGGGGTTCTCTTGGGGCCATGGGCCACTCCACTTCCGGAGGGTAAATCAGAATTTGTAGGTGGTCTGTGCTGAAGAATTCTCATGTCAATTAAAGACCACAGAAGATAGTACTCAGGATTTCTTTTAAATAAAATATACACCTATAACCTGAATAAAAGAAAGTCATCCTCTTTCTTTCTTCCATAGTATGCAGTATGTGAATTTAAGGAAACACATATTAACAATAAAGGGATAACTTTTTTTAAAAAATCAAGATTTACTCAGTCTAGTGAAGAGTTGGTAGGAACAAAATATACCAAAGGTATAGCAGACTTCCAAAATACATCTCCCTGTTTTTGCCCCTCTCAAAATATTCCTCATGTGCAGAAGCTGCTCCTTCTCACCTTCTCTCAACTCCTAGCTCCAAAGGAGTCTTTCAAACCCAGATTCATTCTGCTCTCCCTCCCCCTCCTTCCCTTCCTCCCTCCACCCTCCCACCATCTTACCCTCCCCTCCTTGGAGGCTTTTCTCTTTTATCCACTTGAAAGTCTAATAACCTTCTCAGATACACATATTCAAAGATCAACTTCTGATTCCACCTAACCCCCAAAAATGCTCCTCTACAGTCTTCCCCATTCCTGAAGTGTTCCTTGACTCTTCTCTTTTTCTCACAAATCAGAGGAAGTCCTTTAGGGACTTCGGGTGGCTCTGCCTTCAGCCAGTATCTAGAATCTGGCCACTTCCCACTACCTTCACTGCTGCCAAGTCATAGTCATCTCTTGCCTGGATTAGGAGGCCACAGTCTCCTGACTTCTCTCTGTGCGTCTCCCTTTAGCCACTGACTCACAACCCCCTCCAAGTTTTCTGCATGTAGTAATCACAGTGATCATTCTAAAATGTAAGTTAAACCAAGCCATTTGCCTATTCAAAATCAAAATTCCACCAAAAGTAAAAGCCAAAGGGCTGATGAAGACCCCTCCCCCGTCCTTGCCCACCACCTCCTTTCTCTCTCTGACCCTGTTCCTTTCTATTCCTCCCGTCTTTTTGCAGCCATACTGACCTCCTGCTAGTTCTCTAATACCAGGCATGTGCAGGCCATGGGTCTTTGCCTTTTATGCATACCTTACAGCTCTTTGCCCTCAAGGGGTTCACTTGGTCTAATCCATCACCTGATTTCTGTCTTTACTCAAAACTGGCTTTCTCAAGAGTTTACACTCACTGCCATATTTAATACTGCAAATGGCTTTCTTGTCCTAAACCCCACCTCCCTTACTTTTTTTTCCCAGAGAATTTATAGTCTTCTACGTATTACACAAATTATGATGTTTATCATTTATTGTCAATCCCCATTCCCCATGGCAGCTCCCTGAGACCAAGTATCTTTACCTGTTTGATTAATTAATATTTCCCATGGACTGGCATGTAGTAGATACGCAATAAATATTTATTAAATGATAGGATGCAAATGGATTTTAAAATGCCCTGAAAAATGGAGATTTTTATTTGGGTTTGGAAGGGGATGGAAGGGAAAAAAGTAATAAGTTTTTTTAAAGCCTGGGCTACCTTAGAGCTAGATGAGGGGT
This sequence comes from Tamandua tetradactyla, assembly GCF_023851605.1. NCBI lineage: Eukaryota > Metazoa > Chordata > Mammalia > Pilosa > Myrmecophagidae > Tamandua > Tamandua tetradactyla. The sequence continues at coordinate 55,628,028 of NC_135339.1, forward strand.
ATGGAGTGGGATTTTTTCTGCCCCTGTGATTGTAAAAACCTAGTGACTAACCTTCATTTGTACCCAGTTATCCAGTTTTCAACTTTAGAGTCTTATAATCAGTAAAGACAGACCCTAATGTTTATTAGTGAAGGGTCTTGGGTCAGTCCAAAACTAACCCATCCCAAGTCCAAAATTATCTTTGATAACTGAGACTGGATCTAACCACAGTGGGCCCACCTGAAATGCACACGAGCTTAGACTTTAACCTACGAGTCACCCATACACCATTATAATACTAAAAACCATGTCTTATGAAGGCCATTATTTTCTTATGTACTCTCTGTGACTAAGCATGTAATCAATCTGGGTATGCTCAATAATTAAATCACCTCTAATTATTATATCATCTGGGGCCACTGTGCTCATTATCCTAAACTCTGCCCATCTTTTTCTCTAATGAAACTATCAGAATTTCTGCAGTTCAGGGAAACGGATTTTGGGCCAATAAGCCATCTGATCTGCTAGGTGTCTAATAAACTTTTTCTCTCTTTGAAATCTCATCGTCTGAGGAATTTTTCATTTGAGTGCAATGGGCAAAAGAATCCACTACTTTTGTCGGATAAAACACTACCTTAGGCATTGCCATCTGTGGCAAGGAAGACATGTCATGGAACAGACAAACATGGTTCAAAACTTGCTTGTTCATGTGCTAATTTGCATTTTGCCTAGGTTTGTGCTTTTTCCACACTTCAGGAGTGAAATAATTGAATGTTTGCCAGGTTTCCACAAGTCATGTTCCTATGTCATGGCCCCAAGTGGAGCAATTACATTTGGGATGGGAAAGGTGTTTTGTGGGTTGTTTTTGTTCATTCATTCATTCATCAGATATGTGTAGATATCAACTATGTACCAGATAACTGCATTCAAGTATGAGAAGTTAAATGAGAGAGAGATGTTCCAAATGCAATGGGGTGGAGGAGGGGGGGCAGAAAAGGTTCTGTAGAGGAGTAGGTTGTATGTACTTAGTAATTACTGAAGAGTTAATAAATGCCAAAATTAGCACAGGTGCAAATTGAGAAAAATAGAGTAAATTCATTTCATGTGTATTAAGAATTAAGGTCACAGAGAGCCCTTTTAGGTTTCTATGAAACAATGTTCACAGTCTCCCTCCAAAGTAAGCAGCACTTTTATCCTGACATATTTTCATGTCAGGATTCTGTAAGCCATTCTACTAAACTAAAGGATGGCATTACTTGAAATACTAAAAATGCATCATGAAATTTGGGTTTCAAATATTGCATCGCACCTCAGTTCTGCTCGCCATCTGTTGTGCCTGAATGTCTGTGGGGGCAGCATTTAACCTTTGATTTAAATGATTCTTAAATGGCACAGTTAGCAGGCTAGTGTCACATCAACATACTGTGAATTGCTTCTGTTCCTCCAGTGGCATTTTGTGCTTTTTGAGACTCCAAAGTACACCTAATGAGAAATGCCAGCATAGGGCTGGTGAGGGCATTCTGTTCTAGATTAAGAACTGGCTGAGACAGGAAACAAAATGGGTGGATGTAAATGCACATTTGTTTGTAAGAAAAAGGGAAAACCGAACAGGGCTCCTCAGGGATTGGGGTTGGGTCAATCTTATTTAATGCCTTTTAAAATGATCCAGAGATAGACTCACCCAGTGAGAATGCAAAGGCTGTGGCTAACTGAACTACTGGGAAAAAGCTAAGCTGATGAGTACCAACTGCAGAGAAAACTCAGGAGGTGGTGCTAATGGCTAGGAAAATGATGGATGGATTTCAGTGTGGAATTGTGCATGGGAATCCATTTAGAATAGAAAAAATATACCAAAATTTGAAAAGATGTTTCTGAATTACGATGCAGGAAAAGGATCCCAGAGTCAGGGCAAATTCTTGTCTAATACCATAACCCTATATCTTCTGCACCCAAGAGACCCATAAATGTGTTCATTTTCGAGAGAAAATGAAGGAGATTATTATCACAAGCATGACGCTGGATACTCTAAAGCCTAGGCTGTTGGCCCTGCATCCTGTTAATTCATGTACTTGTGGAGTCCCTACTGTGTGGGGATGTTGGGCACTATATTGGGTCCTGGAGAAACCTCCCACGGCCATGACCTGAGAAGTAGGCCACGATGTGCCAGGAACAGACAAGTGAGGGCCTTTTTATTTTATGTTAGCAGAAGCCTGGTGGGCAGCCTAGAGGGAAGAGCAGCCAAGGATTGAGACACAGGTGGGAGTAGCTGCTGTCAAGGAAACTCCTAGTGATGGTGTCCAAGGGAGGTCGCCCTATGCTGTTCAGTTTCCTCTAAACCACAGCAATTGCTGCCACTTATCAGTGCTAACTAAATGATCTTGTCTCTGTGCTACATGCTTTAAATACTTTATTTTGACAATGTTAAACTTTGAGATCTCTTTTTCCAGATAAAAGGAACTTTGCATAAACTTCCCACTCGCTCATGTTCTGAGGTGGCTGACCGCAAGACACCAGCCTGCCCTGGCATATTCCCATGTAGGACCCGACTCCATCGTTCCTCAAGAAGCCCATTAAGACCTGCAGGTAACTCCTGTTTGCCTGCCTCTATAAAAGCCCAGGCCGCCTTCCCATTCCTTGACAAAATGAATATTTTTCATACGGTATTACCCTGAATAAAATCATCTCCTTAATGTCTAGTGTATTTTGTCTTCCACAATTTCATATAATCAGTCACTTTCAAATGTTTAATTGATCACCTGTGTGCGGTCCGTTTGCTTGTCAGACTCCGAGCTGCCTGAAGCACAGCACTAAGTAAGGTAGGCACAGTACCCTCCGGAGCCCCCAGCTCAGTCTCAGTCTGTTAGGAGCATCAGATGATTAAAGAAGGAATTACAATCAAGTGTGATGAGTCTTGAGATAGGCGAATTAAGTGAATTAATGACAATGAAACAGAAAAGCATTTAACTTAGAGTTGATGAATGCAATGTTTACTTTCCCATTAAATGCTTCTGTAACTCACCCACTTAAAATATGGAAATTGGCTTTTGCAGAGGCCCCAAATGGTTGTGGGGAGGTTGGGCACATGCCTCTGCCATGGCTGCCCAGGGGCTCCCAGAATGGTGGACAATGCCAGGGGGATTCCTGTTGTCTTTCATCCTGGGCAGGACTCCACTGCTGAGCAAGCAGGCCACCAAGCCTCAGGGCTGCCACAGTCCTGGGCACAAGGTTGAAGGTGGACAAGGGGGATGAAGGTTGTTTCCTTAAGTGACATATAAACTTGAGTCAATCTGGGTATTTGATGTTCGGCATAGGGCCTCTTTAAGTTGCTAATGGCCTACTTAAAAGAAAGAAAGAGGATCCAATGCCTCTGAACAAGAAAGCATCAGAAATATTTTGTAGGATCCTATTTTAAGTGGATACTCTGCAATAGACTATAAGGAGGAGACAGTGAGTGGTGGGGTGGGTATGGGTGTGAGAACTTTGCTCTCTAAATCATATTTCATTTAAAAGACTTTGCCTGACCCTCCTAATGTGTGGTGCTCAGTGTTTCAATAACATTTCCCAAGATTTGGGTATCCAAATGTTTTCTAAAATGTTTAAAGTTGTCTTAGGACTCTTAAAGGGCCAGGTAGGTAGAAATTTATTATAATTATTTGTGTCATGATGATGTATTTGAAATTTATAATAATTATTTGTGTTATGATGATTATAAAAGTGATTAATGTTCATTGTAAAATTTCAGAAAAAAAATCACAAACATGAAGTAGTATTTATGAACATACCCCACCCAAGATGTAAGTTATTATCAACTTCCTTTTAAACATGAATAAACTGAGGTCTCAGTTGAATACCCAGGTCTGTCTGACTGCAAACCCCATGCTCAGAGCCACTCTGCTATAGTGTTTTCAATTCTTAACTTCGTCAAGTGAATTCTATGGCCATTACCTTTAACCACTCTGACAACTATAAAAGATAAATTGTCCAACATGAGTTATGGGAAAAATGCTTCTATATGACATAAACTGCAACATCTTCTGGGGAGAAATTAGTGTTCCAATTTCTAAATCTTTTTCTGATAATGTAGCAGGCAGGCCTTCCCCTCTTTCTAGTTCAGCTGTGCTCTCTGTGGAAAATCCTCAAACCCCCTCTCCTGACCTTCAGGAATGGGTAAAACTGCAGTCAAGCGAGATAAGACACATTCCTGGGATAGAAACCCCCTCCCCTAGCCTTCAGGAACTGGTGAAGCTGCAAGTAGGCAAGATAAGACACTCTGGGGTGGGGACCCCTCCCTTAATGGTTCAGCTTTGGGCCATTCTCAACTTAAATCAGCCAATTGTTTACCTTGTCTTTAACATGTCAAAGAGTCTATAAAAGCTAAGGTTGCCTTTTTTTCGGGGCTCAGACTTTCAGAGGTTACTCACTGAGCCCTATGGCCATAGCAAATAAAGCCTGCTTCCCAAAACTACAGATCCTTAGTCTCAGCCTGTTCTAACTTTGCAGAACGTTCCTGGAGGCCTGTGGCCTCGTTCCTGGTTTTTGCGCTACAATAAAACATTTAAGGAGTTTTATTAAATTCTAAGGGAACTAAGTCTTGTTCTTGGAAACCAATCACCGACTTACCCTGCTGACTGACACTCAAGAGTCTGTGACTTTTAACAAGCATTCTTTCCTTTTTGCATTTCCCTAATTTTTTTCCCTAAAGAGAGTTTCTTTCATTGACTTGCAAGAGGCTTTGTTGTTTGCAGCCATCCTATAGGAGACCTTGACAAATGCTCATAACCTATATTGTCTGTAGGGCTTTCTTTCATACTTTAGGCTGGTGTATCTACTCTGGATTCCAACTTTATTAGAAATCCAGTCAAAAAATGGATCCCTTCACCTGCCCGCTGCTTACCAGCCCTCTTTGGGCATCTTCCTCATCTCTTGTATCTGTCAATGATGTCTTCTTCTATCTGGACTGGAGACACCAAATTGGCATAGTCCCTAGACCTACGGTGCCTATTCTTGGAGTATCTTTCCCCTTCGATGATCATGAGCCACACCTCCATCACCTAGTACAGTTTTTTTTAATAAAGATGTGGTAGGAGGGATGCTTTGAGAGGATAAGCTTAATTGATGGGATTTAGCCTAAAAAGACAAGGGGTGCACCCAGAAACAAACAGCCAGCTTGTCTATAAGGTCATCAATGGTCCTCTTGGGACTAATGGAGACTTTTCACCAAATCCAGCAACACATGGGTGGTCAGCCCCCTTTGCAGTTTGAGTAACACATGCTTAAGACACATAAAACACTACTTCCTATGGTGGATAGTAACCCAAGATAAATATTATGAGATTAAAAAAACATTTCGCTATGCTTATAAATAATAGAACCATGATGAAGGGACACTGAATTGCTTGGGAAATGTTCCATGTTAAGATTTTAATCAGGAAAAATCACATCCCAAATGTATTTTTGAACATGCTGATCCAGAAAAGTTATCATTTTTTTTTGTTTGTTTTTGCTTTGGCTGGAGGGTTATTTTTTATTTTCTATTTTGATCAAAATTACAAAGACAGAGGCATAGGTACTTAAATAGCATTCTGCTAGATTTCCCTATGATAAAGGGCAGTGGGCAGGTTAGCCAGGAAGAGGATTCTAATAGCGCTATACCTCATTAACTAAGGTTTTGATCATTAAGAAGGTTGAATAGAGCATTGGCTTGAAGTTCAAACCCAAGGATCTGAATCCCAGCTGTGCCATGTACCAGCTGGGTTTTGGCCAGTCACAACCTCCCTCACCTTCAGTTTCATCTTACATATATAAGAGTTATAACACTATCTTCTCCTAGGTTTTTGAGGTTACCTGCTCCTGTTTTGTTTTTCTTTGCATCCCTTCCACCTTCTTTGAGTAAAAATACTGTGATTTTTCCTTTGGGGAATTATCTCTGTTTTGCTCCAAATAAGTTCAATGAAGACTGACCTCACTTCTCATCTGAAAGGCTAGGCAGGTGCCCCTGGTGGTGAGAAGCTGGGCCACAGTGATTGGCTTACTGGTGGTCATGTGACCAGAATAAGGCCAATCAGAATCCGTTTGGGGGTTTTGCTGAGGCTGTTGGGGGAACTCCAGGAAATTTGTTACATTGATAAGTGCAAATATGGAGTTGTTGGCATAGTAATACAGGGATAATCTGAGAATGAAGGAATGCAGAGGAAGGCAAAACTGAGAGTGTCCTGAAGACATTGTTGAGCCTCTGGATTCAGCCATTTTTTAAGCCAGCTGTACCCCAAGATCTCCTAGTACAGGAGCCTTTTCTTTTTTTACCCCGAAATTCTTGACCTTGCTTGCAACCACAGCAAAAAAATTGTTTAGTATTGGGTTACTGGGTGGATAAAATGAGATTACACATATGAAAAACAACATAGCACCTGGAAGAGAGTAAGGGCTCAATAAATAATAGCAATTATTATTATCAGAAGTTGTACCAATAACAAATTGCTTTGGATTCTGAGATATCTAACAGAAACAGAAAACTTATCATCTGAAAACCTTTGTAAGGGTGATTTAGAAAGTTTTGTGTTTTATGGAAACTCATTTTTGGAGGGCAGAGTTGTTGGACAGATTGCTTTCAGTAAAAAAGAAAAGTTAAGTTACAGCAGCACACAATTTGTCATAATTGTACAGACAATGTGGTTTATCTTTTCAGTGAGTTGAAGGGAAGGCCATTGGAGATACTTCAGAATGGAGAGCTGAAGTTACAGAAGGCATTTGCTTTTAGTCTTCAAATCAATTCGACAATGTAGGATGAGTAGAAAGGAGAGGAAGAAAAATAGGAAAATATATAATATTGCATCAAACCGTTTGACTGAACAAACAAGGAACAAAACTGGCATTCTGTTATTCACACTTGGCAACATATTTTGCTGACAAAAAACAAAAACAAAAACAGAAAAAAACAGCCAGGATGTCATTTCTGTCAAATTCATGATTGACTTTCATTAACATCAGTAGAATTTACTTTAATGACAGAAGAAAACATAATCTTACTCTTTTGTTTATAGAAACATTTTCCATCCAGATCCTTTTTTTCAGGTAGTACTTGTATTCAATTTTTAATTTCAATTTTGAACACTATATTTTAAGTTTGACTACCGTACAATTCCCTCTCTTGGGGAGGTTGTTTTAGGCGATTTATTTTTTTCCTACAGAGGAAAAGTCAGGAACGAGTGAAGTATGAAGAATCCGGTCAGCATTCTGGGGCTTATCTGAGTTGTCATCAAATCCCACAAATGCTTTTTTGTCCAAGTTTACACTCTAATCAGGATAGAACAATTGCTTTGCCCTTTAAACTCTCCACGTTCTGCAGCAGCTGCTCCAACAATAGCAAAGTCTAAGATCATTTTCACCTTTGCCAGGCAATTTGCAAATGAATTGTTAGTTGTGCAAAAGTCCCTCCAGGTGTTTCAAAATCTGTGGCTCCCCCAATTTGTGTTGTCCCAAGTCCCCTGAGCTCCTGCGCGCCTCAGGGCCGCGCGGACACTGCGCACCGGGGCCGACAGGGGGCGCACGCGGCTGCCTTGGGAGCCTCCGCCGCGCGGGACCCACCTTGGGCAGTGACTCCGCGCTGGACCTGAGCCGCCTTGACAGTTTTCCGGACGAGCCGCTGAGGATCTTTAGACGTTACAAGATCGCTCTCAGGAGAGTAACAATTTGATCGCCCACTAGAAATCATTTAAATCTTGCCAAAATGGTACCTACCAAAATAGATTAGCTGTTTGGGGGAGGGGTGAATTTTACGCACACAAACGCGCACACACATGCACAGATACACATTGTTCTTTGCTAAACAGTGAAATTACCTAATTCTCAATAATGAATCCATAGATCCAGATTCGGTGGTGAGGGGGTGGGGAGCGGTGGGGGAGGGGTGGGGGAGAGGAGGGGGAGAGCCCCTAAGGTATTACGGTGTAGAGACCCGGAGCTTAGACTTTGGAACCAGCCAGACACTGGTTTGAATCCTGATCACACTTAATAATTGCGTGGTCTTCACCAGTTTCTTTCGCTTTAAAATATGGCTTGCTTAATTATATCTGTAGCAAAGAGCAGATCAATCTTGGTGAATGACGGTGGATGATTAGCAGCTTAATCAGGTGGTGACACCAATGTAGCTTCTGTTTCAGTTGTCTTTTTTTTGCTGGAACAAATCAACACATTCCTTGGCACCTGGTGTGCAAATATTGATCTAGTCAAGGCTTTATTCTCTATTTGCGTACTAAAAACCAACAGAAGCAGTGTGCTTTCAGTTCATGGGATTAGAAAAATGCCTTCACTGTTCTGTCTCAGAATATATAATCTTTACAGCACGTTCACTATTCTGTGGCAGACTGATCATTTCTCCGTTACACAAGACATCATGCTGGTTCATTGTGATATGGGTGATATTATACTGATTGGACCTGGAAAACAGGAAGTAGAAGCTTTTCTAGACACCTTAGTAAGACACATGTATACCTGTGGCTGGAAAATAAACCCCTTTTATGGGGCCCAGTGTTTAGGGCATATTTATTTATCCTAACGTGAAGGACATATTGTTGTGTTGTTTTGTCCTGCCACTGAGAAAGAGGCACCAAGCCCAGTGAATCTCTTTCAATTTTGGAGACAACTTATGCTTGCTTGAGGCAGTGATTCTGCTCATTCTCATGCACCCTTAAGGGTACCAATTTTGAGGGGGGCCCAGAACAAGAGAAGGTTCTGCAATTAGGTCTGCGCCACAGGCAGGCTGCTCTGCTTTTTGTGCCATAGGATGTAGCAGATTTGATGGTTCTCAAAGTGTCTTTGAGAGATACTTGATGGAGCCTTTGGAGGTGAATTACAGAACAGACCTTTAGGATGTTGGAGGAACGCTGTGCCATCCTCCGCAGATAGCTATTCTCTTTTTGAAGAACGGTGTCCAGTTTCCTCCAGAACCCTGGTAGTGAATGAATACTTGACCATGGGCCACCAACTCAAATATGATTAATGCTCCTCATCATGAATTGGGTATTGTCTGACACACCAAACCATAAAGTTGGATATGCACAGTGGCATATCACTGATATGGCATATCACTGATAACAGTATCAAGTGTATACATGAAATTGGGCTCAAATAAGTCCTAAAGTAAGTCACCTGGCAAGCTTCTCATGACTCCCAGTATATTGCCTCTTCTATTTCAACCCGTACCCGTGTCCTCATGAGGTGTTCCATGTGGCTCATTAGAAGAAGAGAGAGTGCGGGTCAGTTTATAGGTGGTTCTGTGTGATATGCTGACTCAACCCAAAACTGGAAACTAGTAATCAAAACTATTTAGGGATGGTTCTGAAGAACAATGGTTAAGGGAAATTCTCCCAGTGGGAAGAACTTTTCAAGTTTTTCTGAGACTTTTCTTTTCTTCAGTATTCTATATTCCACATAATTTTCTTTTCCTATTTCTGTAAAGTGACATGAACTTCTCTAAATATCCTAATTATTACACCTGGGTGTTCATTTTGCCGACAAGAAGAGATGTCTAGCCTTGTGGATCTACATTGCTTCATGACTCCATTAACTTTGAAAACAAAACCCTTCCTGGCTGATTTGGGCTCCTCATGCCAGTGAACCCACAGGCAAAGAAGGTGACTATTATACTGGTGATCCTGTCTATCGTGGGGAAATTGGGTTACTGTCACAACAAGGAGGATGTATGGACTGCAGGAGGTCCATGGGGTTCCTTCCATGTCCTGTTGCAAACCTTAAAACTATAACAGCTCAATGCAATTGGAACTGCTAATGGCATAGATCCTTCAGGAATGAAGGTCTGGGTGACTTCACCATATAAGGATTCATGGCAGACTGAAGTTGATTCCATGGTAGAGAAGCACTTGGAAGGGTAGTAGAAGAAGGAAATTATGAATAATAGCTATAACCCTGTGACCAGCCACAGGGATGGACTGTAATATTTATGAATATTCTTTAATTTGATGTGAATATATTTGTATATATTATATAATAGAAATTGTTTTTCTTTATTTTCCCCTCTCCATTCTCCCATTAGTGAACTTAAAATGTTTTAATAGTGGTTAAGCTTATTTCTTGGGACATTAAAAGGAGGATGCAACTCAACTGGTAAAGAAATGAACATTCCCTAAAGGTAATAAAGTGACAAGGTATTTTATATCCTCTTTTGGAGAGAGGGTTAGGGTGTTTGCTGTTGTTATGAGAGATCATTGCATCATGGTTAGACAGAGGAGAAATTTTGCAATTGGAAGGTAAATGTGGATAAAAGAGGTGAGCCGACACCAGTTTGATGAGGGTTAGCCTGTCCTGGTTTTGTACTGGGTCAGCTTGCGTAAGCTTAACTACATTTCCTTTATGATTCCATGTTGGAGCTGGCTAAAAGAAATATTAGTGTAAGATTTGGGAGGTGGAAGTAAAGTAGCACCTGTTATTCTCTGTAGATTGTGGTTAGATGCTGTGAAAGCCAGATGCAGATATGCTGGTGGTTTTGGCTTGTCCTTCTCCTGTTTTTACTCTGGCTCTTTTTTCTATCTGTCTACTCTGCTACCAACAACAACCCAAAGCACATGATCAGATGCAGGGCAAACAGTCCCCTTAGAAGTCTTCCCCAGCTCCCATTTGTGGCCCCCATCTTCCAAATGAATGCTGCTGGTTCCCCCGCACTTCCCTACAATTCTGATTTTTCTTTGTGATCTACTTCAGGAGGGCTGAATTAACATGTATTGGGTACAGAATTAAATGTTTTGGTAGTGAATGGTGGTGATGGTAACACAACATTGTGAATGCAACCTATACCACGGAAATGTACACTTAAAAACGGTTAAAAATGGGAATTTTATATATGTATATATTACTATTAAAAAAATAACAAGCTTATCAAGGAAAATTATTTTTTATGTCTCAGGTAGAATTTGAGTGACATCCGAGGCATTGATCTCGTGCTAGTCCCTGAATTTGCCTGCTTACTTTAGGTAGGGTGCATTAGTCATGTGAACATTTTTGACATGTATCCCACTGCTCACTAATACCTTCATCATAATTCTTCACTGTTTCTCTGAGACTTTTCTTTTCTTCGGTATTCCATATTCCACATAATTTTCTTTTCCTATCTCTGTAAAGTGACATGAACTTCTGTAGATACCCTAATTATTTTATACGTCTATAGGTCTTTTATTCCTGTTTGAGAGATGAACTATTTTCTTTGGTTTTATTTTGGGTAAGAGCATTTTCTTTTCCTCTTTTACTTTTTTAAAATCAAACCACTCAACCATCCGTGGATAAGGTATGGAAATGCATTCTAGTATGGACATGTTGGAAATTTTCCAATGCCTATATTTCTTTTAATTTCATTTAATTTTGTATTTCATTAAAGTAAAGTAACATGTTCAAAAGGTCAGGAAGTTATATGTCATCTAATGCAAAAAACAGCACCCAGTTCCAGTTTTTCCTACCATGAATTCTCACCCCCAAATGCAACACTATTTTCTCTTTTAACTGTTTCTTCTATTATTTACCTTTCACATTTCTATAACATGCTTCTAGCACAATTTAAATTTTTAGTTTAATTCCTAACCTCTGCCTTCCTACTACAAAAGATAAAGCATTGGCTGTATTAAACCTGGCACTATCTTCTCCCATCATCCTAAAGTAGTAATATATTTTATAGTATCAATTTTCAGTGTTTATTTTGGCAATTTGATATTATTCACAGTTGAACTTGTATTAGGATTACATGTCTTTTATTAGAAACTTCTTTTGTTTTCCCTCGACAATCAGTTGTCTTAATTTTTTGTTGGCTTAATTTTCTGTATACTTATCGGTAATCCATTCTCTCAAATTCTAACAGAAGTATAAATCACCTTTCATCATCTTTCAATATATTAAAATGAAATCATCAGTCTCTTTGATTTTCTTTTTCCTGGAGGCCAGGGCCACATTATCACTTTTATGAATGGTAGGCACCTTGGCCTTAGTAGACTCCTTCCTCCATTAAGAAAAAATACATAAAAGTTATATTTTACAGCTACAGTAGTGTAAAGACTAATATAATCCAGGCTAAGTTTATTATTATAGATTCATTGTTAATACACACGTGTTCTCCTTATGATTTCAAAAAAAAATTAAAATGAAAACATTTTTGTGGGTCTCTAAATGTATCATGGGCCATGGGCATTGTGCCTTTCTGTGCCTAATGGATAAACTGACTGTTGTGTAGGCATCGATCAGTCCTGGAGCCGTCCTTTCTCTTGCTCAAATCTAGATTGCTTATTCTCTAGGCTTCTAGAGATACTTTCCTTTGCTTTCATCTTAACAATTCCATTTGTTTCTCCTATATATTGAATTTCTTATTTGTGGGGATCTTATGTTTCCTTTTTTCCTGTACTAGTCTCTCATCTTGGTGGAGTGCAGTTTTCAGAAGGCTCCTGATATCTGGGAAGTCAATTTGAGACCTTGCATGTTAGATAACTGCTTCAGTCTGCCTTCATAATGGATTGGGAGTTTAGCCAGACATAGAATTTTAGGTTGGAAATAATTTACCTCCTGATTTTTGATAGTTTAACTATGTAAATAACACATTCTGATCGTAAAGAAGGCAAACATAAATACAAACAGAAAGAAGAAAATAAAGGTCACCCGAAACCTTACCCTAAATTAACCACCAATATTCTAAGAGATTAGTGGAGGAAAGACATCAGAGGGTCTCACAGTTTGGTATGTAGACTTTGACTTGTTCCCTTATTTTCAGTACAGCCTTACTGCCTCCTAACATACATAGGTGGGAAACAAGTATGTTTAACAAAAAGAAGAAAGAGGTCCTGCTGTATTTTGAAAAATTATTTTCAGGTTCCACACAAGGCAGTACCTAATCTTTCCTGGAAAGGAACTTGCTTTGGTACAGATTTAATGTGAAGGTGTTAAAAGAATAGATTGTGAAACTTAAGCTAATTGTAAAAATCTAAAGGGATTTTGTAATCCTTGAATCCAGAGCTTTGCTGATTCAGCATCTCCAGAAACAAAACTTCTATCTTTGTCCAGTTGGGAGGGGAAATGGGCTTCTGATGCCTCTAGTTCGGAGCTTTGAAGGAGCTATAGCATGAATCAGGTTTCTTCTACTTCTGCCGCTGATAGCTTGGTTTGGGCTTTCTCATATTTGCTGATAATTACTACTTCTATGTCTTCTTTCTTGCTGCCAAAATTTTAATGCTCTGGTTTCCTTGCCACTTCTGGTTCTCCTTGCACTTTGGATTTTTATTTATTTAGCATGGGCACGCACTGGGAATCAAACCCGAGTCTCCGGCATGACAGGCTCAAACTCTGTCTGCTGAGCCACCATGGCCTGCCCCTTGTACTTTGACATTTTATATCAATCCTTTTACTTTCATTTTACTGGAGTTATAGAAGTGAGCTGACGTAAATGTCAATGTTCATTTTTTTTTATTAATTAAAAAAAAGAAATTAACACAACATTTAGAAATCATTCCATTCTACATATGCGATCAGTAATTCTTAATATCATCACATAGATGTACGATCATCATTTCTTAGTACATTTGCATCGATTTAGGAAAAAACTAGCAAAACAACAGAAAAAGATATAGAATGTTAATATAGAGAAAAAAATAAAAATAATGATAATAAAAAATAAAAAATATATATGAAAAAAAGGAAAAAGAAAAAAAAACAAAAGACACAAACAAACAAACAAACAAACAAACAAAAAACTATAGCTCAGATGCAGCTTCATTCAGTGTTTTAACATAATTATATTACAATTAGGTATTATTGTGCTGTCCATTTTTGAGTTTTTGTATCTAGTCTTGTTGCACAGTCTGTATCCCTTCAGCTCCAATTACCCATTATCTTACCCTGTTTCTAACTCCTGCTGGTCTCTGTTACCAATGACATATTCCAAGTTTATTCTCGAATGTCGGTTCACATCAGTGGGACCATACAGTATTTGTCCTTTAGTTTTTGGCTAGACTCACTCAGCATAATGTTCTCTAGGTTCATCCATGTTATTACATGCTTCATAAGTTTATTCTGTCTTAAAGCTGCATAATATTCCATCATATGTATATACCACAGTTTGTTTAGTCACTCGTCTGTTGATGGACATTTTGGCTGTTTCCATCTCTTTGCAATTGTAAATAATGCTGCTATAAACATTGGTGTGCAAATGTTCGTTTGTGTCTTTGCCCTTAAGTCCTTTGAGTAGATACCTAGCAATGGTATTGCTGGGTCATATGGCAATTCTATATTCAGTTTTTTGAGGAACTGCCAAACTGCCTTCCATAGTGCTTGCATCATTTGACATTCCCACCAACAGTGGATAAGTGTGCCTCTTTCTCCACATCCTCTCCAGCACTTGTCATTTTTTGTTTTGTTGAGAATGGCCATTCTGGTGGGTGTGAGATGATATCTCATTGTGGTTTTGATTTGCATTTCTCTAATGGCCAGGGACATTGAGCATCTCTTCATGTGCCTTTTGGCCATTTGTATTTCCTCTTCTGAGAGGTGTCTGTTCAAGTCTTTTTCCCATTTTGTAATTGGGTTGGCTGTCTTTTTGTTGTTGAGTTGAACAATATCTTTATTAATTCTGGATACTAGACCTTTATCTGATTTGTCATTTCCCAGTATTGTCTCCCATTGTGTAGGCTGTCTTTCTACTTTCTTGATGAAGTTCTTTGATGCACAAAAGTGTTTAATTTTGAGGAGCTCCCATTTATTTATTTCTTTCTTCAGTGCTCTTGCTTTAGGTTTGAGGTCCATAATACCGCCTCCAATTGTAAGTTTCATAAGATATCTCCCTAGATTTTCCTCTAACTGTTTTATGGTCTTAGATCTAATGTTTAGATCTTTGATCCATTTTGAGTTAACTTTTGTATAGGGTGTGAGATATGGGTCCTCTTTCATTCTTTTGCATATGGATATCCAGTTCTCTAGGCACCATTTATTGAAGAGACTGTTCTGTCCCAGGTGAGTTGGCTTGACTGCCTTATCAAAGATCAAATGTCCATAGATGAGAGGGTCTATATCTGAGCACTCTATTCGATTCCATTGGTCGATATATCTATCTTTATGCCAATACCATGCTGTTTTGACCACTGTGGCTTCATAATATGCCTTAAAGTCCGGCAGCGTGAGACCTCCAGCTTCATTTTTTTCCCTCAAGATACTTTTAGCAATTCGGGGCACCCTGCCCTTCCAGATAAATTTGCTTATTGGTTTTTCTATTTCTGAAAAATAAGTTGTTGGGATTTTGATTGGTATTGCATTGAATCTGTAAATCAATTTAGGTAGGATTGACATCTTAACTATATTTAGTCTTCCAATCCATGAACACGGTATGCCCTTCCATCTATTTAGGTCTTCTGTGACTTCTTTTAACACTTTTTGTAGTTTTCTTTGTATAGGTTTTTGTCTCTTTAGTTAAATTTATTCCTAGGTATTTTATTCTTTTAGTTGCAATTGTAAATGAGATTCGTTTCTTGATTTCCCCCTCAGCTTGTTCATTGCTCATGTATAGAAATGCTACAGATTTTTGAACGTTGATCTTTAACCTGCTACTTTGCTGTACTTATTTATTAGTTCTAGTAGTTTTGTTGTGGATTTTTCCGGGTTTTCGACGTATAGTATCATATCGTCTGCAAACAGTGATAATTTTACTTCTTCCTTTCCAATTTTGATGGCTTGTATTTCTTTTTCTTGTCTAATTGCTCTGGCTAGAACCTCCAACACGATGTTGAATAATAGTGGTGATAATGGACATCTTTGATTGTTCCTGATCTTAGGGGGAAAGTTTTCAGTTTTTCCCCATTGAGGATGATATTAGCTGTGGGTTTTTCATATATTCCCTCTATCATTTTGAGGAAGTTCCCTTGTATTCCTATCTTTTGAAGTGTTTTCAACAGGAAAGGATGTTGAATCTTGTCAAATGCCTTCTCTGCATCAATTGAGATGATCATGTGATTTTTCTGCTTTGATTTGTTGATATGGTGTATTACATTAATTGATTTTCTTATATTGAACCATCCTTGCATACCTGGGATGAATCCTACTTGGTCATGATGTATAATTTTTTTAATGTGTTGTTGGATTCGATTTGCTAGAATTTTATTGAGGATTTTTGCATCTATATTCATTAGAGAGATAGGTCTGTAGTTTTCTTTTTTTGTAATATCTTTGCCTGGTTTTGGTATGAGGGTGATGTTGGCTTCATAGAATGAATTAGGTAGCTTTCCCTCCACTTCGATTTTTTTGAAGAGTTTGAGGAGAGCTGGTACTAATTCTTTCTGGAATGTTTGATAGAATTCACATGTGAAGCCATCTGGTCCTGGACTTTTCTTTTTAGGAAGCTTTTGAATGACTGATTCAATTTCTTTTCTTGTTATTGGTTTGTTGAGGTCATCTATTTCTTCTTGAGTCAAAGTTGGTTGTTCATGCCTTTCCAGGAACCCATCCATTTCATCTAAATTGTTGTATTTATTAGTGTAAAGTTGTTCATAGTATCCTGTTATTACCTCCTTTATTTCTGTGAGGTCAGTAGTTATGTCTCCTCTTCCATTTCTGATCTTATTTATTTGCATCCTCTCTCTTCTTCTTTTTTTCAATCTTGCTAAGGGCCCATCAATCTTATTGATTTTCTCATAGAACCAACTTCTGGTCTTATTGATTTTCTCTATTGTTTTCAATTTCATTTATTTCTGCTCTAATCTTTGTTATTTCTTTCCTTTTGCTTGCCTGGGGTTAGTTTGCTGTTCTTTCTCCAGTTCTTCCAAGTGGACAGTTAATTCCTGCATTTTTGCCTTTTCTTCTTTTCTGATATAGGCATTTAGGGCAATAAATTTCCCTCTTAGCACTGCTTTTGCTGCGTCCCATAGGTTTTGATATGTTGTGTTTTCGTTTTCATTCGCCTTGAGGTATTTACTAATTTCTCTTGCAATTTATTCCTTGACCCACTCGTTGTTTAAGAGTGTGTTGTTGAGCCTCCACGTATTTGTGAATTTTCTGGCACTCCGCCTATTATTGACTTCCAACTTCATTCCTTTATGATCCGAGAAAGTGTTGTGTATGATTTCAATCTTTTTAAATTTGTTGAGACTTGCTTTGTGACCCAGCATATGGTCTATCTTTGAGAATGATCCATGAGCACTTGAGAAAAAGGTGTATCCTGCTGTTGTGGGATGTAATGTCCTCTAAATGTCTGTTAAGTCTAGCTCATTTATAGCAATATTCAAATTCTGTATTTCTTTATTGATCCTCTGTCTAGATGTTCTGTCCATTGATGAGAGTGGTGAATTGAAGTCTCCAACTATTATGGTATATGTGTCTATTTCCCTTTTCAGTGTTTGCAGTGTATTTCTCACGTATTTTGGGGCATTCTGGTTCGGTGCGTAAATATTTATGATTGTTATGTCTTCTTGTTTAATTGTTCCTTTTATTAGTAGATAGTGTCCTTCTTTGTCTCTTTTAACTGTTTTACATTTGAAGTCTAATTTGTTGGATATTAGTATAGCCACTCCTGCTCTTTTCTGGTTGTTATTTGCATGAAATATCTTTTCCCAACCTTTCACTTTCAACCTATGTTTATCTTTGGGTCTAAGATGTGTTTCCTGTAGACAGCATATAGAAGGATCTTGTTTTTTAATCCATTCTGCCAGTCTATGTCTTTTGATTGGGGAATTCAGTCCATTGACATTTAGTGTTATTACTGTTTGGATAATATTTTCCTCTAACATTTTGCCTTTTGTATTATATATATCATATCTGATTTTCCTTCTTTCTACACTCTTCTCCATACCTCTCTCTTCTGTCTTTTCATATCTGACTCTAGTGCTCCCTTTAGTAGTTCTTGCAGAGCTGGTCTCTTGGTCACAAATTCTCTCAGTGACTTTTCGTCTGAAAATGTTTTAATTTCTCCCTCATTTTTGAAGGACAATTTTGCTGCATATAGAAGTCTTGGTTGGCAGTTTTTCTCTTTTTGTAATTTAAATATATCATCTCCCTGTCTTCTTGCTTCCATGGTTTCTGCTGAGAAATCCACACATAGTCTTATGGGTTTCCCTTGTATGTGATGGATTGTTTTTCTCTTGCTGCTTTCAAGATCCTCTCTTTCTCTTTGACCTCTGAGATTCTAACTAGTAAGTGTCTTGGAGAACGCCTATTTGGGTCTATTCTCTTTGGGGTGCGCTGCACTTCTTGGATCTGTAATTTTAGGTCTTTCGTAAGAGTTGGGAAATTTTCAGTGATAATTTCTTCCATTAGTTTTTCTCCTCCTTTTCCCTTCTCTTCTCCTTCTGGGACACCCACAACACGTATATTTGTGCGCTTCATATTGTCATTCAGTTCCCTGATCCCCTGTTCAAATTTTTCCATTCTTTTCCCTATAGTTTCTGTTTCTTTTTGGAATTCAGATGCTCCATCCTCCAAATCACTAATTCTATCTTCTGTCTCTTTAAATCTATCATTGTAGGTATCCATTGTTTTTTCCATTTTTTCTACTTTGTTCTTCACTCCCATAAGTTCTTTGATTTGTTTTCTCAGATTTTCTATTTCTTCTTTTTGTTCAGCCCATGTCTTCCTCATGTCCATCCTCAATTTATTGATTTGGTTTTTGAAGAGGTTTTCCATTTCTGTTCATATATTCAGCATTAGTTGTCTCAGCTCCTGTATCTCATTTGAACTATTGGTTTGTTCCTTTGACTGGGCCATATCTTCAATTTTCCAAGCGTGATCTGTTATTTTCTGCTGGCGTCTGGGCATTTAATCAGATTTCTCTGGGTGTGAGACCCAGCAGGTTGAAAGATTTTTCTGTGAAATCTCTGGGCTCTGTTTTTCTTATCCTGCCCAGTAGGTGGCGCTTGTTACGCTTGTCTGTGTGCGGGTCCCACCAGTAAAAGATGCTGTGGCTCCTTTAACTTTGGAAAACTCTCACTGTGGGGGAAGGTCGCCAGCCGAAGCGGCTTGGAGGAGTGCCCATCCGGATCTCCCAGCCAGCCCGGAAATCCACGCGTGGGGAGGGTCGCCGGCCTCTGCGGCTTGGGGGAGTGCCGGTCCAAATCTCCCAGCTGGCCCAGGACACCAAGCGTGGCAGGAGGGGGCGCTGGCTGCCGCAGCTTGGGAGAGTGCCTATCCAACGTTCCCAGCTGGACCGAGAAGGCACGTGTGTGGAAGGGACCCCGGTCGCTGGTCTCCGTGGCTTGGGGGACCTCCGATCCAATTCTCACAGCCGGTCCGGGGGGCCGTGCGTGGGGGTGGTGCCAGCCGCCGTGGCCTGAGGAGACTGCCTGTCCATTCTCCCAGCTGGCCCAGGAAGGAGGAAAGGAGGGACTCCGGCCGCCAGCCGCCCCGGCCCGGAGAAGCACACGCCCCTCGGTTATCTCACCACTGCAGATTCTCCCTGCTGGTTCAGCCGTTCAAGAATGGGGCACGCTGTCTTTTTGGTGTCTGTCATGGCTCTGGGGGCTGCTCTGTACCGTTTCTATTTCTTTAGTAGCTGTTCTGGAGGAGGAACTAAGACCTGCGTGTCTTACTAAGCCGCCATCTTCTCCGGAAGTCCGATGTTCATTTTTTGATGATTAGTGAACAGAATGTCATAAAATTCATATGCACATTTTATGCACTATTTAAGTTTAATTGAGTGTTTGCAAACCATTAGAGCGAAGTTACTAAATGTCTTTGTATTATATGTTTTGAAGATAAAAGGGCATCATCACTAGTTTCACATGTTTAGCTGAGTCTTAATTTTATGCTGTAACTATATTTATTTAATCTTCCCTACTCCTTTTCACTTTAGATTTTTATAATTAGCTTAAGCGTCATAATCTATTCTTTTAACACCTTCACATTAAATCTGTATCAAAGCAAGTTCCTTTCCAGGAAAGATTAGATACTGCTTTGTGTGGAACTGGAAAATAATTTTTTCAAAATACAGCAGGACCTCTTTCTTCTTTTTGTTAAACATATTTGTTTCCCACCCATGTATGTTAGGAAAAACTAATCTTTAAGAACTAAGTCCCCTCCATTCCCAGCCCTAGGTAGGCCCTCTTTCTACTGGAAGAATAATCAGGGAGGAGATGGCATGGATTCATGAGGAGGGGGTCAAATGCCCCTTGTGCAGAAGCTTATAAAAGAAAAACCCAGTTTTGGGGAAGAAGGGAAGGCAGAGGAGTCAGTGTAGAGGGAGCTTAGGCCCCTCACCCTCATTTTTGCAGCCTCCTGCCCCACCTACTCATGGACCAGGGCTTGAGGTCAGGACCAGACCATGTCTCGTAGTTTTCTTGGAGGAGGAGGGAAGGAGAGAATAGATGCTCCAGTGGACCTGGGGAAGGCCTGCCAGGAAACTCTTCCACCCAGCCTGAGATTCTTCCTACCCTGAGCCACCCTCCCATGAAACGCCATCAATCCAGTCTCCACTGTCTCATGGAGCAGGGAAGAGAGGTGTCTGCTGGCCTCCAATCAGAGCATGCTTGCGGGTTTCTTATTATTTTTCACTATGAAGCTTTGCCACTCAGCTGCCTGCCTTAGAGTCTTGGCCAAACCCGTGGGTGATGGAGGCTGACTCCCTTGCTACAGCAGCTTGAAATGAATAGCTCTGTTTGTTCTCATTTGGACCCATATTTTTTATTTCTGCGGAATTATCTCCCCTCCACTACAAACACAGAGGGAAAGATGGAAAAGATGAGGGACGAGAAGTGCCCCCAGGAAAATATACCTGTACAGTGTCTGCAGTTTTCCCCAGCTGGGGCAGAGTGGCCAGCCAGCAACTAAGACCAGCCTCTGGTCTTGTGTCCATGGGGCGCTAAGAAATCTTTGAAATGTTAAGCTCTGTGGTTATTTGGGGGATGGAGGAAAAGTGTTTTTGAAGACTGTAGATGTCCAGGATATGTTCTTAAATTGAACTCTGCTGAGAGAGCTCTGTGGCAGTCTGCACTCCTTCATCCCCTGTTTCACAAAATCCTCTCGGCCGGGTGTGCCACACGCGTGCAGCAGCACACACAGCAGCACCTCTTTCCTGTTGAGCTCACAGTGGCAGCCGCTGGGTTCCAGCAACTGCTGACCTACCTCATCATCTCTTTGGTCTCCATGGATCTCCTGATCTTCATATTCCATTGAAAGTGTCATGAGCAGGGGTTGTCCCTTCAGATTGTTTTCCTTTTCTTTTCTACTGCCACCTCTGCCCACCTCATGAAGTTTGAATGTCGTTACTTGGACTTTGCTTCCAGATTCATTCAGAAAGCCTGAATGAGTCCTCTGGCAAACTTGAAACATAGACTTCTACCTACTGACTTGAAGGTGAACTTGCTGATGAAGTTCCCAAAGACCTCTGCTGGTACTGGTTGTTGCCAGAGATAGAGGCTGGGTCACACCAAAGGCTGAAATCTGCTGGTCACTCACCTCATCAGAGATTCCCAGCATGGAAGAAGTTTCCTTTGGCCATACCCTGGAGGGAGCAGGCTGCAGGGACACTCTGGTGAGGTGTGCTGGGCTGTAGCACCTCAGTTACTCTCATGGGGAGTGGCTCAGACATCTGCCAGGGCTGCTCTGAGGCCATGTTAAATTCCTGCTGTGGGCAGCATAGAGCTGTGGTGACTAGAAGCAGACACTGGACTCTGTGAGAATTAGGCTGCATTTGCCCTCACAGGGTGGGGGATTCCTGCTTTGATTTGTGCTGGTGGAGACATCCCTGTTCGTGGCGGGGACAGCGATGGCCTTCTCTCACTCCAGGCATGCTAGGGAGCTGTCAGGCACAGTGGCAATGCTGCTGCCCTTCTGTCCTGGGCAATCCCTGTGCGGTTCCACGTGGCAGCCTTCTTATGTTTGGAGCTATAAGTACGAAAGAGTTCTGCCTTTGTTATTTTAGAAAGGATGTTTCAGTTAACATAAAAGGGGTCATAAGGAACACAGTAAAGGGGCTGCAGGTCCCATTGGACATCGCTGTGGGCACCATCAGACTTCCCTATGCTCCTAGGGAAGTAGTAATCATGGCTCACCCCAAATGGTCCTTATCATGGAAATAGAGGTTGTTTCAGGTTATTCTTCCCCTTGGAATAAAATGAAGACTTTGGCATCAGCCTTGCAAAATGGGATCCAGACAATCTGCTACTCCCAGTTAAGATTGCCACTATTCCCCAATACCACCTGGACTAAGGCACTGAAGGCTTTTCTCCAGACATCCAAGATCTCTTTAAAAAAAAAAAACGCTGGTCATTGTCTCCACCATTTTTCTCTTCAATGTGCCAGTGTTGAAGGCAGACAAAAACAATGGAGGCTAACAATTGACTGTCATGCCCTCAGTACTGCAGTGTCAACATCAAAGCCTCATCCCTAATGTTATTGAAATAATGGGTGATATCCAGAATTAGTCTGGTAAATATGTTGCTATTAATTAGGCCAACATATTTTACTCAGTCTCCATCTCTTTAGGCCTACCAACTTTAATTTGCCTTCACCTTTGAAGGAACCTGAATACATTTTTCTACTACCCACCCCCCCCCACTCTGTGTGGGATATCTAAATAATTCAGCAGTGGCACATGACTAACATTTTCAGAAGTGCAGTCTTGATGCAGTTTTGAGGGCATGGCTAAAAATTTTCAATTCCCCCTTGCAGGCAGTTTGTTCAGCCTTTACCCCAGCCACTTCCCATATTGGGGTCTCATACTCCTGGATTACACCCAAATGCCAGAAGCCCCAAATATCAAATATCTAGGCACCACCCTTTTCCTACAGCCCACAGAAATATCCATAATGCCCAATTCACAACAGCCCTAGAGACCTAATTAAATCTACCTCATTTGCCATACATAAGCTACCTTCTACAGTTCCAGATTATTGTTATCCCTTCCCTGGGCAATTACCTATGTGGTTCTGTATCACAGCCTTCTCATGTTTGGACCTATAAATAACAAAGAGTTCTGCCTTTCATCTGTTCGAGTGTCTTTGTGTTTTGTCGCACCTTGTAAAGAACCTATAATCATATCTAATATAAAATTGTAAAACAAGAACTGTGATGGGTTGGAGCTGTATGTACCCCAGAAAAACATGTTCTTAAACCTAATCTACTCCCTTGGGTCTGAACCCATTGTAAGTAGGACCTTTTGATGAGGTTATTTCAGTTAAGATGTGGGTCCCCTCAATCAGGATGAGTCTTAATCCTATTACTGGAGTTCTTTATAAGTGGAATGAAATTCAGACAGAGAGACAAAGCCAAAGAAAGGAGCTGAAATTCCACAAAACCCAAAGTGAGAGGCCAGGAGATGCCACCATGTTCATTAACATGTGACCAAGGTGCCAAGGACAAAGGTTCTCCAACAGTCAGCCCCAGAACACCAGTCTTCAGGAAGAAAGCATTGCACTGAATATGCTTTGATTTGGACTTTCTTTCAGCCTCAAAGCTGTTAGCTAATACATTTGCATTGTTTAATCTTACTCATTTTATGGTATTTGCTTGAGCAGTTAAAGGAAACTAAAACAACAAATTATGCAGGGAAGATCGTAATCAGATCACACTGAGCCCTGCAATACACATATGGCATTATATTGGCAACATTCTTTTAGGATGATTCACAGGACACTCCAACAGGACCTGAATACACCAATGACCAGTCTTCAAAATAGGGGTATAGAAACCTCCCACTTCTGTCAGCTTTTTCTATTTTTAGCATTATTTGTTTCTTGGAGGGTAGACACATCCCAGAAGTGGTTAAATTCCATCCTTTTAAGGCCTCCCAGACGCTCAGACAGGCCCAAGACCTGCTGGGCTTCAACAGGTTCTGGAAAAAAATATATTACACCTATTGCTCTTTTGGTGATCAGTGACCTCTTTTTGAGGTCACTTGAAAATCTACCAACTTCACACAAGGAATCTGAAGCAGCAAGCTTGGGAACCAGTCCAAGTGGCCATACAACAGACATTTGCTCTGGTAACACCCAACATCAATTTCTGATTTGAGGCTCTGGCTATTGAGGAAAATGCCTCTTATAGCTTATGGACCCAATATACCTATAGGATTTTGGTCTTTGCTCCAGCAGCCTCTTTCTATACACCCTTGATATGCTAACCCCTGGTGGTGCATGGGGTTCTGCTAAAGACTGTGGCCATTACAGGCCTCCAGAAAGTGGGTTTCATGACCCAAGTTTCCCAAGCTTAGACCCAAGGCTAAGTCAATGAGATCTTAGCCTTGTGGCTCAGTATGGCTACTGAGTCTTCTCTGCTAAGACAGAAATTGTACCTTCGGGAAATGGTTAAATCTGACAATGAGGTGTGCCAGTTTGAAAGGATTTATGTACCCTAGAAAAGCCATGTTTTAATCTTAATCATTCTTGTGGGAGCAACAGTTTCTTCTAATCCCTATTCAGCACTATAGATTGGAAACCTGATTAGATTATCTCCACACAGATGTGACTCAATCAATTGTAGGTATTAAACATTATTGTTACTGAGACTGTTCTCTACCCATTCTACCTTGAAGGCTATAAAAGAGGAGACGTTTCAGAGAGAGTTACTTTTGAGAACGAGGAGAGAGCTAAAGAACCATGACAGAAGGACGAGAGAACTTCAGAGTCCATCAGCCAGTGACCTTTGGTGTTCACCATGTGGCTTTCCAGCTGAGAGAAATGCTGAACATCATCAGCATTGTCTGGAATGATTCCATTGTCTGGAACCAAGCTGTCTTTCCTTGGATGCCTTAGATTGGACATTTCTATAGACTTGTTTTAATTTGGATGATTTCACAGCCTTACAACTATAAACCAACAACTTATTAAATTTTAAGTCATTCTGTTTCTGGTATATTGCATTCTGGCAGCTAGCAAACTAGAATAGGGGGCCTTTCCAAACTGCAAGAGGAAGTGGCCTCCCCTGTACTCACTTGCTTCCCCACCTGCCATGGGGTGTCTCCAGTGGCACTCCCACTGCCATCATCCTTACCCAAAGGAAAAGCCCTTGAGTTCACCTGTCTCAGAAGAAAAGGAGTCAGTGTATTTTACTGTGATGGAGCTTACAGAAAGAAGCTACATTCCACCTAAGTATAGGAATGTACCTGATCAAGAATTGCACACAAGGCTACTTCTAGCTGGCTGAATTAAAGACCATCAGTCTAGCTGTCTGAGACACAATAAAATGAGGGCTTAAAAAGGTGTGTCTACTCACTGAGTCTTGGGGCTATAGCCAATAGACAGCCAGTATAGTCCAGACAATGGAAACATGATTTCTTCATCCAGATTTGTGGATGATAAGTTGTCCTTCTCTCCCATTTGGGCAAGTCATGTTTCAGCCCATATGTGAGGCAGCACCCTGGATAATCAATTTAAGTGGAAAGAGTGGCACTAATTGAGGGACTGAAATCTCAGCTCAGCCTCTGCAACATGGATATTCCCCCAATGGGCTTCTTGAACCAGGCCCAGGAAACTTACCAGATTTGGGCATAAGAATCCTCAGGTCACTGAGACATTAGTTCTCTGTCAGAATGAGCTCATACTTGAGGCTTCTCCCTCAGTCTCACCTTGGAAAATATTGTGGTACTCTAACATGACATGCATTCAAGCCCAACATTGGCACTTGACCCAAGAAGTACTATCCATAGTACAGCCTTACTGTAAAGTTGATGGCAGGTCAATTACATCAGGCACCTCTTACCCGACATGACAGCTATCCCCTATGCCCTTACTGTGGTTGACACTTAGAATAACTTCCTGCTGGGCCACCCCACTATTACATAACTACTGAGACCCATTTAGGGCCTCACCAAGGCTATGTTAACACCCTTTGTATTCCCAGATAGAATTAACTCCAATTACAGCCCAAACAGTTCAAAGATGAGTCTTATAACAGTGAATACAACAGAATTTCCATCTCCCTCATAGGCCCCAGGTTATGGGATTTATTGAAAGATATAATGGGCTTCTTAAAGAACTTCTTTTCTTACTACAGAGTAGTAAATGGACCTCCCATTGGGTATCACTATTGACTCAGGTCTCTTTAAATGCCCAATGCTTAACGACACTACTCCCTACTCCATTGCAACCCAGGCTCCCCAATCGCCCTTATTGACAATTAAAGGAGACAGCACTGAAGTCCAGGATTTTGAAGACCTACTTGCCAGGTGATGCATAAATGACAGTGCCCCCTTTATCAATGGAATTTTGAGCCTGCCCCCATCTACAGACCCCTTAAACATAGCAACTGAAGTAATGCCCAGCCCACCTACTTTGGGATCTCCGACACATCCCTCTGCCCAAACCAGAGGCCCCACCATAATTTTAAGGGTACACAGGTTGATTATTTAACCCAATTTCCCTCTCTGATCCCTCAAAGATTACAGAAATCATAGCTCCAGACTCGACTCCGCAGACAGTTGGATAGCCAAGAGAGGAGAACAATTCAGCACTTGGTTATTGAAAACCACATTTGACCTTTTGAGCCCTAACAGATCCCCCCAAATTTCCCTACAGTCACCAGCAATAAAACCTCTCCACCAGGTTAGTTCCCCTATCACCCAGACCATGCACAGTCCACCCAGTCCTCAACCTAATGGGTTTCACTTCCCTACCAACCTGCAAAATTATTCAAACAAGACAATCACATCCTCTATGGAAACCAAGGGTTACCCCATCCTCTTGTCACTCACTACAAAACCTGCCTTCCACAACCCCTGCTTATTCACTCTGTTTCCAAGTGCAATTTCCATGTGGTCCTGTGTGATATGCTGTGTGTTATTCTGGGGCTATGAGAATATTTGATTAATATTTTATTTCATCTGCCCTGTGTCAGATGTCATCTATTTGTCCATATCCCCCCTTCGCCTATTGGGTAAATAGGAAGCAATAAAGACAGAGAATCAAATGGAATTGTTACAACAGCAAAATAGAATAGCTAAAGTGGGAAATTCAGTGGATAGGTTAACAGCAGTTTGGAGGTGTCCAAAGAAGGTGTCAGTGAATTTTAAGACATATCATCTTGAATTATTCAATCAGAAGAACAGAAAGGATTGAAGAAAAGAAGAACAAACCCTTAGGTTCTATGGAACAGTATAAAATGGTCTAACAAACTTGTATTTGGAGAGCTAAAAGGATAAAAGAATGAAAATAGTTTCGAATAATATATGTGCAGAAATAATGGCCAAAAATTTCCTAAATTTTATGAAAAAACAAAACATTGGCATACTTGGGGAAGAAGCTCAGCAAATCCTAAATAGGATAAAGCCAATGAAACCTGCTTAGGAAGATCATAGACCACTGCTGAAAACAAAATATAGAGAAAGTCATGAAAGCAGCATGAATAAAACGATTCATTGCATACAAGACAACAATAATGCAAATGATAAATGACTTCTTAGGAGAGGCAATAGGATAATATCATTAAAGTGTTGAAGAAAGAAAATATATATCAACACAGATTTCTCATCCAGCAAAACTAACATTCATA
Organism: Tamandua tetradactyla; assembly: GCF_023851605.1. Lineage (NCBI taxonomy): Eukaryota > Metazoa > Chordata > Mammalia > Pilosa > Myrmecophagidae > Tamandua > Tamandua tetradactyla. The sequence continues at coordinate 55,655,448 of NC_135339.1, forward strand.
ACTGAAGGCAAAATAAAAATATTTTTAGATAGTGAAAGCTGAGAGAATTTGTCAACAGCCAGACTTGAGTTTACAACAAGGCTAAAGGACATACTTCATGCTAAAGACAAATAATAGCAGGCGGAAATTTCCATCCAGAGGAAGGAATCAGGAGCTTTGAAAATGGAAAATAAGTGAGTAGATACAAAAGAATTTTTCCATAATTTATTTAAAAACAACTATTTAAAACAGTGTTACATATAGTTTATTATAAATATAAAAGTAAAAAATATGACAACACATAGGATGCACATGAGTAAATCGAATTAGACTTATTATAAAGTTTATTACATTTGTGTTGTGGGAAACTTCAAATAAAGTGTAAAGTGCTAACATATTAACTACAAATAGACTTTTGTAGTCTGTTTTTGTAATTTAAGGATACATATTTTTAATTCTCGAGTAACAAAAATAGTTATCATTAAAATGTCATAACAGAATAAATAGAGTATTACAGATAATTTAATACCCCAAAAGAAGGTAAGGTAATAAAATAGTAAGAAAAAATAAAAGGGATTAGTGCCATTTAAATGGCAAGTTGATAGACTGAAGTTCAATCATGTCAGTAATCATATTACTGTAAATTGACTAAATAGTCCAATTAGAGAGATGTTAGGTGTAATTAATTAAAAGAAAGAACCAACAATTTGCTGTGTGTACGAGACACATTTTAGATGAAATAACAGAGAGAGGTTGAAAGTAAAAAGGTGTAAAAGATATATCATGCAAATCGTAAGCATAAGAAAACTGGCATGGCTTAATTAATACAAATCAAAATAGACTACAGTAAAGAGTATTACTTGAGATAAAGGACACTTCAAAATGACAAAAGAGGCAATTGAGGTGGACATGTGCATGTGTCTAACAGCAGAGCTTTTGAGACAAGTACTGTATTTTATAGATGAGAAAACTGAAATTTAGAAGTTTAACAACCCTTTCCCAGAGTGCCCCTGGGAAGCTGAGATTTTGAGTATAATTATTTTTGACTTCAGAGTCCAGACCTTTAGCCATTACATGCCAATGTATTTCCTGTGTTTGGTTTTTCCTTCCTTCCTTCCCTCTCTCTCTCTCTCTCTCTCTCCTCCATGCCCCCTCCCCATTTATTTTGCAGTGGGCATTTTGTTCCTCCCAAATACTCATAAAGGAGGCGTTCATATTTCTCTATTCTGAGTAGGCCAATGCTTTGCATATGATAGCTTAATTATTGCAATAATTGATTGAAAAGGTAGAACACATACCCACAATTAAATGAGATAAGGGGCATTCCAGGATCCAGGAAGAGAGCAGCCAGAGGGTCAAACGGGGTGCTGAAAGGGGATGCTGTAACGCTCCCAGATAGTGGAATCACCCCTGACTAATAGGTCTGAGATTGATGAGAAAGAGACAGAGGGGAGAGAAGAGGGCCACAGAGACTCACATTTTCTGGAAGCTCTCTGGAATAATACATTGACTCAAAGAACTAGGAAGGAGCATGTAATGAGCCCACAGTCCCAGCTCAGAAGCATTACATGTCCTTATCACTGAGCTCATTTAGAGAGCAGAGGAGGCAGGACCCAAAGCCATCTTCTTACTGCAAATATACCTCGTGGCCATAAGACTGCAAGTTTATGATGGGAATACAAGAAAGGACATAGTGCCCTTAATAGGTTCTAACCCCTAGAGATTTATTTTGAATTTCAAGTTTATTATCTACATTTATGGGAACTAAGTTATTTTTACTGATTAATTTCACTAAATTGCAATGGGTCTTTTAAGTTCTTTTCATTGACTTTTTAAAGTCAGCTTATTGCTTTCAAATGTACCCCAACAAAATGACAGTATTTCAATAAATGTGGCTGGTTTTGTACCTATTACCTAAGGTAACCAGTTTTTTCTAGGTCATTCCAACCTGGAGCCCAAACCGGGGTTACCATAAGAGAAACAAAACCCTGTTTCCGTGACTCCACTTCCCACAAATAGCAGAACTCTAGCCATGCCCTATCCGAAGCCCTATCCCCACTTATTTCTGGGAGACTCCATGGAGGGTCTGCAGGTCTTCTCCCTGATCCACATGGCATGTTTATGCTTTTGACACTGTTCCATCCAAAGCCCAAGTCAAACCTGATGTTCAGCTGCTCTGTTCTTCGTTATGCTGCCTGGTTTCTCAATGAACACGAAAGGAGACTGTGTTAACCCTCAGCTTGTATTTGAGTTACCATGTGTGCCAGTTTCAAAGGATTTATGTACCCTAGAAAAGCCATGTTTTAATTCTATCGATTTTGTGGGAGCAATCGTTTCTTTTAATCCAGATTTAGTACAATAGGTTGGAAACTTAATTAGATGATCTCCACGGAGATGTGACTCGCCCACTTGTGGGTATTAACCTTGGATTAGAGGGAGCTGTGACTCCACCCATTCCAGGTGGGTCTTGATTAGTTTACTGGATTCCTTTAAAAGAGGAAGCAGTTTGGAGAGAGTCCCTTTTAAAGCCATAGCAGAACAACGAGAACCACGAGAGCCCACGCAGCCAGAGACCTTTGGAGAGGAGGAAGAAAAACTTCCCCAGGGAAGCTTCATGAAAGAAGAAGCCAAGAGAGAAAGCAAGGAGATGTCGCAATGTTCACCATATGCCTTTCCAGGTGAGAGAGAAACCCTGAACGTCATCGGCCTTTCCTGAGTGGAGGTAAACTCTTGTTGGTGCCTAAATTTGAACATTTTTATAGACTTGCTTTAATTGGAAACTTTTCATGGCCTTAGGACTGTAAACTTGCAATTTAATAAATTCCCCCTTTTAAAAGCCACTTCATTCCTGGTACATTGCATTCTGGCAACTAGCAAACTAGAACACCATGTACGGCCATTTCAATGGAGAAGAGCTTTAGCACTTTTATGTTTCAGTCTCCACTCTACACAAACTCAAATCTCCCCCTCTTTCTTATATTGAACTCAAAACTCCCCCTGTTCAGTCTGTCAGCTTTTTCTTTTGCTGTCCTCAGTGGAATTGGCTCATGCCTAACTACCATTGTCTTCATGATGTTCTTCCATTGCTTGAAAATTTAATCACTTTCTGCTCTTCTAGGTGAAATAATCCCTATTTTTTAACCTCTCCTTGGAAGTTCTGTTTAATCACCATTTCTTTGCTCTCCGTTGGAAACTTTCTGTGCTCTCTCAATTTCATTCAACCCTGAAACGAACACAGGAATTTAATAAATTATTAAAACTGTTCCACGGCAGAGCACTGGGTGATGTCCTGGTGGGGGACTGATATAAGAGACTGCATGGGGAAGCACTTTGTGAGCTCTGCAGTACCACCCTCACGGAAAAGGGGAGTATTTTTTGACTGCACACCTTCAGCAGAGTTCCTCATTCCCAGGAAGTGCAGTTTATATCATTTCTTCATATGTTCATTTGGTCATTCATTTATTCAACAGTAATCTTCTTAGCAACTGCTAAGTCCCAGACAAGATATTAGAAGTTGGACAACAGTAGTCTCAAATGTCTTTAGCTCTGAACCCGTATCTCAGCAGAATTAACTGTTCTTTTCATTTTTAGTGTCTAATAAGCAATGTTAACAAGTTCTCAGTAGTTGGGTTGGAGCAACTGTGAAAGACAGTCCCCTGTACCTTTGATCAACAGAAAATTTCCTCTCCTTTCAGCCATTTGGTACCAGAACTGAACCTAGGTTCCCTCAACTCATTTGGCAAGTTTCCTGGCACCTGGGGTGTCATCTGCATAGATTGGGAGCATCATCTGTGTCCCTTTGTGTACTCTTCCTCAGATGGTTCAAAGAATTTTTATGTAAGTAGGACGCTTATGATAATTATATGAGTAGACATGACTTAGTTTAAGTGAGAATTTATTTTTTAAATCATTATAGTACATGCATTGAAAGTCTACCATGTTCTAGGACACGCTAATCTGTGCCCACTCTCACAAGGGGCTCTCAACCTAAAAGGCAGAGATGCACATAAACAAAACTGTAAAGTAATATTGAGAGGGTAGAGTATGGGAGATAAGCAGGAATCTTTACCAAGAGAATGGAGATTGGGAAAGTCTTGAACTGAATATCAAAATATCAGAAGATAGCAACTTCCTGTCCCAGCCATGCTGCAGTAACAAGTGTCAGTTTTACCCTCTTGATCTCCACTGAAAAGCTTCACCCTATGGTTACTATCCACAGGTAACCACTTCTAGTATCTGCCTGATGTGGGTGACTCTACAGCACCTTCCAAGAATTGTTTACTTATGATTTTTTTTTCCAAATTTGATCACTATTATCAATGGGCGGGTAAGACTGATCAAATGACCCCACTACTGCCAGAAGGTGGAACTTCCCTAGACCATCATGTAACAGAAAAGAATGAGCCCGTCCCCTGCTCCCCATAACCACAGCTTTGCTGATTTATCACTTTCACCAGCCCTTGTTTGAAAAACAATAACAAAAGCAATACAAATAACAAAATCTACAGGGGAATTTTACATTACAATGATCTATTTTAATACATTGTTCCAAGGATATATTTTATTTACTATCGTATTAATAGACTTACTATTTGCCAAGGCACTGGAGGAGCATAAAGCATGCTTTTATCGCTTAAGGATTTGTTAATGTCTTTAACACTTAAGTGTAGGGTATTTCCAATAATTGGGAGAGAAGGGGGCCAGGCCTAAGCTTCTCTCATCCATGTTCTGTTTCCAGAGGGAAAGGTGAAACAAACAGGAGAGACTGAGCACCAAAACCATGACTGGATCCATCAAAGCCAACTATGAGAATGTGCAATCCAAAATCCAAATTGTAATTCTTTGACCTTATAAGGTGACCTTTGAGATAAATCTACCGGATCATCTCAATGGACAAAAAAGGAAAATAAAGTGTTCCTTGTGTTGCTATTTTTCTTTCCAAGGCAGAACCCTGGTGTCATGGTCAGGTTCATGTGTCAACTAGGCCAAGTTGTGGCACCTGTTTGTCTGGTTGGGCAAGTGCTAGCTTGTCTGTTGCAATGAGGACATTTCATAGAATTAGATCATGATCACATCAGCTGCATCCACAGCTGATTCTATTTGTAATCAGCCAAAGGGGAGTGTCTTCTGCAATGAGTGATGCTTAATCTAATCAGGGAAGCCTTTTAAGGAGGATTCAGAAGAGACAGGTTCTATTCCTGCTTTGGCTGGCGAACCTCTCCTTCCATTGGAGTCCTTGGCTTCACAGCTTACCCTGCGGATTTTGGACTCTCCATTTCCACGGTCACGTGAGACACTTTTATAAATTTTATATTTGCAAGTGTTCCTGTTGGTTCTGTTTCTCTAGAGAACCCTAACTAATACACCTGGTGATCATGATTTAATTAGTGGGGTGGAGCCCAGATATGAGTAATTATTTTTAATAATCCCAAGGTGATTCCAGTGTGCAGCCTGGGTTGAGAACACTGATGTAAATGACATAATAAATAAAGTTGCTTAACATTATAGATTCTCAGACTTTGTTCAGTTGAGAGTTTATGAGTTGAGAGCTATCAGTGTATTCTCTGCCTTTTATATATAAATGCTTTATCTTATAATGCTTTATCAAACTCTAGAATACTTTGTCATTGAAACTGGAAGCATTTTGAAATACCTTAACTTGCTTTACTATCATTACAGCTGCCTAAACATAAAAGAGTTAACATAAATCATAACCCTCACATCTTGAACGACTTGTCATGTATTGATTAATCACTATGTGTGAAGTAAATTACACACCTACTACCATTAACCTTCCGAAAAAACCCTGGAAGGTAGGGATTGTTCTTTGTTCTTTTTCCATGGGGGAAAGGAAGACATCTAGGCAGTGAGAACAACTGTTTTTAGCATCATGTGGCTTGTAAGTGCCAGAATGGGATTTGAACTTAGATCCTCTGGTGCCCATGGTGGGGCACTCACTCACACACCGCAACTGCCTTTGTTAGCAAAACAAACAAAAATAAAAACCCACCCAAACCATTCATCACGCTGAATATAAACTCTACTGACTGCAAAGCCATAGGTTTCATACCACATAGAAACCTCTTAATTGTCTCCAAGAATAGCAGGGCCAAAGGTACTGAGAAGGAAGGGAAAAGACAAAATTTCCCCCCTCTCCATCTCCTCAGAGATGAACTTACTTGGCATGACTGAGGGAAGAGCCAGGCTCAGAGGACCTGATAGAGGAAAGCTGGAGAGACCATGGCTTCGTCACCTTCCGGTTACCTCTAGACACAGCTGCTTCTGTGGCTTTTTGGTCTTTGTCAGAAATAACAAGATAAAGTAAGGGGAAGTTAAAAAGGAGATTGTTGAAGGATGGTCTCCTTCAACAGGTGTGATAGGAGGTAAGGACTCCACTGAACTGACCCAGAACACAGAAAGACTACAAGGGAGATGGGAGATGACATTTAACAGTCAGGAGGATGGAAACGATAGCTGAAATGATATACGTTCGCATGCCAGTTTGAAAGGATGATGTACCCAAGGAAATCCATGTTTTAATCCTGATGCATCTGTGGAGGTAGCATCTCTTTTAATTACTATTCAGTACTGTAGGTTGGAAATTTGATTAGGTTATCTCCACAGAAATGTGACACACCAAATTGTGGGTATTAACCTTTGATTAGAGGGAGATGTGACTCCACCCATTCCAGGTGGGTCTTTTTTTTTTTTTTTAATTTTTTTTTTTTTTTTTTATTAACGGAAAGAAAAAGAAAAAAAAAAAAAGAAATTAACACAACATTTAGAAATCATACCATTCTACATATGCACTCAGTAATTCTTAACATCATCACATAGATGCATGATCATTGTTTCTTAGTACATTTGCATCGGTTTAGAGGAACTAGCAACACAACAGAAAAAGATATAAAATGTTAATATAAAGAAAAGAAATAAAAGTAGTAGTAATAGTAAAAAACAACAACACAAACAAACCAACAAGCAAACAAAAACAAAAAAACCCTATAGCTCAGATGCAGCTTCATTCAGTATTTTAACATGATTACTTTACAATTAGGTATTATTGTGCTGTCCATTTTTGAGTTTTTGTATCTAGTCCTGTTGCACAGTCTGTATCCCTTCAGCTTCAATTACCCATTGTCTTACCCTGTTTCTAACTCCTGCTGAACTCTGTTACCAATGACATATTTCAAGTTTATTCTCGAATGTCCGTTCACATCAGTGGGACCATACAGTATTTGTCCTTTAGTTTTTGGCTGGATTCACTCAGCATAATATTCTCTAGGTCCATCCATGTTATTACATGGTTCATAAGTTTATCTTGTCTTAAAGCTGCATAATATTCCATCGTATGTATATACCACAGTTTGTTTAGCCACTCTTCTGTTGATGGACATTTTGGCTGTTTCCATCTCTTTGCAATTGTAAATAACGCTGCTATAAACATTGGTGTGCAAATGTCCGTTTGTGTCTTTGCCCTTAAGTCCTTTGAGTAGATACCTAGCAATGGTATTGCTGGGTCGTATGGCAATTCTATATTCAGCTTTTTGAGGAACCGCCAAACTGCCTTCCACAGTGGTTGCACCCTTTGACATTCCCACCAACAGTGGATAAGTGTGCCTCTTTCTCCGCATCCTCTCCAGCACTTGTCATTTTCTGTTTTGTTGATAATGGCCATTCTGGTGGGTGTGAGATGATATCTCATTGTGGTTTTGATTTGCATTTCTCTAATGGCCAGGGACATTGAGCATCTCTTCATGTGCCTCTTGGCCATCCGTATTTCTTCTTCTGGTAGGTGTCTGTTTAAGTCTTTTTCCCATTTTGTAATTGGGTTGGCTGTCTTTTTGTTGTTGAGTTGAATAATCTCTTTATAAATTCTGGATACTAGACCTTTATCTGATATGTCGTTTCCAAATATTGTCTCCCATTGTGTAGGCTGTCTTTCTACTTTCTTGATGAAGTTCTTTGATGCACAAAAGTGTTTAATTTTGAGGAGCTCCCATTTATTTATTTCCTTCTTCAGTGTTCTTGCTTTAGGTTTAAGGTCCATAAAACCACCTCCAGTTGTAAGATCCATAAGATATCTCCCAACATTTTCCTCTATCTGTTTTATGGTCTTAGACCTAATGTTTAGATCTTTGATCCATTTTGAGTTAACTTTTGTATAGGGTGTGAGAGATGGGTCTTTTTTCATTCTTTTGCATATGGATATCCAGTTCTCTAGGCACCATTTATTGAAGAGACTGTTCTGTCCCAGGTGAGTTGGCTTGACTGCCTTATCAAAGATCAAATGTCCATAGATGAGAGGGTCTATATCTGAGCACTCTATTCGATTCCATTGGTCGATATATCTATCTTTATGCCAATACCATGCTGTTTTGACCACTGTGGCTTCATAATATGCCTTAAAGTCAGGCAGCGCGAGACCTCCAGCTTCGTTTTTTTTCCTCAAGATGTTTTTAGCTATTCGGGGCACCCTGCCCTTCCAGATAAATTTGCTTATTGGTTTTTCTATTTCTGAAAAATAAGTTGTTGGGATTTTGATTGGTATTGCATTGAATCTGTAAATCAATTTAGGTAGGATTGACATCTTAACTATATTTAGTCTTCCAATCCATGAACATGGTATGCCCTTCCATCTATTTAGGTCTTCTGTGATTTCTTTTAACAGTTTTTTGTAGTTTTCTTTATATAGGTTTTTTGTCTCTTTGGTTAAATTTATTCCTAGGTATTTTATTCTTTTAGTTGCAATTGTAAATGGGATTCGTTTCTTGATTTCTACCTCAGCTTGTTCATTACTAGTGTATAGAAAAGCTACAGATTTTTGAATGTTGATCTTGTAGCCTGCTACTTTGCTGTACTCATTTATTAGCTCTAGTAATTTTGTTGTGGATTTTTCTGGGTTTTCTACATATAGTATCATATCGTCTGCAAACAGTGATAGTTTTACTTCTTCCTTTCCAATTTTGATGCCTTGTATTTCTTTTTCTTGCCTAATTGCTCTGGCTAGAACTTCCAAGACAATGTTGAATAATAGTGGTGATAGTGGACATCCTTGTCTTGCTCCTGATCTTAGGGGGAAAGTTTTCAATTTTTCCCCATTGAGGATGATATTAGCTGTGGGTTTTTCATATATTCCCTCTATCATTTTAAGGAAGTTCCCTTGTATTCCTATCTTTTGAAGTGTTTTCAGCAGGAAAGGATGTTGAATCTTGTCAAATGCCTTCTCTGCATCAATTGAGATGATCATGTGATTTTTCTGCTTTGATTTGTTGATATGGTGTATTACATTAATTGATTTTCTTATGTTGAACCATCCTTGCATACCTGGGATGAATCTTACTTGGTCATGATGTATAATTCTTTTAATGTGTTGTTGGATACGATTTGCTAGAATTTCATTGAGGATTTTTGCATCTGTATTCATTAGAGAGATTGGTCTGTAGTTTTCTTTTTTTGTAATATCTTTGTCTGGTTTTGGTATGAGGGTGATGTTGGCTTCATAGAATGAATTAGGTAGTTTTCCCTCCACTTCGATTATGTTGAAGAGTTTGAGGAGAGTAGGTACTAATTCTTTCTGGAATGTTTGATAGAATTCACATGTGAAGCCGTCTGGTCCTGGACTTTTCTTTTTAGGGAGCTTTTGAATAACTAATTCAATCTCTTTACTTGTGATTGGTTTGTTGAGGTCGTCTATTTCTTCTTGAGTCAAAGTTGGTTGTTCATGTCTTTCCAGGAACCTGTCCATTTCTTCTAAATTGTTGTATTTATTAGCGTAAAGTTGTTCATAGTATCCTGTTATTACCTCCTTTATTTCTGTGAGGTCAGTAGTTATGTCTCCTCTTTCATTTCTAATCTTATTTATTTGCATCCTCTCTCTTCTTCTTTTGTCAATCTTGCTAAGGGCCCATCAATCTTATTGATTTTCTCATAGAACCAACTTCTGGTCTTATTGATTTTCTCTATTGTTTTCATGTTTTCAATTTCATTTATTTCTGCGCTAATCTTTGCTATTTCTTTCCTTTTGCTTGCTTTGGGATTAGTTTGCTGTTCTTTCTCCAGTTCTTCCAAGTGGACAGTTAATTCCTGCATTTTTGCCTTTTCTTCTTTTCTGATAAAGGCATTTAGGGCAATAAATTTCCCTCTTAGCACTGCCTTTGCTGCGTCCCATAAGTTTTGATATGTTGTGTCTTCATTTTCATTTGCCTCTAGGTATTTACTAATTTCTCTTGCAATTTCTTCTTTGACCCACTTGTTGTTTAAGAGTGTGTTGTTGAGCCTCCATGTATTTATGAATTTTCTGGCCCTCCGCCTATTATTGATTTCTAACTTCATTCCTTTATGATCCGAGAAAGTGTTGTGTATGATTTCAATATTTTTAAATTTGTTAAGACTTGCTTTGTGACCCAGCATATGGTCTATCTTTGAGAATGATCCATGAGCACTTGAAAAAAAGGTGTATCCTGCTGTTGTGGGATGTAATGTCCTATAAATGTCTGTTAAGTCAAGTTCATTTATAGTAATATTCAGGTTCTCTATTTCTTTATTGATCCTCTGTGTAGATGTTCTGTCCATTGATGAGAGTGGTGAATTGAAGTCTCCAACTATTATGGTATATGTGTCTATTTCCCTCTTCAGTGTTTGCAGTGTATTCCTCACGTATTTTGGGGCATTCTGGTTCGGTGCATAAATATTTATGATTGTTATGTCTTCTTGCTTAATTGTTCCTTTTAATAGTATATAGTGACCTTCTTTGTCTCTTTTAACTGTTTTACATTTGAAGTCTAATTTGTTGGATATTAGTATAGCCACTCCTGCTCTTTTCTGGTTGTTGTTTGCATGAAATATCTTTTTCCAACCTTTCACTTTCAACCTATATTTATCTTTGGGTCTAAGATGTGTTTCCTGTAGACAGCATATAGAAGGATCCTGTTTTTTAATCCATTCTGCCAGTCTATGTCTTTTAATTGGGGAATTCAGTCCATTGACATTTAGAGTTATTACTGTTTGGATAATATTTTCCTCTACCATTTTGCCTTTTGTATTATGTATATCATATCTGACTTTCCTTCTTTCTACACTTTTCTCCATGTCTCTCTCTTCTGTCTTTTTGTATCTGTCTCTAGTGCTTCCTTTAGTATTTCTTGCAGAGCTGGTCTCTGGGTCACAAATTCTCTTAGTGACTTTTTGTCTGAGAATGTTTTAATTTCTCCCTCATTTTTGAAGGACAATTTTGCTGGATATAGGAGTCTTTTCTGACAGTTTTTCTCTTTTAGTAACTTAAATATATCATCCCACTGTCTTCTAGCTTCCATGGTTTCTGCTGAGAAATCTACACATAGTCTTATTGGGTTTCCCTTGTATGTGACGGATTGTTTTTCTCTCGCTGCCTTCAAGATCCTCTCTTTCTCTTTGACCTCTGACATTCTAACTAGTAAGTGTCTTGGGGAACGCCTATTTGTGTCTAATCTCTTTGGGGTGCGCTGCACTTCTTGGATCTGTAATTTTAGGTCTTTCATAAGAGTTGGGAAATTTTCAGTGATAATTTCTTCCATTAGTTTTTCTCCTCCTTTTCCCTTCTCTTCTCCTTCTGGGATACCCACTACACGTATATTTGTACGGTTCACATTGTCCTTGAGTTCCCTGATACCTTGTTCAAATTTTTCCATTCTTTTCCGGATAGTTTCTGTTTCTTTTTGGAATTCAAATGTTTCATCCTCCAAATCACTAATTCTCTTCTGTTTCTTTAAATCTGTCATTGTAGGTATCCATTGTTTTTTCCATCTTTTCTACTTTATCTTTCACTTCCATAAGTTCTGTGATTTGTTTTTTCAGTTTTTCTATTTCTTCTTTATGTTCAGCCCATGTCTTCTTCATGTCCTCCCTCAATTTATCGATTTCGTTTTTGAAGAGGTTTTCCATTTCTGTTCGTATATTCAGCATTAGTTGTTTCAGCTCCTGTATCTCATTTGAACTATTGGTTTCTTCGTTTGACTGGGCCATATGTTCAATTTTCTGAGCGTGATCCGTTATCTTCTGCTGGCGTCTGGGCATTTAGTCAGATTTCCCCGGGTGTTCGACCCCACAGGTTGAAAGATTTTTCTGCGCAATCTCTGGGTTCTGTTCTTCCTATCCTGCCCAGTAGGTGGCGCTCGTGGCATACGCCTGTCTGTGGGTTCCACCAGCGAAAGTTGCTGTGGGTCCCTCAGCTCTGGAAAACTCTCGCCGTAGGGGAGGTTCGGCAGCCGAAGCGTCTTGGAAGAATGCCAGCCGGCCCGGGGTTTCAAACGCGGGGAGGGTCGCCGGCCGTCGCAGCAAAGGAGAGCGTCCGGCCAAATTAGCCAGTCGGCCCGGGGCACCAAGTGTGGCGGGAGGGCGCCAGCTGTCGCAGCCCGGGAGAGTACACTGTTCCCAGCCGACGGGGGAGTCACGTGTTTGGAAGGGATCCCCCGGTCACTGTTCTCCGCAGTCTGGGGATTTCCGACCCAACTATCTCAGTTGTTCCGGGGGGCCTCATGTGGTGGGGGCACCAGCCGCCGTGGCCTAAGGGGACCGCCTGTCCAATTCTACCAGCTGGCCCAGGAAGGTGGAAGGGAGGGACTCCGGTCGCTTGCCGTCCCACCCAGGAAAGCCCGTGCCCCTTGGTGATCTCACCGGAGCTGGTTCTCCCAGATAGTCAGCCGTTCCAGGATGGGGTACGCTGTCCCTTTGATCTCCCTCGTGGTTCCGGGAGCTGCTCTGTATTATCTCCACTCCCCCAGTAGCTGTTCTGGAGGAGGAAAGGTGAGGGCAGCAAGACTGTCGAGGCTGGTGGCGGAGGAGCACGGTGAAGGCGGGGGAAGAGGGCACCGTGGTGGTTGGAGAGCAGCCGGAGCAGGAGGGGGAGGAGAGGGGAGGAGAAGGGCGGGCGGCTCGGCTGCTGCGGGGCGTGGGCGCCGCGCGGCGGGCCGGCGGAGAAAGAGAGGGGAGGAGGAGGGCGGGCGGCTCGGCTGCTGCGGGGCGTGGGCGCCGCGCGGCGGGCCGGCGGAGAAAGAGAGGGGAGGAGGAGGGCGGGCGGCTCGGCTGCTGCGGGGCGTGGGCGCCGCGCGACGGGCCGGCGGAGAAAGAGAGGGGAGGAGGAGGGCGGGCGGCTCGGCTGCTGCGGGGCGTGGGCGCCGCGCGGCGGGCCGGCGGAGAAAGAGAGGGGAGGAGGAGGGCGGGCGGCTCGGCTGCTGCGGGGCGTGGGCGCCGCGCGGCGGGCCGGCGGAGAAAGAGAGGGGAGGAGGAGGGCCTCCAGGTGGGTCTTGATTAGTTTACTGGAATTTTTTAACAGAGGAAACATTTTGGAAAAAGCTATACAGCCACTAGAGCGAACAGAGCCCACACAGCCAGAGCCCTCTGGAGATGAAGAAAAATGCCCCTGAGAGAGCTTCATGAAACAAGAAGCATGGAAAGAAAGCTACCAGATGTCACCATGTTTGCCATGTGCCTTTCCAATTGAGAGAGAGAAACCCTGAACATCATCAGCCTTCTTGAACCAAGGTATCTTTCCCTGGATGCCTAAATTGGACATTTCTATAGCCTGGCTTCAATTTGGACATTTCCATGGCCTTAGAACTATAAATGTGCAACTTAATAAATTCCCCTTTTTGAAAGTTGTTCTGTTTCTGGTATATTGCATTCCAGCAGCTAGCAAACTAGAACACTTTCTATGTCACCCAGGCAATGTATGTACAAATGAGTGTTCTGTAATGATGTTAGCATATTTGTTCTAAATCGGAGTACAGTTATTTATAGGGTCTTTTACTAAAGAAAAAATTAAAGGGCTCCAGTTCTAAAATGTTTTATCCCTCTTGTTCACAGGGTAACTGACAATTTCCAGAGATTTTTCACTTCCATCATATCCCTTTTGATTCTCTCAATTACCTTTGCCTAAAGTAAAATTGTGCTCATGTTAGAGTTGAGGAAGCTAGGCCTTAGAAAATCATTGCCTTGGCAAAGGTTTCAGAGTCTACAATGGGTAGGGCTGAGGCTGGAACCTATGACTCCCGACTTTTGTATGTTTTCCTCAAAGCAAACATTCAGTTCAACCTAGGGCACCAATATTTACTGAGAGTGTATCATGAGTCAGTATTTGTTGATTTACCCTCATCAGTTCCTTTCAAAACAAACATTGAATTAATAATTGCAGCATCTGTTGATCAAAATGGTAGGTAAATAAAGGTCAGTTTTATAACCATTTTAGGACTTGAGTGACCCTGAACCTCAGAAAACCCTTTATCCAGGGCAATGAAAAGCAGTAATATAGCTTCTTGGATAACATCTCTCTGAACATGTAATAATAAGTGAAAAGTTCTGAAGAAATGACCCTATGAGCTTTAAACATGGAGCACTAGAGGCCTACAGTCAACGATTCAAAGATTGGAAAAGAAACAGCTGGAAAGAATCATTTCATTTTCTCAGAGGCAGACTCTGTCCCTGGAATTGAAAGATCACGATCACTAGTGATAGCCTCAGTGGCTAAACAACACCTCATCATCTCCAGACTGGAGGTTGCAGACTTGAGACCAGTAATCACCGAAACTGCAATTAACAGTTGCAGTTTCAGACTTTCTCAAGTCTGGAAACTTCAGCTTCCAGAAATGGATCCTCAGGCATTTGGTGACATGTCATGTTATAATGAGCACTTGGTAGGAACATTTGCTCCTGCTATCTAGGCTTCCTCTAAGACAAAGGGTCTCATCTCACAGACCTACCCCTTGACTGACAGGTGCTCTTTCTCCTCCACTCCCCCACCCCAGGTTTCCCCTGGGTCCCAAGATAGTGTCTCTACTGTCCCTTCTTCCAGGAACTCTGGGTGCCTCCCTCTGAGTCAGCTTCTCCTTCCCACCAAGGAGTTGATGTCCTCTTTCCATTCATTGTGGCCTGAGATTTTCTCAGTACCAGAAAATGGAAGTGAGTTGCCACCTGGCTTCACCAGTCTCCAGGACCCTAGTTGTCAAAATTCTGAAATTCAGTGAGCTCCTTAAGTCACTTTTTTTCTTTTCCTCAAAATATTTTGAAACTCTGTATATTTATTTTTAGCATTGAAAGCTCATTCATAGCAAAAGGTTTAGCTTCTCTTACCTTGCATCTTCACGGTCATGTACATTTCAGGATCAATTAAACAATAGAGATCATTTCCATTATTCCATTTGTATTATTCTCATTAGAAAATAAAAGCAGAGATTTTTATTTGATTGGTCATTTTATTCTTCTTTAATCAATACAATATTGTCTGTGAGCAGTTTGACCCACAGAAACATTTGAAACTGGAAACAACTTTGCTCCCTGTGATTATCTCGATCTATCACTGTTCTAAGAGAAAGGTAAGAATAAATTGCTTCATGATTCCATTACTTATAGTTGAAACAAAGAATGATTCATGTGTGCTGTTTGAGTGGACAGAGTGATCTGTGGAGTTGAAAGATTAGTAGTGCTGAACTTATCCTAGTCTGTTGTTCTCTGGCTATGTGGGGCTCTAGAATAATTGCAGTTTCTCAGAGTGGAGTGAAGTGGGCTTAGGCTGTGCCTTCTCACTTCTGCCCTTCCTCACCTGGACCCTGGACCAAGGGAATGTTGCTTTAGTTTCTTAGCTGCTAAAACAGATGCCGCACAGTGGAAAAACAGGAGTTTATTAGCCCAAGGTTGCAAAGGCTAGGAGGCTTGCTCCCTCCCAGGGTAGGTGCCTTCTGGATGGCCGGCAGTATTTGAGGGTCCTTGGCCTTTCCATTAAAGGGTAAATGCACATGGTACTGTCTTCCCCTTTCTCTTCTGGCATTCCTTCCAGCTTCTCGCTGCTCCCTGTGGTTTTTTTTTCTGTATCCACTTTTGTTTGCTACAAGGCCTACAGTCGTATTGGATTAGGGCCCACCCTCATTCAGTTTGGAGACACCTTAACTAATAACATCTTAAGAGGTCCTGTTTACAAATGGGTTCACAGCCAGGGGATCAGGTGCTGGGACCTGAGTATATCTTTTGTGGCAAACATGATCCAATCCTCAATGAACGCTTAAACTTTTCATCTGGAATAATGGACCTATCCCAATGCTGCCTTTGGGCTTCGTTTGCTAATGTCCTAAGTGGCCACTTGTGCCATGGCCTTGAGTGTCTGAAGCCTGACAACTGGGGGGTAGAGGTGAAAGAACTCTGCTCTGCAGCTAGGCTGAGATAGTCAAGCCTGGGCCCAGGGTTTTAATGTGGGCATGTGGGGGGATGTAGAGGAAAGAGCCTTGCTGAAGCCACAAGAAGAGAATTGAGGAGAACAGACTTGATCTGTAGCCCAGGCCAGTCTCACCCTACAAACAACACGCTAGGCTGTGCCAAACCCAAGGTTGTCCACATTTGCAAGCCTTCTGGGCAAAGCAGCTATCAAAGTCCTGAGGGGAGCCATGTCACAGCATCTTCAAGGTCAGCCTTGTCAAGGTTTGTAATGGAGCTCCAGAAATCAGAGGCCGTTGACTGTTGCCAAGCCTCAGGTTTCCCATCTATTCATGGTTTTCCACCAGAAATATTCAAGTGCTCTTTCCTTACCTTTCTGAGAAAGCTGTGTAAGTTTGGTATTATTTCTTCCTTCAGATGGCAGAGTTCAGTAGGAGAGACATTGAAGTTTGAAGTTCACTTCGTGGGGGACTATTTTGATTATAAATTCAGCTTATTTGATCAGTATACTACATTTTAGATTCTCTTTGATCCTGTGTCACTTTGTGACATTTAATATATATTGTGCTGTGGGACATGTCCTTAGATGGAAAGTGACATGCTCAGAGACCTCACCATTGCAGTTCCTTTTCTCACAGGTAATCCCCTCTAGGATCTGCCAGATTTGTGTGACTACCAGCCTTTTACAAGCTGTTTTTGTTGGGATAATTGGTCCAGATTTTTTGTTTTCTATGAGAACGTTAGACTGACTGAGCTATCTCACCATTCTCAGAAAGGCAGCCACCCTCACACATCACTGAACAGAAATGAAACGACCCCTCTTTCTTCTCTAACACTTTAGCTCTTTGCCCCAGAAGTAGTGGCTGGAAACAGGTTAGAAAACTGATTTTGAAGCCCACTAATAATTTGATTCAGTCTGCAAATCTGCCGACAGTGAAAGAACAAGGAACCTAGTGGGACTACATCTACAGGTGAGGTTTCTCACAAAGCCCTCTAATGACCTAACCCTGGGAAAATGGTCTAGTCCAGGGACATTTTTCTAGGAAGAACAGGGTCTCAAACACAGGTCTCAGGTAAAGGAAGTATCTCCCATTCTTTGATTCCTAAGACCAGCCCAGGGAAAGACAGGTAAGGAGCCCCAGGTTGGGGTTGGAGTAGATTGTGAGAGAGGACCTCACAGCCCCCTGCATCCTGCACATGGCCTGGAACACACCGGGCCCAAAGCCCACACTTATGGAATATTTTAAAATGTGAGTGAGGAGAGAATAATTTAGAAACCCTTGTTAAGGAAAGGGAAGGACTGAGGCAGAAATTCAGAAAGGGAAAAAAGCCTAAAGCCCTAATCGTCTCCATAGGGCACTTCTGTGGGAGGAACAAGAAGGAACAGGCCTTTCTCTGCACCTGGCTTCTCTTGCTTTCTGCTGGTCATTTGAGAAGCAGCATCTCATTGAGTTTCCATATTAAGAGAATGGGCTTTTCTCAAAAGAGACCTGCATCAGAGAAGCTTAGCCTACCTATAGGTATGCCTAAGAGTCACCTCCAGAGGACCTCTTTTGTTGCTCAGATGTGGCTCGCTCTCTCTCATCCCAACTCTGCAAGTGAAACCATTGCCCTCCCCACTACATGAGACATGACATACCGGGATGATATTCTCTGTGACGGTGTGGGAGATGACCCTCAGGGAAGAGTTTGGCTCTGACACCATGGATCAAAAATGCCATCCTGACAAAGAAGGGGAAAATAAATGTAACAAATAAGGTATCAGTGGCTGAGAGAGTTCAAATAGAGTTGAGAGCCTACTCTGGAGGTCACTGTTACGTAAGCTTCAGTTAGATATTGCTACTATCATAACTTATTAAACCCCAAACAAAACCATTCCTGCCAATCCCAAAGAATGCATAGGATGTTATATGAGATTCTACAAAGTTCCATGCACTGGGGTAACTTTCCAGAAACCTACAATCTCCAGATGGTCCCTTAAATAAATAAGTCCTGCAATGCAGAGGGGCCAGCCATTCCAGAACATTTAGTTCCATCTCCTTATCCAATATTATCAACAGCCCTTTCCAACATGAAAAAGTTAGAATGGCCATAGCTCAAATACTCCTAAAGAGTAAGAGTAAGATCAAAGGTGATGGTGGCATTATACAGAGAAGGTCAGGTTTAACAAATGAGTATGAGTTTTGAATCAGCATACTGATATTTCTTTTAGTCTCCTGTACTTTAAAGCAGCTAGAAATAAATCCGAAAATTGTGAAATGGTAACCAATACCAAACTCTGAAATCTGTTCTACAACTAATTGTTACAATGCACTTTGAAATTTATTCCTTTTGTATATATGTTATTTTTAGAAAACAATAACAAACAAGAGAAGGAAGAGCATAGTAGAGTAGATAGGATTTAACAACTGAATATGACTGATGAGTCAATATATTGACATTTTTTTTTACTCCAGTGTCTTGGAGCAACTAGAAGAAAAAATGAAAAATTGTGGAACTGTAACCCCTAACAATTTTAAAATTTGTTGTATAACTACTTGTTAAAATGTACTTGGAGGCAGTGCTAGAGTGGCTCAGTGGCAGAGTTCTTGCCTGCCATGCTGGAGACCCAGGTTTGATTCCATGTACCTGCCCATGCAAAAAAAATATATATATATATACTTGAAGATGTATTGCTTTATATATATTTATGTATATATATGTGTATGTATTTATATCTATATATATACATATATAGATATATGTTATTTTTCACAAAAGGAAAAAAAAGGAGAAAAAGCCTGTATCAGAGACATAAACCAAACATGGGAAGTGGCTAAACCAGGGATGCAGCCCAATCCCATGCCCT
This sequence comes from Tamandua tetradactyla, assembly GCF_023851605.1. NCBI lineage: Eukaryota > Metazoa > Chordata > Mammalia > Pilosa > Myrmecophagidae > Tamandua > Tamandua tetradactyla. Next base: position 55,674,454 of record NC_135339.1, read on the forward strand.
CTCCCCACCTGTCTTAGTTTCTAGGCTGCTATGACAAATACAAGAGAATTGACTGGCTTAACCAACAGGAATTTATCTCACAGTTTGGAAACTAGAAGTCCAAAATCACGTACTGGCAGACCAGGCTTTCTCCTGGAGTCTACAGTGTTCTGGTGGTGACTTGCCTACAATCCACGTGTTCCTTGGCTTGTAGAGGCATCTGTTTCTGTTTCTTTCTGTCCCTCTACTGCTTTCCCTCTCCTCATGCTCAGTTGCTGCCTTGGAAGGACTCCAACCACAATGGATGAAAACCCACCTGTATTCACTTAGGTCTTGCCTTGACCAATAACATAGTCAAAGACCCTATTTATAACTGAGTTCACACCCACAGGACCTTGGTTAGAACTTACACATGTCTTTTGTGGGGACATGATTCAATCCCCAATACCACCCTTTGGCCTCTCCAGCAGCACACCTTCATCAGGCCCTTCCTTGATGCTGAGGGTCAGTGAGGTAAAACCTGGTCCTCCATCAGCCACACCCCTCCTAGACTGAGTACCTGACAGGCTATACAGCTACTAGCCACAGCAATACCAGCTGCTGCATGTCCACCCTGCAGAATGGCTTCTCAGTAACACTCACAGCTCTTGTGACCTTGTCCCAGGTCCTAGAACCACTGGGAAGCCCATACTCCCCTGTCAGAGGGGATAATGGAGCTGAAGGAGATAGGCACAGAACACAGCATGAAAGTCTAAGGCAGAGCTCAGAAGGGAACTTGAACAATCAAGATCTAGAAGATGCTTTCTGCCTGTCTTAGCTCTCCAAATGTGCTCTCAAATGGTAGTTCATCAGGTAGTACAAGCTATGTGACATGCTGGTGCAGGCTGCAATGTAACCTCAGTCTCACAGGCTGTGTCCCTGCTTTCCTTCTACCCTTTGCTTTCCTCACTGGATGGTGATAGGTACACAGTGTCCTGGCTCTTATGGTGCTCTCTTTTGGTGGTTTCTGTGAGCCTATTGTCTTCAAAGTGGCAAAATCACAGAAGTCACGGAAAGACTGAGGCATTTTTCCTGACTGAAATTGAAGAAAGAGACATGACAAGTCATTGCAACATGCGATTCTCAACTGGATTCTGAAACAAACCTAAAGATTTTCTTCCCTGGAATTTATTTATGAAACATGAATAGTCTGAGAATTAGGCTGCCCTAATGCATCAACATTACATACATATCTCTAACTTCTCCATATACTTATAATTAATCAATATGTATAAGTATGTAAATGTACACTTTAGTATATAAAATGTAAATGTACACTTAAATAAAATTTAGATTGTGTCTTTAAAAAGAAAGCATTCTAATCCACAGAGCCAGGCAAGCGGAGGTCTGCTGCACGCTGACTGTGGCCGGCTTCCCACTGATGCCCTTCTGGCCAGCCATGTGGGCAGCAGAAGGAAATCTTTTCCACATGGGAAGTCACTGGCCTGAGAGTTGGGGAATCTGGACTCTAAGTCAAGGTCCTGTACTGATGTTTGTGTGAGATGTTCCAACTCAGTGAGTCCCCAAACCCCCATTCTTAAAAGAAAGGAAGGCTTAGATTAATAGAGTCACTGAGATCCTTTCTGTGTCTAAATTATCTGTGATTCTTTCATTCTATAGAAAGAGAAGGGATCAAGCAGGAGCCTCAGCTGAAGAAGGAGGGTAGAGCATAGACACCCATCACTCAGGGAATAAAATGATGACTCTAAAGAGAGCCATGCAGTATATGTTGCCCCTAAATGTAGAAGCATGGTTCTTATAGAGTCTGACGCTGTGAGAATTAAGCAGCTAAAGGTCTCCTCTTCGTCCTGGGGGAAGAGGTCACCAAGACCTAGGCTTACTCAAGTTCTAAAAAAGTTATAAAACTGAACTTTTATGACCTCCTGCTTTAATCATCTAGCACTACAATTATTAACTCAGTATTTACTTGGAAAGTCACTAAGTAGGATGCATCGTTAATCATAGCACACACTCAATACATCTTAATGTTCTCTATTGAATTGCTTTTGATTCAATAGAGACATGAGTTGCAGTCTCAGCTCTACCCACTGCAGACTATGTGTTCTTGGTCAAGCAGTGAATTCCAAGACCCAGATTCCTTATCTCTAAAATAGAAATACTTTTACCTTAGGCAAAGGTAACTGTAGAAACAAAGAAATATGGTGTTTGTGAAAACTCTCTGTAAATTGTCAGTCTCACTATAAAGAGGAGATAGTAATCATTTTAGAAATAGCAAAGTAATTTTTCCCTTAGCAATAGAGCATAAAATAACTGCGCTAATCAATCAGAACACAAATGATGACATATTTACGGGACAACATTTTTGGACAAGTTTCACCGTGAATGACTTAGCATAACGCCAGATGTGTTTCAATCCTCATGACCACTAAAGCGCTTCTCCCTTTCAGGTCTGCGGAATCTTCCCATTGAGGTTGTCCTGTGTCTGTTTCATGAAGTTCTTACCTCCCATTGCAACTATTCTGCATTCAGTAACCTCTCTCTTTAGGCTGTCCATTAATTCATTCCATTATTTTGACAGGGACAGACTGAAAATGCAATAGAAGCCGCTGTGTCTGGAGGTGACGCAGCCATGGTCTCCGGAGCCCTCCCCTCTCACCTCTTCTGAGCCTTGCTGTTCCCTCAGTCATGGTGAGGACGTTCACCCCACAGTGATGGGAGGGGGAGAAGTCCAGGCCTTTTTCCCTTCCCTTGAGCACATATGGTGCTGTTCTTCTGGGAGTCAAACAAAAGGATTCTATTTAATGTGAACCCTAGAATTGGAGAACAGTCAGTGGTGTGTACATTCAGACTAACCAATATTTAGGGGATTTGTTTTGTCTTGCTAAAATTGTTCTCAAAGTAGCTAAGGAGTAAGAAACAGTGTGCCACAATGGGTATAAAAATAGCTAAGTTCAAATCCCAGTTCTGAGGCTATGAGCTGTGTGATCCTGAAAAGTTTCTCCCTTTGTTGTAGTGTTTTGGGAGGTGGGAGGGAGTTAATGGTAAAAGGAGTGTATGTTTATTCAGGACTTTTTAATTGTTGCATGTTTGATCATTCAAGATGTGTGACTATTATTTTTAACTTTTTTATTGTACACTACAATATATATACAAAACAAAGAAATAAAGAAGCAATAGTTTTCAAAGCACTCTTCAACAATTAGTTACAGGACAGACCCAGAGTTTGTCATGGGCTACCACACAATCCTCTTATATTTTTTCCTTCTAGCTGCTCCAGAATACAGGAAGCAAGAGGGCTTAAATGTTTCTTTATCATCACAATTGACGTTTTTCCTTGTTTTTATGTGAAAAATTATATATATACAGAAACGCTATACATTTCAAAGCACAGCACCACAATTAGTTGTAGAACATATTTCAGAGTTCGACATGGTTTACAATTCCACAATTTTAGGTTTTTAGTGTAGTTTTTCTAAAATACTGGTGACTTAAAGAGATATAAATTCAATGATCCAGCATTCATATTCATTTGTTAAATCCTATCTTCTCTGTATAACTCCACCATCACATTTGATCTTTCCATCCCTCTGTTTAGGGGTATTTGGGTTATGGCAATTCTTAATTTTTTATATTGGAAGGTTCTGTCACTATTTATGGGGTAGGGAGATGGAACTATCTGATGTTCTGGAGAGGCTGGGCTCGCTTTCAGGGCTTATCTGGACCAGACACCCATCTGGAGGTTGTAGGCTTCTGAAAAGTTACTCTAGTGCATGAAACCATTATGAAATCTTATATATTGCCCTAGGTGTTCTTTACGACTGGCTGTAATGGTCCTGGTTGGGGTTTGGCAGGTTATGATAGGTAACAATGTCTAATGAAGCTTGCCTAGGAGCAACTTCCAGAGTAGCTTCTCAACTGTATTTGAACTCTTTCTGCCACTGATACTTTATTAATTATACTTCTTTTCCCCCTTTTGGTCAGGAAGGATTGTTGATTCCATAGTGCCAGGCCTGGATTCATCCCTAGGAGTCATCTTTCACATTTGCATGGAGACATTCACCCCTGAATGTCATGTCCTATTTAGGTAGGAGGACTGTGATTTCACTTGCAGAGTTGGGCTTAGAAAGAATGAGGCCACATCTGAGCAACAAAAGAGGTCCTCCAGAAGTAACTCTTAGGCATGCCAATAGGTAACCTAAGCGTCTCTGCTACCTACATAAACTTCACAAGAGTAAGCCTCGTGATCGAGGGCATGGCTTATTGATTTGTGTGTCCCTAATGTTTGACACAGTATTAGGTGATTCCCTGATGGTAAGGTTTAATAATTCCATAATCTTTTCCCCAGCCTTCCCGCCTACATAGGACATGACATTCAGGGGTTAAAGTCTCCATGCCAATGTGAGAGATGACTCCTCAGGGTGAATCCAGGCCTGGCATTGTGAGACTTTGCCAGTACTTTTTGATTATCTGCTTAATATACTCTAGGATATATCCAGGCATTAGAATAATCTATACAACATTAAAGGACCTTTGTTTTATTCTGTGCTCCCTGTGTGTCAGTCGTTCAAATGAGCTACACAGATAGGATGAATTAGATTATGCACTACAGGAAATTTCAGTTCCAAGCCAAATAAACCTTTTTTCTATTGATCTCAAAAGAGAATGTGTGGTTCTAAAATATAGACACTGTCTTTCTTATCCTTATGTTCTGAATTACTTTAACCCCAACCTGTCTGACTTTGTTCTTATCTCTAAATATCAGGATATATATATAAAACAGCCTCTCAGAATCCAGGAATAATAATCACCACCCCATACTTAATGTGTCTGCTCTAAAAGCTTTCAATCTAAACCCCTGTTTTCTTTTAAGCATTTTCTAGAGGTGACCATACCACTCTTGTTCTTTTGTTTCTGATTAATTTTGTCTCACCAGATGTCCATCCTGTTCATTCACATCATTGCATGCCTCACGACTTTGTTCCTTTTTGTAGCAGCACAACTTTCATTCACAAGTATACAGCATCATTCACCAATCTACTTCTCCGTCAGTGCATCCTTCAGCCACCTGCATTCATTGGGCATCATGTAGAGTGCCCAAAGTCCACAGTCTATCAACATTCTCATTTTTAGAGAATTTCATTGTTCCCAAGAGAAAGAAAACCAACAAACACACCCTTGCCAAATAGGAAATTTAAACCTCTTCGTAACTCCTGTCCCACCCCCCATTATTTATCTCTGCTGTTGCTGTTGTGGTGCTGATGTTTTCCTTTTGAATATAGCTCATAGCATGCCATAGCAGTTTTCCCCCTGCACCCTGGACTTAAACACTCTTTGTACAAGAATCATATCTTTGAAGAAATTCTTGCGAGAACTAATTCGTATTTCTAGTGTTAATCAGTGGGACACATATGTCTGTACAACCCCTTTCAATCTTATTCATCTTTAATATGGTAATATTACTTGTAGACCCACTAGAGAACAACCTTCATTCCTATCTATTACCTTACATTGGTGTTCAACCTAATGGTTGACCCTTCAACCGTTCACCCATTAGCTAATGGTGCATCCATCTCTAGCTTCTATGTATCTCTAAGTCCCCTATATTCTGTATTATAAGCTTCTGATTATAGTTTTATGCTGGTCATAAAAGTGGAATCATGCAGTATCTATCCTTTTGTGTCTGGCTAATTTCACTCAGCATTATGCCTTCAAGTTTCAAGCATCTTGTCATGTGCTACAGGACATCGTTTTGTCTTACTGTTGCATAATAGTCCGTCATATGTATATACCACATTTTGTTGATTTCCTCATCTGTTGATGGGCATTTGGTTTGTTTCCATCTTTTGGCAATTGTGAATGTTGCTGCAATGAACATCGGTGTGCAAATGTCTGTTTATGTCAATGCTCTTAAATCTTCTGGGTATGTACCAAATAGTGCTATTACTGAGTCATAGGGCAACTCAATATTTAGTTTCCTAAGGAACTGCCAAGCAGTCTTCCATAGTGGCCGCACCATTGTACATTCCCACCAGCAATGCCCCAGTGTCCCAGTTTCTCCACATCCTCTCCAACATTTATAGTTCCCTGTTTGTTTAATAGTAGCCATCTCTTTTAGGTGAGGTGGAAAAATATGCCTATTCACATTTTCAGTCCATTTTATAATTGGGTTGTTTGCTCTTTTGTTGTTGAGTTGTATGATATCTTTGCATATACAGGAAATAAAGCTTTTGTCCGATATGTGATTTCCGAATATTTTATCCCATTGAGTTGGCTGCCTCTCCACCTATTTGACAAAGTCTTTTTTTTTTTTCGCCTGGGCAGGTACCAGGTATCGAACCAGGGTCTCAGGCATGGCAGCGGAGAACTCTATCTGCTCAGCTACCCTGACAAATTCTTTTGAAATGCAGAAGCATTTGATTTTGAGGAGTTCCCATTTAATTATTTTTTCTTTTGTTGCTTGTGCTTTGGGTGTAAAGTTTAGCAAGCTATCTCCTATAACTAGGTCTTAAAGATGTTTCTCTACAGTTTCTTCTAGAAGCTTTAGGGTGCTAGTTCATATAGTTAGCTGTTTGATCCAATTTGAGTTAATTTTTGTGTAGGGTGTAAGATAGGGGTCCTCTTTCATTCTTTTGGCTACTGATATCCAGTTCTCCTGTGCCCGATTATTGAAAAGATTGCTCTGTCCCAGTTCAGTGGATTTGAGGGCCTTGTCAAAAATCAGGTGACCATAGATTTAGGGTTCTATTTCTGCCCTCTCTATTTGATTCCATTGGTCAATGCTTCTGTCTTTGTGCCAGTACCATGCTGTTTTGAGCACTGTAGCTTTATAATAAGTTTTAAAGTCAGAGAGTGTTAATCCTTCCACTTTGTTCTTCTTTTTTAGGATGCTTTTAGTAATTCGGGGTCTCTTTTCCTTCCAGATGAATTTAGTAATTAGCTTTTCCAAATCTTCAAAGTAGGTTGTTGGAATTTTGATTGGTAATGTGTTGAAACTGTAGATCAATTTGGGAAGAATTGACATCTTCACTATATTTAGCCTTCCTATACATGAACAGGAAATGTCTTTCCACCTATTTAGACCTCGTTGATTTCTTTTGGAATGTTATGCAGTTTCCTGTGTACAAGTCCTTTATGTGCCTAGTTGAGTTCTTGCCTAAGTACTTCATTCTTTTAGTTGCTGTTTTGAATGGAATTTTTTTCCTTAACTGACTCCTCACCTAGGTCATCATTTGTGTATAGAAATGTTACTGATTTTTGCACATTAATTTTATATCCTGCAACCTTGCTGTATTTGTTTATTAGCTCGAGGAACTTTGATGTAGGTTTCTCAGGATCTTCTAAGAATAGTGTATCATGTCATCTGCAAATAATGAGAGTTTTACTTCTTCCTTTCTAATCTGGATGCCTTTTATTTCATTGTCCTGCCTGATTGCTCTAGCTAGAATGTCTAGCTTTTCCAATGTCTGTCTCATGTACTTTGGAGCTCCTTGATTGGGTGCATAAAGATTTATGGTTATTATATCTTCTTGGTGAATTGGCCCTTTAATTATTATATAGTGCCCTTCTTTGTCTCTTATGATGTCTTTACATTTAAAGTCTATTTTGTCTGATAGGAGTACAGCTACTCCTGCCTTCTTTTGGTTACAGCTTGCATGGAAAATCTTTTTCCATCCTTTCACTTTCAATTTATTTGTATCCTTGTGTCTAAGATGAGTCTCTTGTAAGCAGCATGTAGCTGGATTATGTTTCTTAATCCATTCTGCCAACTGTATATTTTAATTGGTAAGTTTGGACCATTACCATTCAAAGTTATTACTGAACAGGCTTTTCTTGAATCCACCATCTTATAATTTTATTTTAATTGTCAGGTCTCTATATTCTTTTCCCCCTTTCTCTTCGTATTCTTTAAATTACCCTTAGTGGTACTCTTCAATTCTGTGTCCTCCACCAGACCTCCTTCTCGTTTCTTTTATTTTCATCTGGCAGAACTCCTTTTAGTATTTCTTGTAGGGCCAGTCTCTTGTTGACAAATTCTTTCGGGACTTCTTTGTCTGTGAAAACTTTAATCTCTCCCTCAATTTTGAAGGACAGTTTGGCTGGGTACAGAATTCTTGGCTGGAAGTCTTTTTCAAGAACTATTTCAGGATCTTGATTATATCATACCACAGCCTTCTTGCCTTCAGGGTGCTAGTTGAGTAGTTTGAACTCACTCTTATTTGGTTTCCCTTGTATGTAGTAGATTGTGTTTCTTTTGGCACTTTCAGGATTTTCTGCTTCTCTTCAGCATTTGACAGACTGATTAGGATGTGTCTTGGGGAAGGCCTATTTGGATTTATTCTGTTTGGAGTTCATTGGGCTTCTTTGAATTGTATGTTTGTGTCGTTTATGAGGGTTGGGAAAATTTTCCCCGTTATATCCTCAACTATTCTTCCCCACACTTTACTCTTCTCTTCTCCTTCTGGAACACCAATGATTCTTGTAATTCTTCACTTTGTTTTGCCTATCATTTCCCTGAGACCCAATTCAACTTTTTTCCAGCTTTTTTTGCCATTTGCTGTTTTGAATCTTCAAGGTCATTTATCCTATCCTCTACATCATTCATTCTTTCTTCTATCTTTTCAAATCTGTGTAGTCTCCCTCTAGTATGTGTTCTATTTGGTCAACAGAGTCTTTAATCTCCATGACATCTGCTATTTTTGTATTTATTCTTTCAAATTCCTTTTTATTCTCTTCTACTCTCTTCTTAATCTCCTTATGTTGTTTGCTATACCACTTGCTTTATTCAGTGGAGTTGTGTGAACATCTTTGATTATTTGTTCCAATGTATGTTTCCTCACTGGTGTTTAATTTGGTCATTAGGCAGGAATATATCTGTCTGCATTGTGATATGCTTAGTGGTCTTCTGCTGTCATATTTGTGACATGTAAATATCTTGATTGATTTACTTTGGGAGTTGATTTTGCAGGCCTTGTGTTTGCAGGATGGTTGTGCAGAAGGGGTCACGGTATAGGGTGAGGCACTCAGTGTGGTGATTTCTTTCAGGGCAGGTATAGGCACAGGTTGTAGATCTTACACTGATGCTTGTGAACATGGGTGCCCAGCTGCCACGGAGGATGTAGCTGTGTGGGTGCACCAGTCTGGGACACATAGCTAGCCCTGATGTGTACTGGTCTAAGGCACAGAGTCTTTTTTGCACACACGTAGAGCTGTGGCAGCAGGTCAGCATTATGCCTTCATAGATTGACCTGGCTGTGCAGGTCTGCACTTTCTCAGAGCTGGGAACTGTGGCTGAGAGCTGTGCAGATGCACAGTTCTAGGATTACTATAACCTGAGGTTCCAAAGCTGAATGACATGATTGGGGGCCCATGCACATGCATGGATCTAGAGCTGCCATACACTGATGTTCAGAGCTCAGAGGGGGGCAGGGTGAGGCTGTGAGACACTGTGGGCAGGTGGGCAGTGGTAGCCTGGGTATGGAGATTAGTGCCCGCAGCCTTTATCTGCTGGCAACAGCCTTCAAGGAACAGGGAGGAGGAGTTAGTTCTTGGGATGGGTGCAGGAAAGGTGGGTTGGTTTACACTTGGTGTGGGCAGGGGTGCAGGTATGTTCCGTGGGGGCTGGTGGATGTAAGCCTGGAGGGTGGGAAATGGGAATAGGTGATGGGGGTTCAGGTGCATGGGGTGTGGGGTGAGTCGCAGGTCATGGGGCTGTGCTGGTGAGGGTAGCACACCCAAGGAATGGGGCCTGGCTTACTTCCTAGTCCCCAGCTCCTTTCTGTGCACTCCCATGGGGCCCGAGCCTCCACACCTCAGCACCAGGCTCCAGCTTTCTGCCCCTCACTTCCTTGACTTTTGTGACCAGGGCTGCCCCATGTGGTGCAGAACGCTATCCCAGGTCATCGACAGTCCCGATTCACCACCTCAGTCGCCCTCCTGTCCGTTCTCAAACTTTTCACTGGGGCAGGGTTAATCTTGAGCTACTCTATTCAGTCATCTTTCCGGGAGTGAAGATGTATGAGCAATATTTTATGTTAACTATTTTATATTTAGGCAGCTGTGATATCAGTATAGCACATTAAAATATATAAAAATGCCTCCATTTTCAAGGGCAAAAATGATTATAGCGTTTGCTAAAGCATAACACCAAAAATATTTTTAGTGCAATGCATAAAATAGATGGACTACTCTCAAATCATACTTCCCAGGTGATTATTAGTCATTTAGAACTTTTTAAAATCAGGTAATGTACATCAGGAACTGCCTGGGGTGGTTTTTCTAATAATTGAAATGAAATTACCAATACCCAGATCCCATCCCTGAGCAGATAAAAAATAATCTCCAGATGCAGCCTTGGAAAGAAGGGAAGCCAGGCTAAAGAACACTGTTTTTCAATTTTTATCAGTGAACCAAAGTCCACTCAGAAAGGATCCAAGTGATTCTCCTCAACCGGTCGCTTTATAAGGTCAAAGAGTCACAATTTGACTGAGTAGGTAGTGATATAAAGGCTTTGAACTGCATGTTCATAGCTACCTTGGTACTAGAAAAGGCTCTGATGGAGCCAGTTGTGGCCCTAGTGCTCTGTCTCTCCTGTTTGCTTCTCCTTTCCCTCTGGAAACAGAACTACGGGAGAGGGAAGCTTCCACCTGGCCCCAGGCCTCTCCCACTTATTGGAAATATCCTACAGATAAATATTAAGGAAATCAACAAATCCTTATGTAAGGTAAGTAGGCTTTTCAATTAACTCCTGAGAGTAAATAAAATGCATCTTTGGAGGCATTGTGTCAAAATAGATGCTAGGAAGGTCGAAGTTCCCCTATAGATTTTGTTGTTTTCATTGCTTTTTTGTTTTTGTGTCTCTGTCATTGTCAGAAAGAGTAGAATAACGTAACGCATTTTGCGAGAAGAGAGACATTTAGGTCACTGTAAGGTAGGATCAAATTCACAAAGTGATCAGGCGGTACAAGAGGGAGTACTGCTGCCCTTCATTGCTTCACAGTCCTTGGGAGTGATTTCTAGGCTGAAGTTTAATGTTAATAGAAGTATTTTTGTTTTAATTCAAGAGGTCATCTACTGTATAAACCATATGTTTTGTCCTGATGAGCCATGAATATTAAACATCTCTGAGACTCACACGAGGCATGATGTCGAGGAAAGAGTGATGTGGACTTGGGACTGGCATAAGTGAATGAAAGGAAGAAATCATGACACAGGGCCATGGGGTGGGAACAGAATCCTTTGGGCTCTGCAAGAAGCTGCTGCCTATTGGCCTAGGAAGGCAGCAGGATGGAAGAAATTATACTTCCACGAGATGCTGCAGGTCCCAGCACAGTCTCTGTGGAGCCCTCTCGCTTTCTGTGCCAGCAATATCAGCAGAACTCAAATGGGATCACCTAGAATCATCTAGCATGGTTTTTAAAAATAGACACACTAGGGCTTCAGCACAGAGCAACTGAACAGTATCTTCAGGGGAAGAGGTTCCCTGGTCTTCCCGACACTGCCAGCTGGGTATTAGTCCAAAATGGGCATTGAGAACTGATAAATTCATCAGGCATCAGAGGTTGATAAAGCAGGGTTCAAATACGGGTCTTCTATGTATTAGATGGGGACTATGGATACAAAATTTAAATTCTCTAAATCTCAATTTCTTTATCTGTTAAATGGGAATAAATAAACTTAGCTTAAGCTATTGAGGATGCCATTGCTTGACACATCCTAGAGACCTTCCAGAAATAACCAACGGGCTTAAGTATAAAATTCAGAATTTTTAAACTGTATGTGACAGAATAAAAAAAATGAACAATATATTCATAGTATCAGTCTGTATAATATAGAGACAAAAGAATCACTTCTTTGCTAGAATCTGCATCTCCTATCCATTTCCCAGCTCTCTGAAATCTATGGCCCTGTGTTTACTCTGTATTTGGGCTGGAAGCCCACTGTGGTGTTATATGGATATGAAGCAGTGAAGGAAGCTCTGATTGATCATGGAGAGGAGTTTTCTGGAAGGGGAAGTTTCCCAGTGGTTGACAAATCTTCTAATGGATTTGGTAGGTGGATGGGTGCCTGTGTGGGCAGTGGTGATGGGGGTGAGGAGCGGGGGACTGAAAACAGAGACTTGGAGAGCTCCTCAGGACAGCCTGGTCACATTGCTGCCCAGTATCTGCATCCTCTTCCTTGACTAGGATCGCCTTCCTAGTATCCGTGTCCCCTGGTTGTAGGAATCGTTTTCAGCAATGGAAAGGCATGGAAGGAGGTCCGGCGCTTCTCGCTCATGACCCTGCGGAATTTCGGGATGGGGAAGAGGAGCATTGAGGACCGCGTCCAGGAGGAAGCCCGCTGCCTTGTGGAGGAGCTGAGGAAGACCAACGGTGGGTGACTCTTTCCTCTGTATCACTGATCTTCAGAGATTGTCCTCTTGAGGGAGTCCTTGAATGACATCCTTGGAGACATTTCAGGGGCAGCCAGATCTCTCCTATGGGTAGCGTCATCAGCCCTCAGGTGGAGCAGGGCGGGTTTGAAGCAGAGCCACAAGGGAACTTTTGTGTATCTTTGCTTGTGTGTGTGTGTGTGTGTACACAAGCATGTGCACACGTGCATGATTGTCCATAGAGCAATGGTATACAACACTTGTTTAACCCTTTTGTTTCTTGAGATCTGTTTGTTTACTTGCAAATCAGAACATCATGAAGATAGAGGGGTTTGAGTCTCATTTTCTCCAAGAGTTAAAGAGAAATATATCCCCATAGCTTCATCGTGCACTACTTATTCCAGAAGATTCCACCAGGGCACTTATCCAAGGACACCATGGGAATGGCCTCATCATTTCCCTGAAGAGCATCAAGTACACACAAAGAAATCCCAGAGGCTTCCCAAATTATCCTTCATCTCCCTTGGGAATGTAGAACCTCTTCTGAAAGCTTAGAGCCTTGAGTGTTTCTGTTTGAAATGGCATCTTAGCAACAATTGCAAAAGGGTTCCTGTTATTCAATGTCCTGTAGTTCCTTCACAACACTAGATTTCAGTTGACCTTAGTTATTTTTATAGATGTGAATTTGTGGACTTTCTGAATCTAAAGCTTATAGATCATTGATTGCAAAAGTTTCACTTACAGATCTCCTACCAAAAAAGAAAACTTTTCCTCTGCTTTAATTTTTTCATGTGTATGATGATGGAATAAACTAAACGGTGGTGAAATTTTAAGAATTATTATGAATTGCTGTATTCTTTTGATGTCTAATATAGAGAAAAATCTCAGAAATTGGCAAAAAGTGCAGCTTGACCCCAATAAATTAATTTTGGGTTTTTGATAGATGATAAAGGATGCCACTAGATCAGGATATCTTTTGTTTTCTATATTGAAATGAAGAAATAATGGGACGGCATTCATGAATTTAACCTGTTTTGCTTGCCATAATTGTTACTTAAGTTTGAAGGAAAGAAATTCTTGATTTGCTTTTATTTTAGGCAAACAAAATTTCTCATCAGTTTTATTCATTTTTATAATATTTCTTCTCATACAACATGGATGGCTTTTACTTTCTGACATTGGTTATTTCAAATATTGAATATACTCCTAATCTCTTTCTCTTCAGTCTCCCCTCTGTGGTTCAACATTTCGTTCCATCAACTACTTGTTTTAAAATATGACATGCCTAACTATTATCTTGCTTCCTATAGTAATGCTTAATACTCTACAGACTGTGTAGACAAATGTGATTCTGCATTGATGATTCAATTATTAGGTGTTTTTAAAAGGGGCTTCTTTACATTGTTTTTCTTTTTCCCTCCAAGACATCAGGCATGTTTGGTTAGAAGGGGATAAATAAAGGCAGTGGAGGTAATGGGATATTTGGAGAAAGTGTTACTAAACAGTGAGAATGGAATGGTCAATTCAGGTTGAGGGAGAAAGTGATGCATTGATTCTATATGCTGAAATTTTGTTTGATAAGAGAATTCCGAGATATTCTAAAATGATCTTTCCCTGTTATCTCAAAGTTGGAGTTTTATATGCACATTTTAATGGTGTTTTAAAATTTTTTCCAATCTTTTAGAGTCACCCTGTGATCCCACTTTTATCCTATGCTGTGCTCCTTGCAATGTGATCTGCTCCATTGTTTTCCAGACACGTTATGATTATACAGATCAGAGTTTACTTAACTTAATGGCAAAACTCAACGAAAACATCACAATTGCGAGCACCCCATGGATCCAGGTGAGGCCAAAATCCTTTTTCCTGGGAAACCACTTATTCTCTTTTCTCTGACAAGTTCTAAGTTCTATGTGGATCAAATTGTGAAGTGAGTATTTGAACATTGCAGTTGTGCCCAGAGCATGACATCAGAGAGCAAACTTCAGGAAAACATAAGCAAACACATTATTTACATGGAAGAAAATGCATGTCCACAATAATAAGCTTGGATTAAAGTCCACTAGTGTTAATGGTTTTTCCCTTAAAACCCAAAGACCAGTTTCCATAGGGTACTTGGTGTGTTCCCAAAAGCACTCTCCTAACACTCAATGAAGACCCAAGATCTTTGCTGATCGGCTTTGGTTCCCCACAAAACTGGTCCTCTCAGTGAGACCTCTTCATCAGATTACATGGAAGAAATGTCCTAATATATCAAGGAGGGAGAATGCTTGGGACCACAGCTGCCAGGAAACACTGACTCAGGTACAGGGGTGATTGATGCTTCAACTGCGATCGTCGCTAACAAGGTTACTGTGTTAGTGATGACAATGTGATTGGGTGTCATGGTGTATGAGGTGTGCTAAGATGGCCTATCCTCTGCCTAAATTGCAATTATATGATCTTATAGTACCCACTTAACTGCTCTGGAGCACGACCACTTTAACTTTAAAATGCTTAAGGTACCTAACAATCCCTCCATGCTTTAAAATACCAATTATATTTCTGAAGCGGCTGGATAGAAATAGAAACAGCAGGCACTAGCTGTGAGCTCTATATCAGGTTACCCAAACTCCCTTACCCTCTGTCATCTACAAAATGTGACTCATAGTAATCCATGCCATCCTTCATTTCAAAGTTGTAGGAAACAATCCCTGTAAAAACGTGAATATTGCTATAAAGATGCTTTTATTTTGTAAAAATGATTTATGTGGATAGGAAATGATCCTCTGGTCAAAATGTTCTCCTTCAAATCTGTCAGCACAGAGAATTCAAGATGAAGATGCTATTTTATTCATCATTATAGCTCTAGTTTTTAACCAGAGTTTGGGATTCTGGCATATATGTCCTCAATTTTTTTTTTTAATTTATGTGTCTTTTTCTCTTTTAGTTGTGCCATGCTTTCCCCATTCTCATAGATATTCTCCCCGGGAGTCATAAAAAAATACTTAAAAACCTGGAATTTTTAAATAAATATGCCCTGGAAAAAATAAAAGAACACCAAGAATCTCTGGACATTAACAATCCTCGAGACTATATTGATTGTTACCTTATCAAAATGGAACAGGTAAAATGTGAAGGAAAATTCAATTATTTGTTTGCTTGTGTACTGGTGGTCCCTTGGTTAATTCTGTATGTACTGGTGATGTTTAAAAGGTCAGACAAATAATGCTTGACAAACATTTTGTGTCTCTATTGTGTGCATGGATCTGCACTAAGAATCATGTAAGATGTTACAATTGAATTGTTAAATGAAGAGAATACATGGGTCCTGTTCTTGAGGTATTAATAACCTACCTGAGGAGAAACAGAATGCGCATTTCAGATGAAATGGAAACAATTACAAGGTTAGAAAATACGAAATAGCAAACATTAAAATGATGATGGAAAATATCATGGCACTCAGTATACGGGAAAGTGAGAGGGAAAGGCTCCACCAGAGGTGTCTTTCAAGTCCTTATCACTTTCCTCGACTTTAATATATGAGACTTCCAGGCACTCAGACCCTTGACTTCGGCATCTCGACTAGCCCCACCTTGCCCTTCCTCGCTTACAGGCAGTTGATGCCCAAACCTCTTGGTCTTTATGTTTGTTGTATCTCTTCAATTTGTTATTCCTACCCATTCCTGCACTTGTTTCCTAGACCGAGTTGCCTAATAGCTTGCACCTGGAATACAACAGTGCTGGTCCTCCTTGTATTTGTGAATTCATTCTCTCCCTTTGTTCCATTCTAGGTTGCACTACTTTGTTATATTTTGGACAATTTAAACGTCATCATGAATCTGCAGGCAATACAGAGTCCCCATAAATTCTTGAACAGAAGAAAATTGCAAACTCCTGATTCAGGATTATAAAATCTTGCATGCTACAGCCCTAATTTGCCCTTTTCTATCAACTATTTTTAGTCTATGAATTAGATAAAATCCAAATAATAATGGCTTAAGAAATAGTTTATTTATATCACAGCCAATGAGTCACTTGGGTCAATTCAAGGCCAACACAGTAGCCCTGAAGCATCATGAAATCAGGTCCCTTCCATTTTTCTTCACAAAATTTCCTATACAGGCCTTCATCTTCATGCTTATAGCCTCATATCCCAAGATGATATCTGCCCCTCTCTGTGTTCACATCTGTGTTTTGAGTCAGAAGTAAAGAAAAAGTGTCCCCAGCAGGGTTCTGCTTATATCTCATTGGTATGAGCTATATTGCATGGCCATCAAAATTCTAAATTAGGCTGGAAAATGAAAATTCTAGGCAAGCTGGGTTTAAAGTTGTTCTGGTTTGCTAGCTGCTGGAATGTGATGTACCAGAAATGGAATGGCTTTGAAAAAGGGGAATTTAATAAATTACAAGTTTGCAGTTCTAAGGCGGTGAACATGTCCCAATTAAAGCAAGTCTATAGAAAGTCTAAAGAAATTCTATAGAAATGCCAATCTAAGGCATATAGGGAAAGATTCCTTGATCCAAGAAAGCCAATGAGGTTCAGGGTTTCTTGCTCAGTTGTAAAGGCACATGGCAAACATGATCAGGGTGTCTCTCTCATCTCGAAAGACATGTGGTGAACACAGCCTCATCGGCTAGCTTTTTCTCCCGGCTTCCTGTTTCATGAAGCTCCCCAGGAGGTGTTTTCCTTCATCTCCAAAGGTCTCTGGCTGGTAGATTCTGGGGTTCTCTCAACTTTCTGTAGTGATTCTATGGCTCTCTCCTCATTCTCAAAAGGTTGCTGGCTTGTGGACTTTGCTTTGTGGTTCTACAGCATTCTCTGCTTTCTCAGAAACTCATGGCTTTCTCTCTCGTTGTTCTCTAGCTTTTTCCAAAGTGCTTCTTCTTTTAAAGGATTCCAGTAAAACCAATCAAGACCCACCTGGAAAGGGTGGAGACATGTCTCCACCTAATCAAGTTTAATACACACACTTGATTGAGTGACATCTTCATGAAGATAAGCTAATTAAAGTTTCCAACTGACAGTACTGAATAGGAATTAGAAGAAACAGTTGCTCCCACAAGGTTGATTAGAATTAAAACAAGGCTTTTTTGAGCACATAAACCTTTTCAAACCAGCACAAAGGGGTAGTAAATAAAGATTGGACCAATTAACATACAGTCTCTAATATGACTTAAAATAATCTTTTAAGCACGGCACTCTCCATTTTCTATATTTTCTTAACTTTATAGTAATATGTGCTATTTTGAATTGATTGCTTTTAAATATACAGACAAGTTAATTCATCAAATAATTTCACCAAATCATTCCTAGGAAAAACACAATGCACAGTCTGAATTCACCATTGAAAACTTGACAGTCACTGTAACTGATCTATTTGGGGCTGGAACAGAGACTACGAGCACCACCTTGAGATATGGACTCCTGCTCCTGATGAAGTACCCAGAAGTCACAGGTATGACCACAGCTGGTGCACAGGGTGATTTCCAGAATAGAAGTTGACAAGATAGTGCCTGTGTGCTCTCTGTTGACTGTGTTAGAGAAGATCTGTTATTACAGCCTCCAAGGTAGTTTTTTCAAATTTTATGAAGAAATAGAAATGAGACACCTTTGCATAAAATGGGAAGTGACTTAAAGGTGTGAGAACCATGGGAACAGGAGTTGAAGCTGTGACGATCTAGTGCACTATTTCGATTCCACAGGAGATGATTTGCTGCAGGCACATTTGCATCGGCCTAGAATTGCATAATGGTGTTGCTTTTAGTAAAAAGGCCACTTGGATGGTAGGTATGTTCTTATAGAAATCTCTCTCCTTATTCTGAAAATACACTGTTGTAATCCTGGGTCAGGGAAGATGGAATTCTTCCTTATTGAAGCTTCATACTTCAATTTCTGGAAATTCTACAAATTTAGGGAAGCAGCCTGGGAAAATGTGCACAGTCTGGCAAGCATTCTAAACAGTTAGGTTCATAAGGAAGGTTCTGCTATTTAGGCAGAAGATGTACCTAGGATATTTTGTTATTTATGAAACATGCATCCAAATTTACAGTTCTTGTCATCATAAGAAGTTTTTATTTTATCAATACTTTCAGTTTTTATAAACCGTTCAATCTTAGAAATTTACCTTTAAAGAGATTCCGATTATGCATAGCAGATTAGTAGCACACATTATCTTTTCCTGCATCAGGATCTTACTGAAATAACTATAAACTAATGTTAAATGACAATTAGGACTTTTTAAATTTGGAGAAGAGGGAAACAGGAAACAGCCAATAAATCCTCAATAAATTTCTATAACACAGATAGCAGATGGCGATGTGACAAGTAATTCAGCAGAAAGGATGAAATGTAACCTAAATGCCAGACAATAAGGTTTTATCAATAAGGAGAAGACGATGTGTGCCCTTGCAATACCCGCCAGCCTGGCATTTAGAAGTACAAAATGTTAAAGAAAATAGTGAGAGAAGGAGGCCCAAAATAGGAGGGTTTCCCCACCCAAGATTCCTCCACATTTTCCTTTCACATGTGTTTTAGCTAGGGTTCTCTAGAGAAACAGAATCAGCAGGAGATATCTGTAGATATGAAATTTATAAATGTATCTCACATGACAACGGGAATGTAGAGCCCAGGGTCTCTAGGGCAGACTGAAAGCTGTCAACGCCAATGAAGGTCTTCCGAGAACTCTCATGAGAAGCTGGCTGAGCACCCATGGGAATACAAGGGTCCAAGGTCTGTAGGGCAGGCTGCAAGCTGGCAGCTCTGAGGAAAGTCCTCAACAAACTCTCAGGAGAGGCTGGCTGGACTGCAAGAGTGACTCTCTCAGAATCCTCCTTAAAATCCTTCTGGTGATTAGATTAAGTGTCACTCATTACAGAAGACATCCCCTTAGCTAATCATGAATGCCATCCGCTGTGGATACAGCCAGCGTGGTCCTGATTTAAGTCCATGAAATGTCCTCATAGCAACAGACAGGCCAGTGCTTTCCTGACCAGACACACGGGTACCACCACCTGGCCAAGCTGACACATGAACCTGACCATGACAGCATGTCATTCCCCCTTCCTCTGCCCATGTAAAGATACAGGTTTACTCTAGAGAAAGTTCACTAGAAGGACCTGCACTTAGGGATGGAAGCAGAGACAGGGAAGGAATGAAGTGGGGGGCTAGTACAGAATACAAACAGCTCCAGAGGAAAGACCACTTTCCCACATCTAGATAGAAAATTCTCAGCAAGTGTCCAGTAAGTGAATGAAGTACAAGCATCCATCCAAGAGACAAGGTCATGGAACTTCAAACAGCAGGTTTAAGAAAAAATCATTAAAAATATCAGGGACGAAAATCAGTTCTTATTTACTGCTTTCCTACAGAAGAAGATACCATGCAGCACGTATGCCCTTCTCTCATTTCCTAATCTCTCAATATCATATTTGTATTATATGTAAAGAATAAAGAATCAGAACGGCATCAGAATTCTCATGAGCAATTGTCATCTTGTGTATCAATAGATACACAATTTTTATCCTTTCTTTTCCTTTTCTCATAAAGGCATTGGAGGATTTGCTCCATCCAAATGTCTGAAACCAGATCAGAGGAAGTCATGGGCTCTAGGAATTAGGAGACCTCATGTAAGAGAATGGATGTTTCAGGGGTGCTGATGGGCACCAAGCCTAGGAAAGAACCAGTTAGAATGAACTGTGTGGGCAGAGCAGATGTGAGGGAAGACAGCAGAAGAGTTGTGACCAACTGTCTGAGATCTGAGCATATGAGAAATTATTACTAGGAGTTTGAAACATTTACAGGATTAGTTGAAAATAAATCTAAGTCTTCATCTAGAAAGTTAAGAATTGGGGTAAAGATGTATTTTTAAGGGAAAATATGTACACAAATGAAACTATCATAATTATCTTTCTAGAGAATAATATGTATGTAGTCATAAGTATGTAAGGAATGGATATTGATATATCAAAACTTGTGTTATAAATAATTTGGGGAAAAGAGGGGGGGATGTGTGTGCTTATGAGTCTGCGTGTGTGAGTGTGTGTTGGTGGATATGTGTCTGCATTTTGCATAGGGTAGCGGTAGAGATGTAAATCCCTCATCTCATTCAACAAAAAGTCATTAGATACTATCTAAAAGTGGTTAATTAAGGAATAGTGGTACAAAGTGTGATTATTTAGAAATATGAACATAAATTTCAAAAGAAACCCCAAGAATGGTTCAAAATGGCAGGCTTTTTTGATGTGAGGAGGATAGAGAAGGTACTATTGCAAATTGCACACAGACACACGAGCAAACACATATGTCCATACAGATCCAAGAGTAGAATTTAAAACACTATGTATTATTTTAATATAAAATTAATATTTGATTTATGGATTTCTTTCTGCAAGGAAAGTAATTTTTTAGTTAATTGTATACTATTTATATTTTGAAACATCTCATTATTTCTATGTATTGGTTATCCTGAATTCTAACATAGAGGGATTTGCAGAATTGTATCAATGCCTAACTTTTTAGAAATGTTATGTTGTAGCAATTATTTATCTAAGTCAAGGTGTACTTCTGGGCATATAACTTATGTTTATAACCATGTTGGGACACTTTCATACTTCATGTGATCCTGAATTTCTCTGACCAATACGCATTTTTCTCCTTTGCCATCACTTCTTATTTGTGTCTCATCAGCTAAAATCCAGGAAGAGATTGACCGTGTGGTTGGCAGACACCGCAGTCCCTGCATGCAGGACAGGAGCAGCATGCCCTACACGGATGCCACAGTGCATGAGATCCAGAGATACATAGACCTCCTTCCCACCAGCCTGCCCCATGCCACGATCAAGGACATTCAATTCAGAAACTATGTCATCCCCAAGGTGAGATTTATTTCCCCTACACTGAACCTCAGTGCTTTTGAAGTTCTCACGTTCACAGTATGATTCCAGTGCTCTGCTCTCAGGGGAAATGAGAAATGTGTCATCATCATAAGTATGACAGCTTGATGGATATTGTGTTGTTTCCAGTTTGGGATGATAAAGCTTTATAACAGAGTTTGATATTTGCCAGCCTAAGTCAGCCAGATTTGTTGTTCTTCTTCAGTATGGTTCTGGCCACTCTTAGCTGTTTAATTTAATATCAGCTTGCCAATTTCCTAAAACCCTCTGCTAGGAATTTTGTTTGTAGGAATTAGATCCATAGATCAAATTGGAAAGAATGACTTCTTGACATGTTGAATCTTTCAATTCTTGAATATCATATATGCTCCCATCTTGTGGGTGCTTTCTCCAATTTTCTCAATAACTTTTGTTCTCAGTGAAGTAGCTTACACATATTTTTTAGGGTTTTTTCTAGGTAATTAATATTTTTGATGTTATTATAAATTGTATAGGAATTTTAAATAACCTTTCCATTTTTTTCTGGTATATGGAAATTAGCTTTATTTTATTATTTTAATGATAAATCTTTGTGGCCTTGCTAAATACACTTAATATTGCTAACAATTTAACTGTAAATTCATTTGGATTTTCTATGTACACAATCCTGCAGTCTGAATTAATATGTGTTTTTTCCTTCGTTTCCAATTCTCATGACTTTCGTTTCTCTTTGCGTGAGTGCACTGACTAAGATTTCTAAGATACTTGTTGAATAGAAATGAGCATAGTAGCCATTCTTGTTTTGTTTTTGGATCTCTAGGAAGAAATGGGGATTTAATATCTTACCATTGAAAATGATATTTATATATATATTTTGTCACTGTTCCTGATCAGATTAAGAATCATCCCCCTCTTCTCTTATGTTTGGCTGCTTTTTTGTCACCAATAGGCTTATAATTTTATCAAATGGATTCTCAAATATGACCATATATTTTGGCCTCTATTCCCTCACTGTGGGTGTGTGTGTACATACAGACATCTAGATTTTATTTGCTACATTTTATATTTATATTTATATCCATAAAACATATTGACCTGCACTTTTTCTTTCTCTAGTTTCTCTTTTCAGATTTCTGATATGGAGGTAATGCTTGCCTCAAAAAGATTCTGTACTAGAATCCCTTGTATTTTTTTATTAAAGGCCAGAGATTTTATATGAAAAATGCAGAGGCTCAGATAATTTTTGTCCTCTTCCATAATGTGTTCATCCCTTCTCCAACAGTATATGGAATGATGTAACATCTCTTGCCTGCCTTCAAAACTGGAAATGAGTACAGTCTAAAATTTGCTCCAAGTTTCTTCCTTCTCTGGAATCATGACACCAATGCCTTCTAACACATGGTTTCTGTATTTATTCAGACTTTCTCATTGATATGCTACAAGCTCCTTTATCCCAATGGGTGACAGCAAATATTACTGTTAGAATAGAAATTGAAATAATTAGAAATTCTATTTTGATGCTAAAGGAAGAACTGTGCATTTGGTAAGAGTGCAATTTCTATACCATCTCTGGGGAAGAGGGAATTGAGGCCATGACCAAGAGACAAAGGATTGTAAGGTTTAGGAGGTGAAAGAGAGAAGAGGCAGACCAAGAAACCATAGAGTGAGTGAGTTTATTCCTGTGCTCCCAGGCAGAGCTCACAGAATTCAAGGTAGGGAGTTGTGAGTTCAAAACCTGGGTCCTGGTGTGGGTGGTTTTTAAGCAAGGGGGTTAGGTGAAGTCTAGAAGGGGCAGCACATTTTACACAGCTCGAGTCATGGTGACCTTCCCTGTTCCCCCGACCTAACATTCCAGCCTTTTTGTGATAATAGGGCGCCGAGACCTTTCTGGCTACTTTCTGCTGCATTGGGGTGGTGTGGGGTTATAGGCCCGAATCGTCATAGTCAGGAGAGTGGGGAGGTTGGCTATAGGAATCTGGTGAGGAAAGCAGGTGGTGATAATGATGTAGGAGCATTTGGTTGATTGCGACCCATGACAGTTTTTTTATGTGTCCTTGAAGGAAGTTGAGGGGACAGGGAGCTAGGAGAAAGCAAAGACAGATTAGAATAATTGGTCCTAGTAGCGGGAGGAGCCATGTCACCAGGGGCAAAGACAACCAGGTTAGGGCAGAGTTGGTTCCCTGTATGGTAGAGATCTTCTTTTAGTTTGTTTAGGGTGTGAACATTTTGTTCTACCAGACCCATCTCATTGACATAATAGCAGCATTCTTCTTGGAGGAATATGCACGTCCCTCCTTTTTCGGCTGTTAACAGGTCCAAGGCCTATCAATTTTGAAGAGTCACCTGGGCCAGTGAGGTAAGTCGACATTGCAGAGAAGATAGGAGTTCTGATGTTGATTCCAGGGCTACCTGTAGTCGAGTCTTGAAGTTTTGAGAGGTTAAAATACCATGTCCTAGCACTCCTCCTGCTGCTGTTGAGGCTGCAACTGAGGCAGCCAGGCTGACGCCTACCAGGATAGGAAGGAAAGCAGCCCTTTTTGAGTGAAGGGGGGGCAGTAGCCAAGTAAGCTCGGATTCACTGTGGAGGGTTAATTGAGGAATCATGGTCACCAGGAAGCTTGGTCCTGGGGTAATGGGGTTGAGGCACTTGGCAAGAGTCCCATTACACCAGAAATATTGTCCTTTAGTGGCGTGGGTGGAGTTGTGGATGGTGACGTTAGTTTGGCATTTGCTGTGGAGCCCTGCTTGGCTCATGGTTGTGTGGGTGAGGTAGTAGAGCCTAAGGGGGTAGGGAAGGTTATTGGGCTGTGGTTCCCATAGGGGGATGTTCTTTAGGGTGGTATGGCAGGAATCAGGGTTATGATTGTGTATTTGGGTAAGATTTATAGGGACAGCTGCTAAAAGGGGCCTTCCCAACAAAGCACAAAGGAAACAGTGGGTTACGTTGGAAAGTATTTGTGTTTGGTTGAGGAATTGTAAGGTGTGTTGGAGGATTTGAAGCCATGTTTGAGGGGCTGTTGGGGCAGAGAGTTTGGCGAGGTGGTTGGAGAGGTTCTGCGATAGACACCTGGGTATGAGTATTATTTTTGAGGATATACTCGCGATGCATTTTAATGGTGCTTACGGGGTACCGGGACCAGCCGCTGTTATACAGTTTCCCTTGAACCCTCGTCACCCATCTAGTGTCCCAGGATCTGTAATATTCATGTAAAATCATTTGGAACTGATGTAGAAGAGTCCCATCCCATCATCAGCATCATGTATTTTGCATGACCAATAGGGGCATTTCCCCATATATGTCGTTATACTTGTCCTGGTTGCAGTAAGTTTTAGTTTGATCGTATGGAAAGCAGGCAAATGGCCCTCAGTTGCTAGCGGCTGATTTAGGAGTTATGCAGATGGTTAAAGTTTGGCTGCAGCCCGCGAGAGGGCTGTCTTCTGCAACAATTAGATGACTGGTCGATTTGCTGTTTTGGTTAACAGTTTCCCAGATTTTGAATTGCTATATATAGGAAGTGCCCTCAATGGGGGTTAGGAGGGTGAATAGTGCAAGTGAGGTGGATGCGAGTGGGCCCCAGAGGGTGATGGATGTATTGGCTTTCATTCTGTTTGTATACCTTGACCCGTGACAGGTGGTGCCAAGAGGGGTCGCCAGGAAGTTATATCACCATAGGAGTGGTAAGAATCACTGTGTGTGGGCCCGTCCATGGCGGTTGGAGTGGTCCATGTTGGAGCTGTTTAAGGAGTATTTTGTCTCCTGGCTGGGGCCTGTGAGGAGGATCAGCAGGATTAGTTTCCCTGGATTGTGGCAGGAATCGATTGGCATGTTCCTGCAGCAAATGCCAGATTAAGGAGAGATATGGTAAGTAAGAACCCAGAGGAGGAGGTTGCACTGGCAGATGGTGATTGAGTAGGAACGGGCGGCCATACGTGAGCTCAAAAGGGCTTAAGAAAGTAGGTGGTCGTGGAGCGGTGTGTAGTCGACCCAGGACTGTCATAATTCAATGGCTAGTTTGGTTAATTGTGTCTTGATAAGACCGTTAGCTCATTCCACCCTTCTTGGGGGGTTGTTATTTGGCAAGTGGGACAGGAGGAGCAGACTGACATTATGAGGTGAGTCAGGGATGGGTGATGGAATAAGGGCTGGAGGAACCGTGTGAGGGCCCTGGATCTGATATGAAGTGACAAATGTACCTGAGAAAGAATATCTGGGGCCTGTTTGGTTGGGAGAGCCACCTCGTTATCAAGGAAGATCCAGCCCTCTGGTGTAGTAGAGCCTCCCTGTGCAAGGAGGTTTTCACGTTCCTTGGAAGAATAGGTGGGTTGGAGGGAGGGGAGAGCAAAGAAAAGAATTGGGGCTGGAGGGTTTAAAGGTGAGAGTTCTTTGGTCAGTTCCCATACAACAGCATCGGCCTAGTTATTTCTGCAGGTGATTTCAGATTTATCTGTTTGGCGTCATTTGCAATGGATGATGGCCACCTGTGATAGTAATTGAAGTGCTTGAAACAGGCGTTGGATAAGCTTAGCGTTAATTACAGATGAGCCCTTGCTCCTTCCAGATGGCTGAGTGGCAGTGTGCTACCAGAAAAGCATATCTGGAGTCTGTGTAGATGTTGGAGGATTTATTTTTGGCTAGATATAAGGCCCTGGTGAGAGCAATTAGTTTAGCCTTTTGGGATGTGGTTCCCTCTGGGAGCCATACCGCTTTAAGTATTTTGGTGGGAGAAACTATAGTGTATGAAGCCCTGCACTTTCCCCGTTAGTCTATTGTTGAGTTGTCATCAATAAAAAGGGTGAGGTCTGCCTGTGACAGGGGTGTGTCTGAGAGGCCCTGGCATGGAGAGGTGAGTTTTTTTTTATGATTTTGGTGTAAAGGTGAGTGGGCTGTGGAAAGGGGTTTGATAGGGGGCTATGAGGGAGAAGAGTAGCAGGGTTGAGGCCAGGTGAGACAGAGAGTGTGAAATCTGAGTTTTCTAGGAAGAATAAGTGAAATTCCTGGAGACGGGAAGGAGTGAGCAGAGAGAGAGAGATTCATGGGATAAGAGGTCTTATAAATGGTGGGGTGACAGTACTTGGAGAGGCCTACCCTGACTAAGATTAAGAGCTGTATGAATTAGGGTGGCGGCCACAGCCAGTGCTCGGGGTCAGGGAGGCCACCCACAGGTGGTGGGGTCCATTTGCTTAGAGAAGTAGGCCATTGGAGTATAAGTTGGTCCCAGGGGTTGGGTTAAGACTCCCACCTCTATTCCTTGTTTTTCGTCAGTGAAAAAGAAGAAGGGCTTGTTAGGATTTGGAAGAGTGAGTGGGGGAGAATGAAGTAAGGCATTATGGAGAACCAGAAAAGCTTTGGCTATAGTAGAGGGGTCGTTCAGGGGTCCTGTGGGCATCACCTTGGCTACTTCATAAAGAGGTTTTGCTAGGAGGGAAAAGCTGGGGACCCAGTGTCAGAAGAACCCCACAAAACCTAGGAAGGATAAAATTTTTTCAGCATTTTCTGGAGGTTGGAGTTTTTGGAGGGCTTGCTGTCTGTCCACTGTTAGATGTTGGGATGCGGGAGTGAGACGGAGGCCCAGGTAGGTGACGGTGGAGGAAGAGAGGAGAATTGAGCTTTGGCGGGGGAGACTCAATATCCTTTGTTAGCTAAAAAATTTAATAGGGTGGCTGTAGCCTTTGTGGAAGTTTCCAGCACTGCTGGAGGAGAAGGGGAAAGAGGAGGGTAACATGGCGGCGAGTGCGCCGCCAGAGGGAGAGGAGGGTAGAGCAGGGGAGAGGAGGATAGTTTCCCTAAATATGGTGGAGGCCCTGGTCATTTAAAGGAAGATGAATCAAGGGGGTCGGAAAAGGAGGAAGGTTTATTGGACTGTTTGTCCAGGAGTGAGGCCAGGAGTTTTTTTGGCTAGAAGAACCTGAGCCATAGAGCAGGAAGTGCAGAGAGAGGGGCGGGAGCACAGAAGAAAAAAAGCCTGGACATAAGGAATTTTGGCCCATTTGTCGTTCCTCTGGCAAAAGTTGCAGAGGTGTCTAAGGATATTAAAATTGAAAGACCCATCCTCAGGCCAATGAGAATCATTGTCCAATTGATATTGGAGCCAAGCCTTTTTACAAAAGTAAGTGAGGCGTTTTGGCCAGATGTCTGGAAGTAAATACATTGTTGATAGGTTAATCAGGAGACAACCCAGAGGGGTAGAGGATTTGGCTTTTGAGGATTTGCTGCCCATATCTGAAAGGAGATATGGGTCTGAAAGAAGAAAGGACTCGCCCAGGGAGTGTCGGCGTCCCAACGCCCTGAGAGAGTCCTCGGAGCTCTTACAAGCGGGGGCTGGTCTCCCCAGGGGACGTCTCCCCCTAATTTGAGGCCCTTTCAGGTCCTGGACCTGAAAATCAGGAGGGAAAGGAGAAGTGGGGCATCCCCACGACTTTTCAAGTCCCGGGAAAGGGTATGAGGTTTGTGGCCATCCCCATTCACCTCAGCCCTTGGAAGAGAACCTAACATGAATTCACGATTTTTGGAGGGTAATTTATGGACAAGCTCTCTTGGAACAGTGAGACCTGACAGCAGGGCTAGGAGGGAAGGGACTTACCCAATTTGTGGTGGATGTAGTGGCAGACCAAGGGATCCCTTGTCGCTGGATATGTGGAGGAAAGAGGAGAGAGGATGCCAGGTCGCCCCTGGCCAGGCGGGTGGCACCAGCGCTCTCCTCCCAGATTTCGGCACCAAAATGTAAGGTTTAGGAGGCAAAAGAGAGAAGAGGCAGACCAAGAAACCATAGAGTGAGCGAGTTTATTCCTGTGCTCCCAGGCAGAGCACACAGAACTCAAGGTAAGGAGTTGTGAGCTTGCCCCTGGGTCCTGGTGTGGGTGGTTTGTAAGCAAGAGGGTTAGGTGACATCTAGAAGGGGCAGCACATTTTACACAGCTCGAGTCATGGTGACCTTCCCTGTTCCCCCAAATTAACAAGGATCTTGCCTCAATCAAGGATTAGGATTTCAAGTTAACTCTTCTTCACCTGAAGACACAACCAGGAAAAGCCTTTTCTTTCTTTAATACTTGGTTGAAAATAATTATTAATTTTATTTCCCCTCCCATTACAAATTAAATTGGAACTTGACTGGAACTCAGATAGGGATTACCCATCACATCTATGACCTCCTGCTGGAGGGGAGCAGTGCATCTGCTAAGTGGCACCCATTCTGGTTTCTGCATGGGGCTCAGGCTCCACCGCGTGCCTTTTAAACTTAGAATGTCCAGACCCCAAGGGAACAGCACCATCTCTTCTGCATGGGACAACCCAGTTAAGGAACATGTGGCTCCGGGTGGTTGGTTGTGCCCCTCCTACCAGTCAGATAAATAATGTATTTTACCACAAGGTGAAGTCACTGATTAGGTGGAGATCATGATCAAATATGAGAGTCTTTAAATTTTTCTGGTAACAGGTCAGATAGTAAATATTTTAGGCTTGAGGACCATAAAGTCTCTGTTGTAACTACTCAGTTCTGCTACTGAGGCAGGAAAGCACTCACAGACCAAAACATAAAGGAGAGAGGAAGGCTGGAGTTCCAACAGTTATTAACTGGCATTTCAATTTCATATATTTTCATGTGCCGTGAATTCTTCTGTTATTTTTTGGTTTTTATTAGTGAAGTCGGTAGGTTTGCCAAAAAATTATGCATGAAATAGAGACTTCCCATATAACACCCTATTATTAACACTTTGCATTAGTGTGGTACTTTTGTTGCAATTCACAATTTTTATAATTGTACTATTAACAACATTCCATCATTTACAGTAGGGATCACTGTTTGTGTTGTATAGTCCTATATAAAATTTGTTTTGCTAACAACACATGTATAACCCAAAATCTCCCCCTTTTAACCACATTCACATATATGATTCAGTGCTGTTAATTGCATTCACAATGTTGTGCCATCATCACCAGCATTCATTACCAAAGCTTTATAGTCAACCCAAATAGAAATACTGCACAATTTAGGCATTAAGTCCTCATTCTCTACCCCAATTTCAGCCCCAGGGCACCTATTTCTATGATTCTTCTTTTTAATTTTATTTATTTTATTTTATATTTTAATAAATTTATTTATTTATTTAATTTATTCTTTTACCCTGTTCCTTTAGTTTCCTTTGTTTCTTTTCATGTTTGTTTCCTTTAGTACATTGATGTTTTTGAACAAACCAGCCAGTTTTCGTGTAAAATCTTTCCGTCTGGTTTGTGTGATATATTTCATGGGATTAGATTCCAACTATGTGCTTTTGGCAAGAAAACTACATAGATGCTGGTTTTGTCCTAAGGTGGGGGCACACAATATTAAGCTCTTGTTATTGGTGATGCTAGCGAGGTTCCTCACTTAGTTAGGGTGTCTGCCGGTTCCTCTAATGCAGATGTGCAGTTTTTCATATGTAATCAATAATATTCTGTGACATGGTACTTTAAGACCTGTGAGCAAACCTTTCACCCAACAGATTTAGCCTTAATTGATGGTCCTTGCCTGAATTGGTGGTCCACACCTGAATTGTTGTCAAAAAGATGATATTTCTAATTTTACTCTCCCTTATTCAGCTTGTATTCATCTGCAAAGAAAGCTGTTTCATATTTTTATTATTTTTTAAAATTGTGAAATATAACATATATTCAAAAAACCAATAAATTTCCAAGTACATTTTAACAAGTAGGTATAGAGCAGATTTCAAAGTTTGGTATGGGTTACAGGTCCATGATATTTTATTTAGCAGCTCCATATACTGGAGACCAACAGAAATATCAATATAATGATTCAGTGTTGAAACTTATCTTTTCTGTTATACTCCTCCTTCTCTTTAAATAGCATATATACATACAAGCAATAAATTTCAAAGTACATCACAATAGTTAGTTGTAGAACAAGTTTCAGAGTTTGTTTGGGTTATAATCCATATTTTTAATTCTTAACAAATTTCTTAACAATCTTAAAAACAGTTTCTTAATTGTTAAGAAAGCAAATCACCTTATTAACATTGAACAGTTGACCGTATAAGGGTCACTTTTAATTATGTTAGACTTCTATTCTAAAAAGCCCTATGAACAAATTCTTGTTACTTCTGGCCGCTCTAGAGCCAGTAGAGACTTCTATTTTAAACCATAATTTGCGTATAAGATGTGTAAAACTTGAAGTGATAAAATAGAGCAAGTGCTGCCTAGTCCAGCTTGGTTATAAGAGAGAGGATTCAGAAGGTTCAGCACACAAGTATTCAAGGGCTCAGTACTGCAAAAGTACTGGCCGACACTTAAGCAAGATCATTGCCACTGGCCTTGAACTCATCATGGCTCATTACTTGGTCTGTCTTGCTGGAACTGTCACTCCTCTTCTTTGAATTTGTATTTCCTCATTTGTAGATCAAAGAAATTGAACTAATTTCCTATATTTCCTTCAGCACGATAAACTTTTTATAATTCACCTGATCTATCTGTCCATTCCAGGGGACAAACATAATAGCGTCGCTGAGTTCGGTGCTGCGCAACAACAAAGAATTTCCCAACCCAGACAGGTTTGATCCTGGCCACTTTCTGGATAAGAGTGGCAACTTTAGGAAGAGTGACTACTTCATGCCTTTTTCAACAGGTAATAGAAATTTACATCCATCTCTACTTCAGGGGCAAGACTTTTAAGGGATCAGTTCGAATTTGCATGCTGCCTATCTTGGGGCTGGGAGAAGTCTCTTGATGCACAATCACGAGCACCACACCAATGCCAGGCACGTTCCGACCACAGGGTACATCTGTATTCTTAGGCGATTGTTGGGTCTTTGGGGAGCTGACCAACTCTTTCAAAGTGAGGAAGCTAGAGAATGAGTTGATTGAATTCTGCCACCAGATGTATCATTGAACTATGCAATAGCTCTTTCTAGAAGGTGAAACTCATCCAGAGTGTCCACATCTCTCCCAAGAAAAGCACCACAAATACCAGAGTTTTTTTGAGTATTTTCTGCATGGTACCCCTCACCCAAGGATGAAATTAGAGACATGAGTATTCATAGGCAGAGAATAGGCACCCAAGGGACTAATACCACACTTAGAGAAGCAGATGAGTAGACTCATCATTATAATCAAATCTGACCTGTGCTGTGAGAGGGAAGTACAGGCCACACTGAGGGCAAGAGGGGAAGTTGCCTGCTTTCTGCTCTTGCAGGCCCAAGTTGAAGCACAAAATGGATTAAGTAACACTTCTCAAGAAGAAATGGCATTTCAGCTGTGTCACAATGGGCAGGGAGCAAGGAGAGAAGAGAAATAGAGGCATGATTACAAAAGCAGTGGGCCAGAAGGAAAGAAAATTTCAGAAATGCTTGCCAAGAAACTCTGGGATGAAGGAACCCCTGAGAATTGGCATGATGCCATCAATGATTCCAGAACCCATTGTTCTTCCTACTTAATGATATTTCATTTTTGATAAAGGGGTCTCCACTGCAGCAGTATGTGCTCCGTCTCTGGTCAAGGAACTGCCTTAAACTCTACAATGGCTTTTGATGCTTGCTTTGCATCTGGCACTGTGGATGCCAAAATGGAAAGGACTGAACCCTCCCTTCAAGGAATGCACATTTTAGAGGGGTTGATAAATAAATAAACAGAGAATTATGACTCAAAATGATCCATGTTTATGATGCTGAAAAATCCAACAAAGGCAAGATTCTACAGCCTGAGGGGTCACAAGGATTATAAAGAGGAAATGACATCTGACCTGAGTTATGAAGGAAGCACAAGAGAAATGCTTGAAGCTGCCCAGTGTGCTGAAGACTGATGAAGAGTGTGTATGGCTAGAGCTGAGAGTTGAAGGTGTGAAGAGTGGAAGAAAAGGTCATGGAGTGTCAGCCTGGGAACAGAATGTGAAGGGCCAGGTCAAATAATTTGAACTTAACCCATAGCACAGACATAGGAACCATTCAGAACTTGAAAGTGAAGTAATAGCATATGATCTTGAACGTCAATGAGGAAAAAAATCTTTAGTTGAATTTGTACAAGAAGTAGAAAGGAAAATGCAGATACGTGAGTCTCCTCCTCTTAGTCCTTCCCCCATCATCCCACCTGGACAAGGATCATGGATATAATTCTCAGAAACTGTTAGCAGAAACTTGCAGAGTCAAAAGAGCCTCTGTAATGTGGAATACTCAGTGAAGTGCTTGGCACAATGCAGGTATTCAATAAATACTTTTAGAATGTAGAGTGCCCCTTAGGAAAGATATGAGATGACCAGCAAGTGTCTCAGTCTTTCCGTCCCTCTTATCTATCCAGCCATCCTTCCAAACATCCTGCCTTCCATTCGCCCATCAAGTATATTCTTCATAATACAGTTACTGAGTGTTATGTGGTGGTTGAGAAACATGGTATTCAAGGAATACCTTCCCCTGTGTTTCTATTTCCAGGAAAACGAATTTGCGTGGGTGAGGGCCTGGCCCGCATGGAGCTGTTTTTATTCCTGACCACCATCTTACAGAAATTTTCCCTGAAGTCTCTGGTTGAACCAAAGGACATTGACATCACCCCACTTGAGTCTGGGCTTGCCTCTGTGCCACGCAGGTACCAGCTTTGCTTTGTTCCCATCTGAAGAAAGGTCAGGCCACTTGCCTTCCGCTGTGGTGTCGCCTGCAACTTGCCTCCTCTGGGGCATCGTTCAACTCCCTCCCTCTACTGGGACTGCCTTTGCTGACCTCCCCTCTCCACATCTCCCCATGCTCTGAAGATCCAGGGAGAATCCAACCTCCTTTAAGACTGTGTTCCTGCATTTTACTGCACACATTTACCTGCTATTCTCCATATTCTGTAATACCTATATTGGCCACCACATACCTTAATAAGTCAACTGGTCATGAGTCATTACTGTGCTATCACTGTGAAATAGAGGGAAAAAGTGATTAGTGTGTGTCCGTTCATAACCATACACTATTCTGCGCATTCTAAAGAAAATATATTAATTTTTACTGGGTCAGTTCTGAATTTTCCTTCTTTTCTACATAATAAAGTATTAGAAATGAAAAAGTTAAAAAAACAAAACAAAACAGTCCAAACAGGTTGTGCGAAGGGGTGCACCAAGGCAGAATATATGAGAACTGGACTGATAAGCTCTCCTGGATGAGTGCCGCATCCAGTTACTGGAGATTTGAGTTTGAAAGTGAGAGAAAGTGTCAAGGAGCAGCTCCACTTGAGGGGATAATTGAGAGGATCAGCCACGGGGAGGAATGACTATGAAGGTATCAGAGTTCATGTCCCCACGCTGGTTCTGCTGCCAACACAAAATGAAGATTTGAACTACTTTGATACTTCCTGTTTCCTAACTGAGGTTCAAATATTGATAGATGTTTCCATAGTGCTAATCATGCATTCTGGGTGTTAGCCTTCTCTCCCGAAGAAGAGAAAAGTGTCTCTTTAAGATATCATCAGGCTTTATTCTTTTTTCTAGTTTCACTACTAACATAAATGTGGTGGTGATTTGGTCCTGAAGTTATTAACATCGTGTTATCTCCAAAATATAGATATTTGAATATTTTATACACTTCAAACCACAGTAATCTTTTTTCTTCTTCTGTCTTGAAGTATAGAAATGAGAAATGTCACCACACATTACCTTTCTCTCAGAGATGAGGGGAAGCCACTTAAACTTCGGCATGCATGTGTACATGGAATCTGCCAGATATTCCAGGAGAATCTCCTCCTGTCAAAATCCATGAATCCTTTCACCATGTAATTTAGCATATTCGCCCTAGGCTGGGTCCATCCATGTCTAGTGCCCCCTTGCCCACAGGGCTCTGGGAAGTGCAGCAGTGCTCGCCTTCTCAGGGAAGAGGGAGGTGGGCATGGGTTACTACTGCACACCTCAGCCTGTCTCACAAGTAGACCTGCCTGAGTCCCTGGAGCCCCCAACTCCTCATCTGGAATGACGGCCTGTCTCGTTGTCCTGTTCACACTGTGCCTTTGGGCTTCACGGTTGCTGTCCTCAGTGCATCTTGGGCTGGCCCTTGGGTGGCTGAGGCCTTACAGCTCAAGGTAGGGAGTGGAGGGAGCTGTGCCCTGCTGCAGGCTGAGATAGCCATGCATGGGCTTAGGTTGAGTTGTTTCTCTTTCTTGAAAATTTTTAATTAGAGATGTTGCAGTTTTATAGAAAAATCATGTAGAAAACATAGCAGTCCCATATACCTCCTCCTGTCCCGCATTATTAACACTTTGTCTTAATATGGTACCTTTGTTACAATTGATGAAAGAATGTAAAAATTGTACTATT
Organism: Tamandua tetradactyla; assembly: GCF_023851605.1. Lineage (NCBI taxonomy): Eukaryota > Metazoa > Chordata > Mammalia > Pilosa > Myrmecophagidae > Tamandua > Tamandua tetradactyla. The sequence continues at coordinate 55,708,915 of NC_135339.1, forward strand.
AACAGTAGTCCACAGTTGACATTAGGGTAGATTTTTTCCACATACCACCCTATTATCCACACCTAGCATTAGTGTAGTATATTTGTTACAATTTTTACAATAGTGCAGTAATAACTATAGTCCACAGTTTAAGTAGGGGTTCCTGTTCAACAGTCCTATGCTTTATCTTTTAATTTTTATAATAGCAATATATTTATGACCTACAATTTCCCATTTACCACATTCACATATAAAATTCAGTGCTGTTAATTATGCTCACCATTTCATGCTACATTCACTGACATCCATTTCCGAGATTTTATATGTGGGAATATCCATAGGAGGATGTGGGAGAAGAGAACATTGTTGAAGCCTCTAGTACTGAGAAGAAGAGACTTGGACTTGAGGCCCCAGCCAGTCTCAGCCTACAAACAAAGGTCAGGCTGTGTGATCCAGAGCATGGGTGAGAGCCCCCGCCATTCTGGGCTGATCAGGTGTCACAGTTGTCATAGTTGCTATAACACCACACCTTCAAGATCAGCCCGATCAAGGTTTGTAATAGGTTCCAGAAATAAGAGGCCAACTGACTATCACCAAACCTTAGGTTCCCCCTCTGTATATGGTGCAACACTAACAATCATTTACCAGTGATACTGGGGGAACGCCATTAGAGAGTAATGCTACTACCTGGTACTCACAGGTACTCTGGAAAGAACAGCCTAGCTGAAAATGGAAGGGCCCAGCAACCGGTGGTTCTCAGAAATAAAGCATCATCATGAGGGATAAGATTCTGCATCTATGTGATAATTCAGTGGGAATAGCAAAGGGTCAGAGGGAGATGGGAATTCATGAGAATGTAGCTTGGGGACATGGGATTAAACTGCATCCTGCACCAGCTCCCCTTAGAGTATATTTTGACCTGTCATTGTACCATTAGAGATCACACCTTCTGATTAGATTTTGGAAGTTAATCTGTTTCCTTCTTAAACCCTGCCTGAGATTTTCATGCTCTGTTCTAGCTCCTATCTCCTTCTGCTCTATCATCCCCTCTGACTTGGTTGTTGGTGTCCCAAGGACAGAGCAGTCCATCCCTGCTGCAGGACCATGCTTCAGAAGGATGCCATAATTTTGTATCTATCCCCTCATACAGATGAGCAATGACAGGGATACCTACTTCACAGAGTTTCTAGGACCTGGGACATGGTCACAAGAGCTGTGAGTGACCTGGTTCTGCAGGGTGGACATGCAGCAACTGCTATTGCTGTGGCCAGTAGCTCCATAGCCTGTCAGGAACTCAGTCTAGAGGGGTGTGGCTGATGGAGGATCAAGTTCTACCTCACTGACCCTCAGCATCAAGGAACAGCCTAGTGAAGGTGTGTTGGTGGAGAGGCCAAAGGGTTGTATTGAGGGTTGAGTTATGTCCTCACAAAAGAAATGTTCAAGTCCTAACCAGGGTCTTGTGAGTGTGAACTCAGTTGTAAGTAGGAACTTTGACTATGTTATTGGTCAAGGTGAGACCTTAGTAAATATGGGTGGGCCTAACCCATTACGTCTGGAGTCCTTATTAGGCAGCAACTGAGTAGGAGGAGAGGGAAACCAGGGGAGGTGCAGAAGGAGACATGTCACCATTGGACAGAAGCAGATGCATCTACAAGCCAAGAAACATGTGGATTGTAGGCAAGTCACTACCAGAATACTGTAGACTCCAGGAGAAAGCATGGGCTGCTGGTAGGTGATTTTGGAATTCAAACTTCCAAAACAGTGAGATAAATTCCTATTGGTTTATCCAGCTCGTTTTGTGGTATCTGTCATAGCAGCCTGGGAAACTAAGACTGGTGGGGACAGGGCCCTGGCTTGGGCTACATCCCTGGCTCAGCCACTGCCAATGTTTGCTTTGTGTCCCTGACACTGGCTTCTGGCGTTTTGAGAAGAGCTCCACACTCTCAATGGGAATTCAATGAGCATGTGCTTCTCAATTGACCATCAGGGGCAACAGAAATCAGATGCAAACAAAGGCCTGTTTCTTCCTGTCCCTCCCAGAGAAATGATGCTGAGAAAAATAGATCTCCATTTCCAAGAAATGAAGGGAGACCTCCTACCTTATTCCATATATAAAAATTAATTAAAAATGGGTCAAATACCTAAATAGAAAAGCAGAATTATAAAACTCCTAGAAGTAAACATAAGGAAGCATCTTCAAATCTGGTGTTAGGTAACAGGATCTTAGATTTATACTCAAAGCATCAATGAAAACAACAAAAAGTAGATTTGGGACTTCATCAAAATTAAAAACTTGACGCTCAAAGGATTTCCTCAGGGATCCAAAAGACAACGTACATAATGGGAGAAAATCTTGAAACCACATATCTGAGAAAGGTTTTTTATATATATATACACCTATAATTCAAGAACAATAAGACAAAAAACCCAATTTAAAATGGAGAAAAGACTTAAATAGATATTTCTCCTAAGGAGATATATAAATGGCCAATAATTACATGAAAAGATATTCAGTATCATTACCCGTCAGGGGACTGCAAATCAAAACCATATTGAGAACCATTTTATACTCACTAGAATCAAATTTGGGGAGCTATTTGGGAAGTTATCTGCTATTATTTCCTCACATATTATTTGTTCCCCTCCCTCCTCCTGTGGATTCACAATGTTCATATGTCATGCACTTGACTGTCTCCCAAAAGTCTCTGGGACTCTCCTTATTTTTCTTCATTCTTTTCTTCTTCTTGTTATTCCTCAACCCTGATAATCTCAACTGACCTGTCTCCAAGTGTGCTGGTTTTGTTCTTCTGCTTTCTCTAATCAGGTACTGAACCTCTTAATGAATTTTGCATTTCAATTGTTTTACTTTTAACATGCGATCATACACACACATACAAACATAAACATACATACACATATACACACAAGATTACATTTTAATAACTATTTCTCAAAGACAAACTGTCAAGAGATCATTCCCCTTGGAGAGAGACTGGAATAAATTTTGTTTTATTCTGAACATTTTTAAAGTGTTAGGACAATTTCTAATTTTTAATTGTGAAGTTTTTCTGCATTTTCCCAAACTATAGCAAAAAAAAACCCAAAATGCAAAATGTGCTTTTCATTTGGTATGTATTGTAGATGAGAGGTAGTTAATGATTTCAGAATTGTACTGCAAAACAAATTTTCACTGGTGATGAAATATTTAGCTCTATTTCATGAAGGGAAATTTCAGCTTGATCTTGAAGGATTGGGAAAATTAGGAGATAGAGACCAGAAAGTGTATTCCTGCTGTTTGGAAAAGGGGAATGATGAGTAACTCAAAGGTCAGAAAGCATCTGGCTGGCTCAGGTAAGGCTGAGACTCAGTCTGCAGTCTGTCTGTGTTCTTTCTGGAATGATATAGAGCTCACAGAAGGGTGCTGCTGAACTGGGGTGATATTGATGTCCTTTGGCTCAACCAGTGGTTTCAAAATAAAATGGTGGTCAGGATCATAAACAGCTCCATGCCAGCCAACCCCTATCCAACGCAGACTCTTCTCCCTAAAAATGACACGTGAATTAATATACATTTAATTAAACTTATCAATGAATATATTGATAATGACACATGAATTAATATACATTTAATTATACTTCTCAATAAATATATCGTTAAATGTCTAATTAACCTATGGCTTCTTCAAACTACTCCAACCTCTGGTTTCCTTCACTTACTCGGCAAGTATTTCTGTGTACATGCTATATGAGAAAACCTTTTCCTGTGCATCCACATAGCAAGCTGACACTTGCCAGTGACCCCTTTCTATGCACATGTGCAGACATCTGCCGCAATTGTTGTGATGCACAATACTGTGCCTTTCCATCTACCTCTGAGCCAGCACTCAGAAATGGATCAATTTATCCTCATGGAGATTCTAAAACATAAGGCTAACCTTGCCACTTCCCTGCCTAAAAAAAAAAAGTTCAAGAGCTTATCATTTCAAGGTATAAAAGAAATATCACAAACAGTCTGTAAGCAATTTTTAGAGCTTCATTTGTTTCCACACCTACCACCTAGTTACCCTAAACCCAGCCATTAACTAACTATTCACCAATCCCAACAGACTGCCTTGCCTCATGTTTTATCTTAAATTCTAGACATTCTGCTACCTGGAATGGTCTTCCCTTATGCACTACCTACTGATAACTACATCTTTCTAGACCCTGCTGACATGTCAGGTATTCTAAACTAATGTTTTTGATAAGATCTGGAGGTACATTCCGTTCATTTATCTCTTTTCCATACACTCATTAATGTTTCTGATATAGAACATTTCATGTGAAATTATTATTATGTCACCCAGACTGGAATATAAGCTCTTGAACTAACACCTCAGATCCCCCACATCCTGTGAAATGAATGGCAGTCTTAATTATGATCACTTTGGACAATGGACTCCAAAATACTGGAAGAAAGATATGGAATAGTATAGTGTTGGCTGGCTTTGAGATTCCTGGGCATTGCATATAACCATGGGACCACAGTACTATGGTTTGCTACGTACTTATTTTCAAATATTCAATCATCTGCAAATCACCTATTTCTGCCCCTGTTCTGCCATCTATAGGAAAAGTCCTCCTGTTGCTGTGGTAGAGGGTGCTAACATTCTCCATTTCTCCCTTCCTCCAAATCCATTCTGTTTTTTGGTCTCCTTTATAACCAGGAAGCTGATTTCCTTGAATTACATTTCATTCACATGAAATGGTCAAAGACAAGAGTTCTTTCTCTTTAGGACCTATGGCAACCTGTAATCATAATATTTGTTGCAGTGGAGTCGCATGGCTTGTCAGTTCATCTTCTTAGAAAAAAAGATTTGTTCCTTATTCACATTTGTATCCCTGGTGCTGAACATGGAACTTCTTTGTACAAGATGTTCGGTGAAGTTTGTTCGGCCAAATGGCTCCTCAGCACAGGTGAGAGAGACCTTTAATGGAGTTGGATTTCTAGGAGGAACTCTTGGCCATTCAGTGCTGAGGGAGGAGGCAGAATTCAGTGAGTGCAGCCTCCAATCTAGTGAGAATTAGCATGAACTTTGGGAACCGTGTCTCTGTCCTCATATAAGTGGCAATTCATCCACCCAGAGAACCTTCCACCTGAGAAGCCCCTCCTCATCTCACTCAACCCCTGATCTAGAAATGAAAGTGAAGCTCACTTGCCTGCTGAAAAAGGCATGAGAAAGGCACTCTTCTTAAAGTTACCACTTTCATCCAGGAAGTGACCAGAGTCAAACTTCTCCAGGTTGGGAATTCTTTGTCATCATAAAGGACAGAAGTCAGAGATGTTAAAATGTTTGTGCCCTGATGAAAACAGAAAATACAAACTGGATTATAAAGAAGGTCATGGAGTTTGAAAATAATTAGAAGTTCCTCATCTGATCCTTTTGTTTTGGAGATGAGGAAATTGAGGCACAAAAAAGGAAAATGTATTTGTCTCATGCCACAAAGCAAATTCAGGTCTTAAGTCATTTCCAGGGTTGTGTTAATGGTCTTACCCATTACACAGTTTGTTATAGGAAACCAGTCCTTCCTTTGCATAAAACCAAAAAAGTTCCCTGGAGTGCATTGCTCTTAAAAGATAAATTGCAGTGTTTTTAAAATCTTAGAATAGCTTTCCCTATAAAGCTAATTTTTGACAAAACACTTCTCTTGGAATTATCTGCTTCTGGCTATGATAGAGTAGCTTCTTTGGAGTTGCCCTCACATAATAAAACAAATATTAATAAACTCTATTAATGAAATGTTAATAAAACAAATATTAAGCCTGAAAAAAAATATGAACTAACAGTTTTCCAGCATTGAATAGAGGCAATCTAGGACTGTGTACTTGGCAGAAGAAAGAAAAAAGTGGGTCTTAAAATCACCCTGAATTTCTACCTGGAAGCACTTTCCTAGCACAGTGCAACTAGGTAAGGGCCAAACAAAGTAATCTTTTATTAAGCTGAGGAGACTGAGATCAAAATTTGACATCTGGACCTAGTAAAGAAGATGAGAGGACTGGAGAAATCTGCAAATACATGGGCTTGTAAAAGTGTGCAATTGTGGGCCCATGACTGTGGTTTGGATAGCACAACAGGCAACTCACACAGCAGATGAAAGGATGACTGCGTTGCTAAGAACTGAAGATGGAAACTAGGTGGTCTGCAGTGCTAAGAGCAGTTCAAGTTCAAACCCAGCTAAGGTGAAGAGGACATTTTTAGCACTTCAGTTAAGCCATGGTAACCCCAAAATACTAAACAGTTGGATAAAGAAATCCATCCTGGAGTAAGCCATGCCCAAGGATTAATTCAAAATTGAAATTAGTCACAATGACAAAGAATTATACTAACCTCATAGAATTAAAAAACATCTGTAGATGATTTAACCAGCTGACAAAATAAAAGTCAACACCCTTTAAAGAAGACAGCATAATCCGTACTCCCCAAAAAAGCGTTGTTCAAAATGTACAGTACAAAATTTAAAAATTACTAGCCATGTGAAAAGGAAGGAAATGTGACTCAGAATTAATAAATAAAAGCAATCAGCAGAAAGAAACCCCAAGATATCCCAAATGCTAGAATTATCGGATGATGAACTTTAATGTAGATATCATTAATAGAACTAAGTGCTTAATAACTGATTAGAAATAACAAATAGATGGGGAATATCAGTAGAAAAATTAAAATATAAAAGAGGAATTCTCAAACTGAAGATTGCAATAGCAGAAATGAAAAATCTATAGGATGGAATTGATAGCTTTGAAGACTCAATATCAATAGGGTAATGGCTAAGAAAGTACTTTCAGGAGAATGCGCCCACAGAAAATAACCATCATTTCTGGTATCTCTATATGGATATATATGTAGGCACCGTTGGGGGGTTGGCAGTTGGCCAAAAGCATTCAGATACTGGAGTTTACTAAGCACTTGAAAAAACAGAATGGTTCTGGATATGTTTTCCATTTTCATGACTTCATCCTGAGGACAGGCACATGACAGCCAAATATTAGGTGAATAAAACTTGACTATCCGAGCAGTTTTATTGTCTTGAAGAACCAATAACAGCATTCTGATTGGTTTTCACCCACAAAGAAGGTGAAAAAAGTTTTTCACCCACATAGAAGGTGTAAAAAAGGAAGAAAAATCTCAGGAGGAGAGCCAGAGAAGGAAAGTCCTAAATTCTCTAAATAAACTTTCTGCAATCTTTGGATAACTCCTGAGTGAGACATTTGTGAGCTAGATTCCAAATAATTCATCTCAAGGTAAAAGAAATAAGCTCAGATTTCAAAGTTCATTTCTAAGGAACCACATGTAACTGTAGAATGCACATTTTTCCAAGTGAACATAGACCATGTACTTCAAATGAAATAGAACTTAATAAAATTTAAATGATTAATGCTATTAAGAGGATATTCTCAGACTACTATCAAATTAAGTTAGGAATCAAAAACGGTAAAATAGCTGGAAAGTGACAAATATGTAGAAATGAAATATACATATTTCTAAACTTCACTGGTCTAAGAAAAAATTACAAGAAAAATATTTAAAACTAAATTAAATTTAAGACAAACTATCAAGTGATATTTGTAGAAAGAAACTTGTAGTTCTACATATTTATGTTAATAAAAAGAGAAAGGTATAAAATCAATGATCTAAGATTCTATCTCAAGAATATAGAGGGGAGAAAGGAAATACAGATGGAGCAAATGAAAAATATCAGAGCAGAAAGCAATGAAAGAGAAAGCAAACAAAGAATAAAGTTATTTTATTGATCAATGTGAAAAGTGATAAATTTCTGCCTAGACTTATCGTGAAAAATATGAAAGAAAGCGGTCTTCTAATATCAAGAAAGAAAAAGAAATAATCACTAAGTGTCCAATGATTTTTTTTTTCTTGTCGGTGAAAGAAAAGGATAAAACTTTATATTGACATAATTCGAGACAGAGAAAAAAATGCAAGAATAGCACAAATAATTCCTATATACTCTTACCCAGATTGACCAAATGTTAACATTTTACCACATACTTTACCATTTTCTCTCTATGTATCCAAACATAGTAATATTTTGAACCATTTGAGAATGAGATGAAGACATGATATCCTTTTGCCTAAGTACGATGCTATTCAAAACAATGCCCTAAAACGAGGACATTCCCTTACAGAACCACTTTACAATTACAAAAACAGAAATTTAACATTGATACAATACTCTCGTAATCTTCAGACTTTCTTCAGATTTCACTAATTATCTTACTAGTGTTCCTTAGGACAAATGAAAATGCAAGGACGTGCATTGCATTCAGTTGCCATATCTCTGTAGTCTCCTTTAATTTAGAACTGTTCACTGACTTATTTTATTCCATGGCATTGACATTTTTGAAGCATATAAGCCAGTTATTTTGAATAAGGCCCCTCACATTGGCTTTGTGCATGTTTTCTCATGATTAGGTTCACGTTTTGCACTTAATACCTCAAAACTGATGGGTTTTTTTTCAGTTATAAATTATACTACTATGTTCCATTACTGTAATGCCAATTTTGATCCATTACTGTAATGCCAATTTTGATTGCTTGGTTAAACTTCCAGGTTTCTCTACTGCAAAGTTACTATTTTTCTGTTTGTAAATTATAAGTACCTGTGGGAATATACCTACTGTGCATTTGTTTAAAATGATCTATAAGGACAGGTATGAAATAAGAAGGAAAGGACAAGAATTGAAACTAGACTTCTTTGAGGATACTTCATTTTGTACATTTTACTTTAGGATCACATGACTTTAACATAATAACAAAGCAAAATTAAAGTTTAAATCAATCCCTAAAAATAAAAAAAATTAAACAAAGGAACTTGAACTTGAGTATATAACCATTTGGTGGTACAATCATATACCAGGTGATTTTTAAATATAGTAACTATATTGTAAATCCCTAGTGTGAGAAACCCTAAGGGCTGCCAAAAAACAAAACCAAAACCTCTCTTCAGGATCATATTTTCGGTTGCACCACTTATATCATTATTATGAGACCATTTTCCATGTAATATGGGATGAGGCAAATGCACAGAATATGATTTCCTAATTCTATCGTCCTTGATGATCTTAAGAGGTAGCACCCTTGGTATGGGAGAAAACAGATATAAAAACAGGGTAGTTAAGTAATATCCTCTAATTCGGAATTTGATTTGCAAATATCAATATAAACTCATGGTAAATCCATAAATATTCCTTATTTTGTCTCTTTATTAACTGAAAAATGCCTAAAATCAATGTCTAACCCAGTAGAAAAATCAGCTTAGTGCTCAGATTTTGAAACAGCCATTTCCTACTAAGATATATTAGAGCTTCCTGAAGAACTGGTTGATTTGAAATCTTGGGCAGAAAATGAACAGTGTCAGCCTAGAACATCCTATCCTAACAAAAAGAAAGGAAGTGTCAAAAATTACTAAGGTTGTATCAAATGTATTCATCAGTCAACTTATGAGGCTCCCACCAACAGATGTTTTTAAAATAAAAAGGGAATCAACAATTTTATACCAATGGATTTGAAAATCCAGCAAAAATTAATAAATTTTTGAACAATTCTACTTACCCAAACTGACACAGGATGAAGTACAAAATCAGAATATACTTAAATTGATTTTAAACCTTGAATTTTTATCAAAAATATTTGCACATATCACCAGTACCACCAGGTCCAAATGGCTTCATTGATTAAACCAATCATATATTTAAGGAAGAAATAACACCAGTCTTAAACAAATTCTTTCGGAAAACACAGCAGAGGAGAACTCTTCTCAAAGTACTTTATGAAGCCAGCATATCTCTAATGCCAAAACCTGGCACAAAATTACCAAATAAAATAAAATTTCAGACCAGAACATCTGATATGGAAATATCAGCATAGATTCAAAAATATTTAACAAAAAAATTGGCTAATCAAATCCAGACTACAGAAAAGGAGAATGCAACATAACCAAATGGAATTTATTCCAGTAATTCACAGTTGGTTTGATGCTCAAAACATAACAATGCAGTGAAAAATGTTAACAGAAAAAAAGAAAAGAGATATGATCATATCAACAGATCCAGAAAACGTTTTGAAATGTTCATCACCTATTTATGGTGTCAACAATCAACACATTAGAAAAACAAATTGTAACATAACCCAGAAACAGATATTCAAATTAGGGACAGAATTTCTAATATACGTTTTTTTAAAAAGGTACAGATATTGAACTCGATTTAATGATCATGGTGAGAAATGAGGGGTGAAGTGAAATAATGTCTGCAATTTACTTTTTAAAAACACATGAAGAAAAAAGTTAGACTGATGGATAGATGGAGGGATAAATAGATGGAACAATGTGTGATAAAGCAAATGTTAATTGTAGTTTCTAGGGGATGGATATTTGGGTATTCAATGTAAAATTCTTATCAGTGTTTGTATATGTTGGAGAATTTTCATAATAGAAGTTTGCAGAAAAAGATAGATCATTAGAAGATATTCAATCTGACAGTGAAAACATATTGGAAAAAAAAAAGAACAGAGACTCAGTGACTATTGTTTCAATATCAATTAAGTTTATATATCTGTAAGTGGAGTCCAAAAGAGAACAAGAAGAAGAATAGTGAAGCAAAATATTTTAATAATCAACAACTTTCTTATAAATTTGGTCACTACAAGAATTTAGAGATCCAAGAAGCTCAGCAAAATGGAAACAAGCTTACTACACAGTGAACCTCATCTAGGCACTGATTCTTATTGGTAAAATATCAAATGCTTTTCCCCTGAGATTGAACACTGGAAATAAGTAAAATGGTCTTCACAACAAGATGGCATGATTGTTTACACAGAAATCACTAAAAACTCTATCAATGCTAGAACTAATAAGTAAATATAACAAGGTCACATGATAAAAGATCTAATGCAGAAGCAAATTGTATTCTAGAAGCACATAAGGGACAAATGAAGATTTAAAAATTAATCTGTACTAACATCAAACATCACAAAATTCTTTGGAATAAATCTTGCTAAAGGATGTGCAAGATCTCTACACTGTAAACCGAAAACATTGCTGAGATAAATGAAAGAACACTTGAACAAATGGAAATACATTATTCATGGATAAGAGACTAAATTTTGTTAAGATTTCCATTTTCTCCAAATTTATCTATTGGGTCAATTTATGTAAATAAAAATATATTGCTGTAAATTTATTAAATGTTCATGAATTAATAAAATATTTTAACATATATTGTGACAAGTTAAAGATACATATTGTAATCTCTAAATCAACCACACACACACACAACCAAAAAGGAATCACAAAAATGCATTAAGGCTTAACTATAAAGTCTTTAGAGGAGTTAGAATAGAATGGTATAAAATATTTGATGAAAGCACATAAGGAAGGGTTAACACAGGAAAAAGTGCAAGTAGAAATTAAATGCCAAGATGTAGACAATACAAGTATAGACACAGTTACAGTAAATACAGGTGAGATAAACATCCCAATTCAAAGGTAGAGGCTATTGCACTTGATAAAAAGAAAAGAGTCAACCATGTATGGTCTAAATAAACAAGTTGAAAGTAAAAGGATGGAAAAAATTTCTCATGCAAATTTTGACCTTAAGAAAGTTGGTTTGGCTCAACTAATAGTGGGCAAAGTAGTCTATGAGTATGAAGAGAATTATCAGAGATAAAAAGGGGCATTTCATAGTGACAGTAGGATCAGTTAATCAAAAAGACATGATGGTACGATTAGTGCATGCACCCAATAACAAATTTGCCAAACATAAGGCAAAAACTTTAGGGAATTAAAAGACTTGTAGACAAATCTATTAGGTAATAAAACTGCCTATTACATGAATTTTAGGTTTTTGCATTGAAGTGTGCCAATGAATCTTCTTATTTGCAAACCATTCTGTGAAGTTACAGTTGAGCAGTAGAGGCTGGGATTTGGGGACAGGGATTTTATGCTGTAAGAAAATTAAGCGTGTTGAAATGCTGATGGAAAGGTGCCAGTAGGAAGGAAGAGGAAGAAGATAAAGAAGAAAAGGATAACATTATTTGAGGAGGATCCCTGGAAAAATGAGAGGAAAAGGATCCATGCCACAGAGATAGGTTTCTTTACATAGACGGAGAGTCATTCTTCGACAACTGTAGACATGAAAGAGAAGTCACAGGGTGTGGATACAGCTACGTTTCTAAATTCAGTAGGGGAGAATTGCAGGAGTTCCCTTCTAATGGTTCTGATTTTCTCTGTCAGAGGGACGTCCACATCCCCTAAGGAAAAGGAGAGGGTAGAGAGTAGGATGCTTGAGGAGAGTTTCATTTTGAATCGTTGTTTCATTTTGAATTATTGGAATAAATTGGACTTTTCTATAGCCTGGCTTTAATTTGGACCTTTCCATGGCCTTAGAACTATAAACGTGCAACTTAATAAATTCCCTTTTTTGAAAGTCATTCTGTTTTTGGTATATTGCATTCTAGCAGCTAGCATATTAGAACACTTCCTGTGTCACCCAGGCAATGCATGTACAAAGGAATGTTCTGTAATGATGTTAGTATATCTGTTCGAAATCAGAATACAGTTATTTATAGGGTCTTTTACTAAGGAAAAAAATTAAAGGGCTCCATTTCTAAAATGTTTTATCCTTCTTGCTTCCAGGGAAACTGACAATTTCCAGAGAATTTTCACTTCCATCATATCCATTTGATTCTCTCAATTACCTTTGCCTAACGTAAAACTGCTCATTTTAGAGTTGAGGAAGCTAGGCCTTATAGAATCATTGCCTTGGCAAAGTTTTCAGAGTCTACAATGGGTAGGGCTGAGGCTGGAACCTATGACTCCCGACTTTTGTATGTTTCCCTCAAAGCAAACGTTCAATTCAACTTGGGGGACCAACATTTACTGACAGTGTATCTTTTCAGTATTTTGTGATTTACCCTCATCAGTTCCTTTCAAAACAAACATTGAGTTAATAATTGCAGCATCTGTTGATCAAAATGGTAGGTAAATAAAAGTTAGTTTTATAACCATTTTAGGACTTGAGTGACCCTGAACCTCAGAAAACCCTTTATCCAGGGTAATGAAAAGCAGTAATTTAGCTTCTTGGCTCACATAGCTCTGAACATGCAATAAGAAGTGAAAAGTTCTGAAGCAAATGACCCTATGAGCTGTAAACATGGAGTGCTAGAGGCCTACAGTCAATGATTCAAAGATTGGAAAAGAAACAGCTGGAAAGAACCATTTCTTTTTCTCAGAGGCAGACTCTGTCCCTGGAATTCAAAGATCACGATCAATGGTGATAGCCTGAGTGGCTAAACAGCACTTCATCAACTCCAGACTGGAGGTTGCAGACTTGAGACCAGGAATCACCGAAACTGCAATTAAACTTGAGCTTCCAGAAATGGATCCTCAGGCATTTTGGTGACATGTCATATTATGATGAGCACTTGGTTAGGAACATTTGCTCCTGCTATCTAGGCTTCCTCTGAGACAATGGTTCTCTTTTCACAGACCTACCCCTTGACTGCCAGGTGGTCTTTCTCCTCCACTCCCCCATCCCAGGTTTCCCCTGGGTCCCAAGATAGTGTGTCTACTGTCCCTTCTTCCAGGAAGTCTGGGTGCCTCCCTCTGAGTCAGCTTCTCCTTCCCACCAAGGAAATTTTGACCTCTTTCCATTCATCACAGCCCATTTTCTCAGTACCAGAAAATGGAAGTGAGTTGCCACCTGGCTTCCCCTGTCCCCAGGACCCTAGTTGTCAAAATTCTGAAATTTAGTGAGACCCTTAAGTCATTTTTTTCCTTTTTCCTCAAAATATTTTGAAACTCTGTATATTTATTTTTAGCATAGAAAGCTCATTTATTGCAAGAGGTTTAGCTCCTCTCACCTTGCATCTTCACGGTCATGTACATTTCATGATCAATTAAACAATAGAGATCATTTCCATTATTCCATTTGCATTATCCTCATTAGAAAATATAAGCAGATATTTTTATTTGATTGGTCATTTTATTCTTCTTTAACCAATAAATATTATCTGTGAGCAGTTTGACCCACAGAGACATTTGAAATCGGAAACAACTTAGCTCCCTGTGACTGCCTCGATCTACCACTGTTACAAGAGAAAAGTAAAAAATAACACTTCATGATCCCACTATATTATAGTTGAAATAAGGAATGATTCATGTGTGGTGTTTGAGTGGACAGAGTGATCTGTGGAGTTGAAAGATTAGTAGTGCTGAACTTATCCTAGTCTGTTGTTCTCTGGCTATGTGGGGCTCTAGAATAATTGCAGTTTCTCAGAGTGGAGTGAAGTGGGCTTAGGCTGTGCCTCCTCACTTCCGTCCATCCTCACCTGGACCCTGGACCACGGGGATGCTGCTTTAGTTTCTTAGCTGCTAAAACAGATGCCATACAGTGGAATAACAGGAGTTTATCAGTCAAGGTTGCAAAGGCTAGAGGCTTGCTCCCTCCCGGGGCAGGTGCCTTCTGGCTGGCCAGCAGTATTTGAGGGCTCTTGGCCTTTCCATCAAAGGGCAAATGCACATGGTACTGTCTTCTCCTTTCTCTTCTGGCGTTCCTTCCAGCTTCTCGCTGCTCCCTGTGGTTTCTTTTTCTGTATCCACTATTGTTTGTTTATAAGACCTTCAGTCATATTGGATTAAGGCCCACCCTCATTCAGTTTGGAGACACTTTAACTAATTACATCTTAAGAGGTCCTGTTTACAAATGGGTTCAAGCCAAGGGACCAGGCACTGGGACCTGAGTATGCCTTTTGCGTCAAACATGATCCAATCCTCAATGAATGCTTAAACTTTTCACCTGGAATAATGGACCTATCCCAATGCTGCCTTTAGGCTTCATTTGCTAATGTCCTAAGTGGCCACTTGTGCCATGGCCTTGAGTTTCTGAAGCCTTACAACTGGAGGGTGGAAGTGAAGGAACTCTGCCCTGCAGCTAGGCTGAGACAGCCAAGCATAGGCCCAGAGTTTTAATGTGGGCATGTGGGGGGATGTAGAGGAAAGAGCCTTGCTGAAGCCACAAGAAGAGAATTGAGGAGAACAGACTTGGATCTGTAGCCCAGGCCAGTCTCACCCTACAGACAACATGCTAAGCTATGCCAAACCTGAGCTTGTCCACATTTGCAAGCCTTCTGGGCAAAGCAGCTGTCAAAGTCTTGAGGTGAGCCATATCACAGCATCTTCAAGGTCAGCCATATCAAGGTTTGTAATGGAGCTCCAGAAACCAGAGGCCGTTGACTGTTGCCAAGTCTCAGGTTTCCCATCTATTCATGGTTTTCCACCAGAAATATTCAAGTGCTCCTTCCTTACCTTTCTGAGAAAGCTGTGTAAGTTTGGTATTATTCTTCCTTCAGATGATAGGGTTCAGTAAGAAAGGCATCAGAGTTTGAAGTTTACTTTGTGGGGGTCTATTTTGATTATAAATTCAGCTTGTTTGATCAGTATACTACATTTTAGATTCTCTTTGATCCTGTGTCACTTTGTGACATTTATTGTTCCTTGGGACATGTCCTTAGATGGAAAGTGACATGCTCAGAGACCTCACCATTGCAGTTCCTTTTCTCACAGGTAATCCCCTCTAGGATCTACCAGATTTGTGTGACTACCAGTGTTTTGCAAGCTGTTTTTGTTGGGATAATTGGTCCAGATTTAGTAATTGTTTTCTATGAGAACGTTAGACTGACTGAGCTATCTCACCATTCTCAGAAAGGCAGCCACCCTCACACATCACTGAACAGAAAATGAAAGGGCCCCTCTTTCTTCTCTAGCACTTTAGCTCCTTGCCCCAGAAGTAGTGGCTGGAAACAGGTTAGACCACTGATTTTGAAGCCCACTAATAACTTGACTCAGTCTGCAAATTCTGCCGACAGTGAAAGAACAAGTAACCTAGTAGGACCACATCTACAGGTGAGGTTTCTCACAAAGCCCTCTGTATTAGTTAGGGTTCTCTAGAGAAACAGAAACAACAAGGAACACTTGCAAATATAAAATTTATAAAAGTGTCTCACGTGACCACAGGAACTGAGAGTCCAAAATCCACAGGGCAGGCTGCGAAGCCTACGACTCCGATGGATGGCCTGGATGAACTCCACAGAAGAGGCTCACCAGCCAAAGCAGGAATGGAACCTGTCTCCTCTGAGTCCTCCTTAAAAGGCTTCCCATGATTAGATTTGACATCACTAATTGCAGAAGACACTCCCCTTTGGCCGATTACAAATGGAATCAGCTGTGGATGCAGCTGACGTGATCATGACCTAATCCTATGAAATATCCTCATTGCAACAGACAGGCCAGCACTTGCCCAATCAGATAAACAGGTACCACAACTTGGCCAAGTTGACACTTGTCCCTAACAATAAAAGTTCACCCCTTGTCAACTTGGCAGCTATATATATATCACCTTAAACCATACTTAAAATCCAAATGAAAACAAATAAGCACACATGTTTTTCCTTTACCTGACAATACTCAACTGTCCTGCATATAACTGGAAACACATTAAATCTCTCCAGAATAGGGTGCAAATCCTTGGGCAACATTCATTCTTAAACTTGATATCTTACAACTTAAATAGTATAACATGAACAAAACAGAATTACAGTCCTCGTTTTTGTAACTGATCACTTGGTCGAAGTTCATATTTATCACTACCTTCTTCCACTACCCATTCCATGGTCCCTTTCCCCTCAGCAAGCACTTCAGCTGGCCGTGGTTTTTTGCCTGGTGGGGTGACCCAAACCTTCATTCCTGAAGTTTCAGAGCCATTAGTAGTCCTGCCTGGAATGTGTTGTTGCAGTTTTCCATTGATTTTAATCACAGGGCATGGTAGTACTAATAGATGCCCTAAGGGATTTCCTATATTCCAAGAAAACTCTTCTTTACCTCCATTATGTAGTTGCAGTCCTACTTCCTTCTGATAGTCAGGGTCAATTACCCCAGACAATAATGTACTCCCTTTCTTGGCTTGTTGATCCAGAGGCATAAGTAGCCCAAAGTGACCAGGTGGCAATCTTAACTTCCAGTTCAGTGGTATCACTGTCGTTTCTCCTGGAGGAAGCACATCCCGTTTTGGAACTAAAACCTGTAGACCAGCAGAACTCAGGGTAGCAGGGACAGGAAGCAAAAATTTTTCTGGTGGATCACTAGGGGTAATAGTGAGTGGTACCACACCCATTTCCATCCCTTGGTTCCTGAACCCATGGATCCTGGCTATGGGAGAAACAGTACCATACAGCGGACGCTGATTCAGAGCATACACAGCTTCCCGGAGAACATTACCCCAGCCTTTCAAGTTTTTGCCACCTAGTTGGCACCGTAATTGAGTTTTCAAAAGGCTATTCCACCGTTCTATCAACCCAGCTGCTTCTGGATGATGGGGAACATGGTAAGACCAGAGAATTCCATGAGCATGTGCCCATTCCCGCACTTCATTTGCTGTGAAGTGTGTTCCTTGATCTGAAGCAATGCTATGTGGAGTACCATGACAATGGATAAGGCATTCGGTAAGCCCACGGCTGGTAGTTTTGGCAGAAGCATTGCATGCAGGGAAAGCAAACCCATATCCAGAGTATGTGTCTATTCCAGTTAGAATAAATTGCTGCCCCTTCCATGAAGGGAGTGGTCCAATGTAATCAACCTGCCACCATGTAGCTGGCTGGTCACCTCGGGGAATGGTGCCATAAGAGGGACTGAGTGTGGGTCTTTGAGGCTGGCAGATTGGGCACTCAGCAGTGGCTGTAGCCTTGGTGAGTGAAAGGTCAGCCTTGGTGAGTGAAAGTCCATGTTGCTGAGACCATGCATAACCTCCATCCCTACCACCATGACCACTTTGTTCATGAGCCCATTGGGCAATGAAAGGAGTTGCTGGGGAAAGAGGCTGACTGGTATCCACAGAACGGGTCATCTTATCCACTTGATTATTAAAATCTTCCTCTGCTGAAGTCACCCTCTGGTGTGCATTCACATGGGACAAAACTATCTTCATGTTTTTAGCCCACTTAGAAAGGTCTATCCACATACTTCTTCCCCAGATCTCTTTGTCACCAATTTTCCAATTATGGTCTTTTCAAGTCCCTGACCATCCAGCCAAACCATTAGCAACAGCCCATGAGTCAGTATACAAATGCACCTCTGGCCAGTTTTCCTTCCAAGCAAAATGAACAACCAGGTGCACTGCTCGAAGTTCTGCCCACTGTGGGATTTCCCCTCACCACTGTCCTTCAAGGACACCTGAGAAAGGGGTTGTAATGCTGCAGCTGTCCACTTTCGGGTGGTACCTGCATATGGTGCTGAACCATCTGTAAACCAGGCCCGAGTTTTTTCTTCCTCAGTCAATTCACTATAAGGAACTCCCCCAAGAGGCCATAGCTCTGGTCTGGGAAAGAGAAGGTAATGTGGCAGGAGTGGAGACCATGGACATTTGGGCCACTTCTTCATGTAACTTACTTGTGCCTTCAGGACCTGCTCTGGCTCTATCTTGTATATACCATTTCCATTTTACAATAGAGTGCTGCTGTGCATGCCCAACTTTATGGCTTGGTGGGTCAGACAACACCCAACTCATGATAGGCAACTCAGGTCTCATGGTAACTTGGTGGCCCATGGTTAAGCGTTCAGTCTCTACTAAGGCCCAGTAGCAGGCCAAAAGCTGTTTCTCAAAAGGAGAGTAGTTATCTGCAGCAGATGGTAAGGCTTTGCTCCAAAATCCTAAGGGTCTGCATTGTGATTCTCCTATAGGGACCTGCCAAAGGCTCCAGACAGCATCTCTATTTGCCACTGACATTTCCAGCACCATTGGATCTGCTGGATCATACGGTCCAAGTGGCAGAGCAGCTTGTACAGCAGCCTGGTCCTGTCGCAGAGCCTCCTCTTGTTCAGGTCCCCACTCAAAATTAGCAGCTTTTCTGGTCACTCGATAAATGGGCCGGAGTAGCACACCCAAATGAGGAATATGCTGTCGCCAAAATCCAAAAAGACCAACTAGGCGTTGTGACTCTTTTTTGGTTGTGGGAGGGGCCAGATGCAGCAACTTATCCTTCACCTTAGAAGGGATATCTCAACATGCCCCACACCACTGGACACCTAGAAATTTTACTGAGGTGGAAGGCCCCTATATTTTTGTTGGATTTATCTCCTATCCTCTGACACGCAAATGCCTTACCAGTAAATCTAGAGTAGTTGCTACTTCTTGCTCACTAGGTCCAATCAACATGATATCATCAATATAATGGACCAGTGTGATGTCTTGTGGGAGGCAGAAACGATCAAGGTCTCTGTGAACAAGATTATGACATAGGGCTGGAGAGTTGATATACCCCTGAGGTAGGACAGTGAAAGTATATTGCTGACCTTGCCAGCTAAAAGCAAACTGTTTCTGGTGGTCCTTACTAATAGCTATTGAGAAAAAAGCATTTGCCAGATCAATCGCTGCATATCAGGTACCAGTGGATGTATTGATTTGCTCAAGCAATGATACTACATCTGGAACAGCAGCTGAAATTGGAGTTACCACCTGGTTGAGTTTACGATAATCCACTGTCATTCTCCAAGACCCATCTGTTTTCTGCACAGGCCAAATAGGAGAGTTGAATGGGGATGTGGTGGGAATCACCACCCCTGCATCTTTCAAGTCCTTAAGAGTGGCAGTAATCTCTGCAATCCCTCCAGGAATATAGTATTGCTTCTGATTTACTATTTTGCTTGGTAGGGGCAGTTCTAGTGGCTTCCACTTGGCCTTTCCCACCATAATAACCCTCACTGCACGAGTTAGAGAACCAATGTGGGGATTCTGCCAGTTGCTCATTATGTCTATGCCAATTATACATTCCAGAACTGGGGAAATAACTACAGGATGGGTCTGGGGGCCCACTGGACCCACTGTGACACGGACCTGAGCTAAAACTCCATTGATCACCTGGCCTCCATAAGCCCCCACTCTGACTGGTGGTCCAGAGTGATGTGTTGGGTCCCCTGGAATTAATGTCACTTCTGAACCAGTGTCTAATAATCCCCCAAATATCTGATCATTTCCTTTTCCCCAGTGCACAGTTACCCTGGTAAAAGGCCATTGGTCTCCTTGGGGAAGACTTAGAGGAAGATTAACAGTATAAATTTGTGGCAGTGTAACAGGTTTCTCCCCCATAGGGACCTGGCCTCCCCTTCATTCAAGGGGCTCGGATTCTGTAAACTGTTTCAAGTCTGGAAATTGATTAAGGGGCCGTGACTCTGTGTTTTTGTAATTCAGGTTAGACTTCTGTTCCCTTGACCTAGAACTCTTTTGTTTATATAGCTCCAACAAGAATTTAGTAGACTGCCCTTCTATTGTATTTCTAGGTACCCAATGATTTACTAGCCAATGCCACATATCTCTGCATGTCATATAATTTTGATGCCTCCTTTGAGTTTGTTGTCTATTATAATAGCCGCGTCTACCCTGTCTTTGGTGATTAAGCACTGCCACTTGGCTTCTGCCAACTCGGGATCCTGTCTTCCCCATTATGTTTAAGGATTCCAGCTCAGTGACAGCAGTTCCTAGAGTAATATCTGACCTACACAGAAGTGCAACCACAGAGCTCTTCAGGGATGATGGTGCTAGTCTCAGAAATTTATTTCTCACTGTTCTGGTAAAAGGTGCATCTTCTGGACATTCTTGGGGTGTAAGAGCAGGCTTTGCATGATAAATCCACTCTAGCATTCCAATCTCTCTAAGCCTCTGGATCCCCTCATCTACAGTATACCAGGGCAGTTCTGGCATTTCAACCTCAGGTAATTTTGGCCACCTTTTGATCCATGTTTCAATCAACCACCCAAACAAGATATTAACACCTTTTCTAACCACTCAAGCTATAACACTGAATGCAGAATCTCTGCTTAATGGGCCCATATCAATAAATTCAGCCTGATCCAGCCTTATATTCCTCCCACCATTATCCCACACTCTTAAAATCCATTGCCACAAATATTCCCCTGATTTCTGTCTATATAAATTGGAAAACTCACACAGTTCTTTTGGAGTATAATGTACCTCCTCATGTGTCATACTTTGTACCTCACCTTTAGGGGCCTGTTGGGACTTTAGTCTAGTTATAGGTCTAGAAGAAATGAGGGGTGGTGGGGGTGGGTAATGAAAAGAATTAGAAATATCTTCCAAGCCGTTTGCTTCAGGGCCTTCATTTGCAGTTTCTTCTGGTGAAACAGGATTAATCACTCTAGGGCTAATCCCTTCAGGAGGAGGTTGCATGGCCAATTCCTCAAGGCAGGCTGGAGGTGGGGCAGCTATGTCCTCAGGGCAGACTATTACAGGGTTATCTAGAGAAAGCTCAGTATGGCCTAGGGTTTCAACCTCACCCCCAACATCATTATCAATCCACATGTCACCATCCCATTTTTCAGGGTTCCACTCCTTTCTAATCAATGCCCTCACTTTAATGGCAGACACCATGCAAGACTGAGATTTCAGTTTACGTTGTAAAGTTGCTACTCTAACAATAAGATTCTGAGTCTGATTTTCAGAGATGTCAAGTCTATGGCTACAGGAAATAAGATTTTCCTTCAGGATACTCATAGAAACGTCTACATCTTTCAGACGGTGCTTTAGCTTCTCGTTTGAAGCCTTAAGCCCATGCCTTTCACCCCTTAATGTAGACAGTATATCTAACAATAGCCAACCAACTCTTATTTCTACAAAACTCTGTAAAGGTGTCAAAAACACTATCCCCCAGAGTCTGGCTTAGTACAAACGAAGCATTAGGAGAATCGAATGATGATATTTTGACTATCTCCTTTGCCAACTCACTCCATGGATTGGGAGTGTCATTCTGATTACAGGAATCAGAGTCCTTAGTGTCTCTGTGTCCAGTCAGAGTAGAAAACCATTCATAAAAACCCATTTTTAAGATTCTGTTTCTTAAGAACCACTCCTGGTACCAAGATGTATTCGTTAGGGCTCTCTAGAGAAACAGAATCAACAAGGAACACTTGCAAATATAAAATTTATAAAAGTGTCTCACATGACCACAGGAATGCAGAGTCCAAAATCCACAGGGCAGGGTGTGAAGCCGATGACTCTGATGGATGGCCTGGATGAACTCCACAGAAGAGGCTCACCAGCCAAAGCAGGAATGGAACCTGTCTCCTCTGAGTCCTCCTTAAAATGCTTCCCATGATTAGATTTAGCATCACTAATTGCAGAAGACACTCCCCTTTGGCTGATTACAAATGGAATCAGCTGTGGATGCAGCTGACATGATCATGACCTATGAAATGTCCTCATTGCAACAGACAGGCCAGCGCTTGCCCAATCAGAAGAACAGGTACCACAACTTGGCCAACTTGACACGTGTCCCTAACCATGACACCCTCTAATGACCTACCCTTGGGAAACTGGACTAGTCCAGGGACATTTTTCTAGGAAGAACAGGGTCTCAAACACAGGTCTCAGGTAAAGGAAGAATCTCCCTTTCTTTGATTCCTAAGACCAGCCCAGGGAAAGACAGATAAGGAGCCCCAGGTTGGGGTTAGAGTAGACTGTGAGAGAGGACCTCACAGCCCCCTGCATCCTGCACATGGCCTGGAAAACAGCAGGCACAGAGCCCACACTTATGGAATATTTTTAAATGTGAGTGAGGAGAGAATAATTTAGAAACCCTTGTTAAGGAAAGGGAAGGACTGAGGCAGAAATTCAGAAACGGATAAAAAGCCTAAAGCCCTAATCGTCTCCATAGGGCACTTCTGTGGGAGGAACAAGAAGGAACAGGCCTTTCTCTGCACCTGGCTTCTCTTGCTTTCTGTTGGTCATTTGAGAAGCAGCATCTCATTGAGTTTCCATATTAAGAGAATGGGCTTTTCTCAAAAGAAGCCTGCATCAGAGAAGCTTAGCCTACCTATAGATATGCCTAAGAGTCACCTCCAGAGGACCTCTTTTGTTGCTCAGATGTGGCTCACTCTCTCAGCCCAACTCTGCAAGTAAAACCATTGCCCTCCCCACTACGTGAGACATGACATACCGGGATGATATTCTCTGTGACGGTGTGGGAGATGACCCTCGGGGAAGAGTTTGGCTCTGGCACCATGGGATAAAAAATGCCATCCTGACAAAGAAGGGGAAAATAAATGTAACAAATAAGGTATCAGTGGCTGAGAGAGTTCAAATAGAGTTGAGAGCCTACTCTAGAGGTCACTGTTACATAAGCTTCAGTTAGATATTGCTACTATCATAACTGATTAAACTCCAAACAAAACCATTCCTGCCAATCCCAAAGAATGCATAGGATGTTATATGAGATTCTACAAAGGTTCCATGCACTGGGGTAACTTTCCAGAAACCTACAATCTCCAGATGGTCCCTTGAATAAATAAGTCCTGCAATGCAGAGGGGCCAGCCATTCCAGAACATTTAGTTCCATCTCCCTATCCAATATTATCAACAGCCCCTTCCAACATGAAAAAGTTAGAATGGCCATAGCCCAAATACCCCTAAAGGGTAAGAGAAAGATCAAAGGTGATGGTGGCGTTATACAGAGAAGGTCAGGTTTAACAAATGAATGGTGGCGTTATACAGAGAAGGTCAGGTTTAATAAATGAGTATGAGTGTTGAATCAGTATACTGATATATCTTTCAGTCTTCTGTACCTTAGAGCAGCTAGAAATACAAATCAAAAATTATGGAATTGTAACCCGTGCCAAACTCTGAAATCTGTTCTAAACTAATTGTTACAATATGCTTTGAATGTATTTCTTTTTATATATGTGTTATTTTACACAAAACAAAACAAAAAAAGAGAAGAAAGAGCATAATAGAGGAGATAGGATTTAACAAATGAATATGACTGCTGAGTCAATATAGTGATATTTTTTTGGACTCCAGTGTCTCAGAGCTGCTAGAAGCAAAAATGAAAAACTGTGGAACTGTAATCCCTACCGAACTTTAAAATCTGTTGTGTAAGTACTTGCTAAAATGTACTTGGAGGCCGTGCAACAGTGGCTCAGTGGTAGAGTTTTGCTTGCCATGCCGGAGAGGCCCAGGTTCGATTCCCAAGCCTGCCCATGCAAAAAATATATAAAACATGCAAATAAACAAAATATACTGGAAAATATATTGCATGCTTTATATATATATATATATATATATATATATGCTTTATATATATATATATATATGTATGTATGTATGTATTTTTCATAATAAAAAAAAAAGGAGAAGAAGCCTGCATCAGAGACATAAACCAAACATGGGAAGTGGCTAAGCCAGGGATGCAGCCCAATCGCATGCCCTCTCCCCACCTGTCTTAGTTTCCAGGCTTCTATGATAAATACCAGAGAATTGGCTGGCTTACCAACAGGAATTTATCTCACAGTTTGGAAACTAGAAGTCCAAAATCACGTTGGCAGACCAGGTTTTCTCCTGGAGTCTACAGTGTTCTGGTGGTGACTTGCCTACAATCCACGTGTTCCTTGGCTTGTAGAGGCATCTACTTCTGTCTCTTTCTGTCCCTCTACTGCTTTCCCTCTCCTCATGCTCAGTTGCTGCCTTGGAAGGACTCCAACCACAATGGATGAAAACCCACCTGTATTCACTTAGGTCTTGCCTTGACCAATAACATAGTCAAAGACCCTGTTTATAACTGAGTTCACACCCACAGGACCTTGGTTAGAACTTACACATGTCTTTTGTGGGGACATGATTCAATCCCCAATATCACCCTTTGGCCTCTCCAGCAGCACACCTTCATCAGGCCCTTCCTTGATGTTGAGGGTGAGGTAGGTAAAACCTGGTCTTCCATCAGCCACACCCCTCCTAGACGGAGTACCTGACCTGCTATACAGCTACTGGCCACAGCAATACCAGCTGCTGCATGTCCACCCTGCAGAATGGCTTCTCAGTAACACTCACAGCTCTTGTGACCTTGTCCCAAGTCTTAGAACCACTGGGAAGCCCATACTCCCCTGTCAGAGGTGATAATGGAGGTGAAGGAGATAGGCACAGAACACAGCATGAAAGACTCAGGCAGAGCTCAGAAGGGAACCTGAACAATCAAGATCTAGAAGATGCTTTCTGCCTGTCTTAGCGCTCCAAATGTGCTCTTAAATGGTAGTTCATCAGGTAAGTACAAGCTATGCGATGTGCTGGTGCAGGCTGCAGTGTAACCTCAGTCTCACAGGCTGTGTCCCTGCTTTCCTTTCACCCTTTGCTTTCCTCACTGGATGGTGATAGGTACACAGTGTCCTGGCTTTTATGGTGCTCTCTTTTGGTTGTTTCTGTGAGCCAAACCCACACCCCGAGGAGAGATACTCAGGGGATGGAAGGGGACACTGTATAAAGATGTGGAGATGGCTGCTCAGAGTGGGGAGCCAGTGTGCTCTGTTCTCTCTTGAAGTTGCCCTCCTGTGGGCTCAGGATAGGTCAAGCCAGACTGGCCCTGCTAGCTGGGAGGCAAGTGCCTCTCTCTGTCTGTCTCTCTCTGGCTATCATTTCAAACCCTTCAAAACAAAGCTAAGAAGATGTTATTTTTACTTGGTCCTTTTCCACACTGGTTGTACATTTTTAGGTTTCCCTTAGTGGAGTATGAGAATTCTCAGTTACTCACATCTCTGTATATCTGTTTTCATGCTTTTTAAATTCAGCCTTTTTAAAGTAGAAGTGTGAGTGGTATTTGATTTTTTATTTGTGTGTCCTTTATGAACAGTGATGTTAATTCTTTCTCATGTGCTTCTTGAGCTGTTGTATTTTTTCATTGTAGATTGTCTTTTCAAGGTGTGCCCATTTAAAAATTTCTTTGAGCTTTTATCCTTGAGGTCTCACAATTTATGGATCAGCGTATACAGCTCAAGTGGGTGAGCATGGCATTGAAGCAGAGGATGGGGCTGCCCAGAGAGGGGACTTAACCCTCAGCAGGGTAAAGAAAGCCTTCCTATAGGAAGTGTCACAGCTCAGGAGGTAGGGGGCACCTACCTGGGGCAGGAGACGATGTTGCCTCGTTTGGGGAGTCACAGCCAGGCAGGTGGAAGAGAGTACCCGCCTGCGATCAGGTACCTGAGATGGAGTGCCAGAGGCTGAGCAGCTAAGAAGGGCTTCCCCAGAGATGGTGCTCTGGGGTGGATTTTTGGAACCTAAGCAGAGTCAAGAGAATGTCCCCACATGAAGGCAACTTGACACGGGGTGTCAATGCCTTATCAGAGCAGAGGGGGTGTCCACAAGGAGGGGGTGTCCATTCTGGGGAGGTGAAGTGGTAGAAATAGGGAAGTCGTTCCAAAGGGGAATTGATCAACTATGTGAATGTTTAAAGATAATGGGAGCCAAATTTCCTACTTTCAGCAAAGGAAGTTACAAATAAGGAAAAGGAGAAAACTAGAATGAAACTTCTGGTATTGAATTAGACAGATTCAACCAGAATGAATTCACAGTTGTCAGTATATGTAGATATTAGTAAATAGACATAAATGTATACAATTACTACACATATCATTTATCTATATCATACACACACGCACACACATATATATATGCATGGCACTGTTCACTGCAAAGGTTTGGGAGTTGTGACAGTACAGTAGCAATGAGCACAGATCTTTTCTTCTACATTACACTTTCAACTAAAAGAACTAAGGTTCCTGAGAGAAATCACTGATTGGAGAGCTGGGACAGGAAAAATATTGGATAAGTCTGGAATATTTACTGTATGATGAAACAAAGAATTACTCAAAAATTGATGGGAATGTTTCAAAAGGATACCGAGTCAATCATTAGGAGACAATTTGAACACCAAAATAAGTAATGATAGTAATGGACTAAAGCCCATTGAATAAAGTGTGATTCATGATACCACACTGATAAAGTAAGTGAATAAACTGACAACTTGAATAGTTACATCTACATCGTTTAGAAGAATCTAACCACAAAATACTTCCTAATTATGAAGGTGAGAAGAATAACTTTCCAGGGAAGGGAGCTATGAGACACCTTCTTAATGATGTAGTTAGCATCATCCATAATGGAGCAGATTGAAACTGTTTGTCACCTAATTAAGATGAAGTGAGAACAAGCAGTGTGGACAACCAAACTATAGGCTGAGCCCCAGTCTTGGGGTTTGTTCATATGAAACTTAACCCCACAAAGGATAGGTCAAGTCTACTTAAAATTTAGGCCTAAGAGTTACCCCCAAGGGAGCCTCTGTTGTTGCTCAGATGTGGCCTCTCCCTCCAACCAACATGACGAGCCGTCTCACTACCCTCCCCCTCTCTGCGTGAGACATGACTCCCAGGGGTGTGGACCTTCCTGGCAACATGGGACAGAGATCCTGGAATGAGCTGAGACTCAGCATCAAGGGACTGAGAAAAACCCTAGAATGAGCTGGCAATTAACATCAAGGGATTGAGAGAACCTTCTCAACCAAAAGGGGGAAGAGTGAAATGACACTAAGTGTCAATGGCTGAGAGATTCCAAACAGAGTCGACAGGTTATCCTGGAGGTTATTCTTACGCATTAAGTAGGTATCACCTTGTTGTTCAAGATGTAGTGGAGAGGCTGGAGGGAACTGCCTGAAAATGTAGAGCTGTGTTCCAGTAGCCATGTTTCTTGATGATGATTGAACAATGATATAGCTTTCACAATGTGACTCTGTGAATGTGAAAACCTTGTGTCTGATGCTCCTTTTATCTACCATATCAACAAAAGAGTAGAACATATGGAATAAAAATAAATAATAGGGGGAACAAATGTTAAAATAAATTTAGTTTGAAATGGTAGTGGTAAATGAAAGTGAGGGGTAAGGAGTATGGTATGTATAACTTTTTTTTCTCTATTATCATTTTATTTCTTTTTCTGTTGTCCTTTTATTTCTTTTTCTAAATAGATGCAAATGTTCTAAGAAATGATGAATATGCAACTATGTGATGATATTAAGAATTACTGATTATATATGTATAATGAAGTGATATCTTATTGTTTTGTTTGTTTGTTGCTAATTTTTTTTTAATTAATAAAAAAAAGTTGCAGTGAGAAGAAAGACATCAGTCCAAAGATTCATAGGCTAAATCTAATCCTGAGGAAACATCAGTTAAAGCCAATAGAGGGACATTTTATACATCCACAACCTATTCTATTCAAAGTGGCAAAATCACTGAAGTCAAGGAAAGACTGAGGAATTTTTCCAAACTGAAACTGATGAAAGAGACATGACAAGTCATTGCAACATGTGATTCTCAACTGGATTCTGAAATGAACCTAAAGATTCTCTCCCTGGAATTTATTTATGAAACATGAATAGTCTGAGAATTAGACTGTCCTAATGCATCAACATTACATACATATCTCTAACTTTTCCATATGCTTATAATTAATCAATATGTATAAATATGTAAATGTACACTTAAGTAGATAAAATGTAAATGTACACTTAAATAAAATTTAGATTGTCTCTTTAAAAAGAAACTATCCTAATCCACAGTGCCAGGCAAGCAGAGGTCTGCTGCACGCTGACTGTGGCTGGCTTCCAACTGATTCCCTTCTGGCCAGCCATGTGGGCAGTGGAAGGAAAGCTTTTCCACATGGGAAGTCACTGACCCGGGAGTTGGGGAATCTGGATTTTAAGTCAAGGTCCTGTACTGATGTTTGCGTGAGATGCTCCAACTCAGTGAGTCCCCAAACCCCCATTTTTAAAAGAAAGGAAGGCTTAGATTAATGGGGTCACTGAGATCCTTTCTGTGTCTAAATTATCTGTGATTCTTTCATTCTGTAGAAAGAGAAGGGACCAAGCAGGAGCCTCAGCTGAAGAAGGAGGGTAGAGCATAGACACCCATCACTCAGGGAATAAAATGATGACTCTAAAGAGAGCCCTGGAGTGTATGTTGCCCCTACATGTGGAAGCATGGCTTTTATAGAGTCTGGCACTATGAGAGTCAAGCAGCTGAAGAACTCCTGTTTGTCCTGGGGAAGAGGTCACCAAGACCTAGGCTTAGTCAAGTTCTAAAAAGGTTACAAAACTGAACTTTTCTGACCTCCTGCTTTAGTCATCTGGCACTGCAATTATTAACTCATTGTTTACTTGGAAAGTCCTAATTAGGACACGTCGTTAAATATTGAATCATAGCGCACAAATCAAAGCAAACTGAAAGTTTGCTTTCAATTCAATAGAGACATGAGTTCCAGTCTCAGCTCTACCCACTGCAGACTGTGTGTGCTTGGTCAAGCAGTGAATTCCAAGACCCAGATTCCTTATATCTAAAATAGAAATACTTTTACCTTAGGCAAAGGTAATTGTAGAAGCAAAGAAATATGGTGGTTGTGAAAACTCTCTGTAAATTGTCAGTTTCACTATAAAGAGGAGATAGTAATCATTTTAGAAATAGCAAAGTAATTTTCCCTTAGCAATAGAGCATAAAATAACTGTGCTAATCAATCAGAACACAAATGATGACATATTTATGGGACAATGTTTTCGGACAACTTTCACCGTGAATGACTTAGCATAACGCCAGATGTGTTTCAATCCTAATGACCACTAAAAGGCTTCTCCCTTTCAGGTCTGCAGAATCTGCCCATTGAGGTTTTCCTGTGTCTGTTTCATGAAGGTCTTACCTCCCATAGCACCTATTCTGCATTCAGTAATCTCTCTCTTTAGGCTGTCCATTAATTCATTCCATTATTTTGACAGGGACAGACTGCAAAAGCAATAGAAGCCGCTGTGTCTGGAGGTGACGCAGCCATGGTCTCCGGAGCCCTCCCCTCTCACCTCTTCTGAGCCTTGCTGTTCCCTCAGTCATGGTGAGGACGTTCACCCCACAGTGATGGGAGGGGGAGAAGTCCAGGCCTTTTTTCCTTCCCTTGAGCACATATGGTGCCATTCTTCCGGGAGTCAAACGAAAGGATTCTATTTAATGTGAACCCTAGAATTGGAGAACAGTCAGTGGTGTGCACATTCAGACTAACCAATATTTAGGGGATTTGTTTTGTCTTCCTAAAGTTATTCTCAAAGTAGCTAAGGAGTAAGAAACAGTGTACCACAATGGGTATAAGAATAGCTAAGTTCAAATCCCAGTTCTGAGGCTATGAGCTGTGTGATCCTGAAAAGTTTCTCCCTTTGTTGTAGTGTTTTGGGAGGTGGGAGGGAGTTAATGGTAAAAGGAGTGTATATTTATTCAGGACTTTTTAATTGTTGCATGTTTGATCATTCAAGATGTACGAATAATATTTTTAACTTTTTTATTGTACAGGATAATATATATACAAAACAAAGAAATAAAAAAACAATAGTTTTCAAAGCACTCTTCAACAAGTAGTTACAGGACAGACCCAGAGTTTGTCTTGGGCTACCATGCAATCCTCTTATATTTTTTCCTTCTAGATGCTCCAGAATACAGGAGGCAAGAGGGCTTAAATATTTCTTTATCATCACAATTGACATTTTTCTTTCATTTTCTGTGAAAAATAACATATGTACAAAACTATACATTTCAAAGCACAGCACCACAATTAGTCGTAGAACATATTTCAGAGTTAGACATGGGTTATAATTCCACAATTTTAGGTTTTTAGTCCAGTTTTCTAAAATACTGGTGACTTGAAATATAAATTCAATGATCCAGAATTCATATTCATTTGTAAATCCTATCTTCTATGTATATCTCCATCATCACCTTTGATCTTTACATCTCTCTGTTTAGAAGTATTTGGGCTATGACAATTCTGAATTTTTTATTGGAAGGGTCTGTCACTAATATGGGGTAGGGAGATGGATCTATCTGATGTTCTGGAGAGGCTTGGCTCAGTTTCAGAACTTATCTGGACCAGACACCCATCTGGAGGTTGTAGGCTTCTGAAAAGTTCCTCTAGTGCACAGAACTGTTATGAAGTCTTATATATTGCCCTAGGTGTTCTTTATGACTGGCTGGAATGGTCCTGGTTGTGGTTTGGTAGGTTACGATAGGTAGCAATGTCTAGTGAAGCTTGCCTAGGAGCAACCTCCAGAGTAGCTTCTCAACTGTATTTGAACTCTTTCTGCCACTATTACTTTATTAATTATACTTCTTTTCCCCCTTTTGGTCAGGAAGGATTGTTGATCCCACAGTGCCAGGCATGGGTTCATCCTTAGGAGTCATCTTTGACATTTGCAGGGAGACTTTCACCCCTAATGTCAGGTCCTATGTACGCAGGAGGGCTATGATTTCACTTGCAGAGTTGCACTTAGAGAGAATGAGGCCACATCTGAGCAACAAAAGAGGTCCTCCAGAAGTAACTCTTAGGCATGCCAATAGGTAACCTAAGCTTCTCTGCTACCTACATAAACTTCACAAGAGTAAGCCTCATGATCAAGGGCATGGCCTATTGATTTGGGTGTCCCTAATGTTTGACATAATATCAGGGGATTCCCTGATGGTAAGGTTTAATAGTTCCATATTCTTTCTCTCATCCCTCTGGGGACTTTGCCAATGCGTTTTGATTATCTGCTTGATATACTCTAGGACAAATCCAGGCATTACAATAATCTATACAACATTAAAGGACCTCTGTTTTATTCTGTGCTCCCTGTGTTTCAGTCATTCAAATGAGTGACGCAGATAAGATGAATTAGATTATGCGCTGCTATCATACCACTGCCTTCTTTCTCCAGGGTGCTAGTTGAGTAGCTTGATCTCACTCTTATTTGGTTTCCCTGTATGTAGTAGATTGTTTTCTTTTGGCACTTTCAGCATTTTCTGCTTCTCTTCAACATTTGACTAATTAGGATGTGTCTTGGAGAAGGCCTATTTGGATTTATTCTGTTTGGGGTTTGTTGGGTTTCTTTGACTTGTATATTTGTGTCATTTTTGAGGATGGGAAAATTTTCCCCATTATATCTTCAATTACTCTTCCTCACCCTTTACCCTTCTCTTCTCCTTCTGCAACACCAATGATTCTTATATTTCTGCACTTCGTTTTGTCTATCATTTCCCTGAGATCCAATTCAATTTTTTCCATCTTTTTTGCCATTTGCTGTTTTGAATCTTCAAGGTCAGTTATCCTATCCTCTACATCGTTTATTCTTTCTTCTATCTCTTCAAATCTGGTATAGTGTGCCTCTAGTATGTTTTTCATTTGATCAACAGAGTCTTTAATCTCCATGACATCTGCTATTTTTCTATTTATTCTTTCAAATTCCTTTTTATTCTCTTCTACTGTCTTCTTGATCTCCTTTATGTCATTTGCTATACCACTTATTTATTCAGTGGAGTTGTGTGAACATCTTTGATTATTTGTTCCAATGTGTGTTTCCTCACTGGTGTTTAATTTGGTCATTCAGCAGGGATATATCTGTCTGCATTGTGATATGCTTAGTGGTATTCTGCTGTCATATTTGTGACATGTAAATATTTTGATTGATTTACTTTGGGAGTTGATTTTGGCGGCCCTGTGTTTGCAGGATGGTTGCACAAAAGGGGGAACAGTACGGGGTGGGGCACTCAATGTGGTGATTTCTTTCAGGGCAGGTATAGGCACAGGTTGGAGATCTTACACTGATGCTTGTGAACATGGGTCCCCAGCTGCCATGGAGGATGTAGCTGTGTGGGTGCACCAGTCTGGAACACATAGCTAGCCCTGATGTGCACTGGTCTAAGGCACAGGTTCTTTTGTGCACATATGTAGACCTGTGGCAGCAGGTCAGTATTATGCCTTCATGGTTTGATCTGGCGCACAGGTCAGCACTTTCTCAGAGCTGGAAACTGTGGCTGAGAGCTGTGCATATGCTCAGTTTTAGGGTTGCTATAAACTGAGGTTCCCAAGCTGAATGACATGATTGGGGGCCCATGCACATGCATGAATCTCAGACTGCCATAAACTGATGCACAGAGCTCAGAGGTGGGCAGGGTGAGGCTGTGTGACACTATGGGCAGGCAAACAGTGGTAGCCTGCATATGGAGGATAGTGCCCGCAGCCTTTATCTGCTGGCAATAGCCTGCAAGGAACAGGGAGGGGGAGGTATTTCTCAGGAGGCGTGCAGGAAAGGTGGGTTGGTTTACATTTGGGGTGGGGGTGTGGGACAGGTACATGCCTGGAGAGCAGGGAATGGGATTGGGTGACGGGGTTCAGGTGCATGCAGTATGGGGTGTGTAGCCAGTCACGGGGCTGTGCTGGTGAGGGTAGTACACACAAGGAATAGGACCTGGCTTACTTCCTAGTCCCCAGCTCTTGTCTGTGCCCTCCCGCAGACTCTGAGCTTCCACGCCTCCACAACAGGCTACAGCTTTCTGCCTCGCAGTTCCTTAGCTGCTGTGATCACGGCTGCCCCATGTGGTGCAGAAGGCTATTCCAGGTCATCCACAGTCCCAAATCACCTACTCAGTCGCCCTCCTGTCCCTTCTCAAACTTCATTGGGGCAGGGCTAATCTTGAGCTACTCTATTCGGCCATCTTTCTGGGAGTAAAGATGTATGAGTAATATTTTATGTTAGCTATTTTATATTTGGACAGCTGTGATGTCAGTATAGCACGTTAAAATAAATAAAAATGCCTCATTTGCAAGGGCAAAAATGATTATTAAATGCATTTAATAAAATACTTAATGCAATGCATACAATAGAAGGATAATAGAAGAACCTCAAGTGATACTTTCCAGTTGATTATCAGTCTAATAATCAACTAAATGATTATCAGTCTAAATGATTATCAGTCATTTAGAAATCTTTTAAATCATATAATTTACATCAGGAACTGCCAGGGGTGGTTTCTCTAATAACTGAAATGAAATTACCAATACCCAGACCCAACTTCTGACCAGTTAAAAAATAATCTCCAGATGCAGCCTTGGAAAGAAGGAAAGCCAGGCTAAAGAACACTGTTTTTCAATCTTTATCAGTGAACCAAAGTCCAGTCAGAAAGGATCCAAGTGATTTTCCTCAACCGGTCACTTTATAAGGTCAAAGAGTCACAATTTGACTGAGTAGGGAGTGCTAGAAGGCTTTGAACTGCACGTTCATAGCTACCTTGGTACTAGAAAAGGCTCTGATGGAGCCAGTTGTGGCCCTAGTGCTCTGTCTCTCCTGTTTGCTTCTCCTTTCCCTCTGGAAACAGAACTACAGGAGAGGGAAGCTTCCACCTGGCCCCAGGCCTCTCCCACTTATTGGAAATATCTTACAGGTAGATGCTAAGGAAATCAACAAATCCTTATGTAAGGTAAGTAGGCTTTTCAATTAACTCCTGAGAGTATATAAAATACATCTTTGGAGGCACTGTGTCAAAATAGATCCTAGGAAGGTGAAAGTTCCCCTATAGATTTTGTTGTTTTCGTTGCTTTTTTGTTTTTGTGTCTCTGTCATTGTCAGAAAGAGTGGAATGAAGTAACACATTTGGCGAGAAGAGAGACATTTAGGTCACTATAAGGTAGGATTAAATTCACAAAGTGATCAGGCGCTACAATAGGGAGTGCTGCTGCCCTTCACTGCTTCACGGTCCTTGGCAGTGATTTCTAGGCTGAAGTTCAATGTTAATAGAAGTATTTTTGTTTTCATTCAAGAAGTCACCTACTGTATAAACCATGTGTTTCTTCTAATGAGCCGTGAATATTAAACATCTCTGAAGAAGCACAAGAGGCATGATGTTAAGGAGAGAGCGATGTGGGCTTGGGACTGGCATAAGTGAAAGAAAGGAAGAAACAGGACACAGGGCCCATGGGGTGGGAACAGAATCCTTTGGGCTCTGCAAGAAGCTGCTGCCTATTGGCCTAGGAAGGCTGCAGGATGGAAGAAATTATACTTCCAGGAGATGCTGCATTCCCAGCACAGTCTCTGTGGAGCCTGCTCGCTTTCTGTGCTAGCAACACCAGCAGAACTCAAATGGGATCAGCTGGAATCCTCTAGCATGGTTTTTAAAAACAGACACAGTAGACTTCATCACAGAGCAACTGAGCAGAATCCCCAGGGGAAGAGGTTCCCTGGTGATCCCGACACTGCCAGCTGGGTATTAGTCCAAAACGGGTATTGGGAACTGATAAATTCATCAGGCGTCAGAGGTTGATAAAGCAGGGTTCAAATATGGGTCTTCTTGTATTAGATTGGGGACTATGGATACAAAATTTAAATTCTCTAAATCTCAATTTCTTTATCTGTTAAATGGGAATAAATAAACTTAGCTTAAGCTATTGCTTGGCACATCCTAGAGACCTTCCAGAAATAACCAACGGGCTTAAGTATAAAATTCAGAATATTTTAAACTGTATGTGACAGGATAAAAAAATGAACAATATATCAATACTATCAGTCTGTACAATATAGAGACCAAATAATCACTTCTTTGCTAAAATCTGCATCTCCTTTCCATTTCCCAGCTCTCTGAAATCTATGGCCCTGTGTTTACTCTGTATTTGGGCTGGAAGCCCACTGTGGTGTTGTGTGGCTATGAAGCAGTAAAGGAAGCTCTGATTGATCATGGAGAGGAGTTTTCTGGAAGGGGAAGTTTCCCATTGGTTGACAGAGCTACTAATGGATTTGGTAGGTGGATGGGTGCCTGTGTGGGCAGTGGTGATGGGGGTGAGGAGCAGGAGACTGAAAACAAAGACTTGGAGAGCTCCTCAGGACAGCCTGGTCGCATTGCTGCCCAGTATCCGCGTCCTCTTCCTTGACTAGGATCGCCTTCCTTGTATCCGTGTCCTCTGGTTGTAGGAATCATTTTCAGCAATGGAAAGGCATGGAGGGAGGTCCGGCGCTTCTCACTCATGACCCTGCGGAATTTTGGGATGGGGAAGAGGAGCATTGAGGACCGCGTCCAGGAGGAAGCCCGCTGTCTTGTGGAGGAGCTGAGGAAGACCAACGGTGGGTGACTCTTTCCTCTGTATCACTGATCTTCAGAGATTGTCCTCTTGAGGGAGTCCTTGAATGACATCCTTGGAGACATTTCAGGGGCAGCCGGATCTCTCCTATGGGTAGCGTCATCAGCCCTCAGGTGGAGCAGGGTGGGTTTGAAGTAGAGCTCCAAGGGAACTTTTGTGTATCTTTGCTTGTGTATGTGTGTGTGTGTGTGTGTGTCTGTACACAAGCATGTGCATACGTGCATGATTGTCCATAGAGCAATGGTATACAAAACATGTTTAATCCTTTTCTTTCCTGAGCTCTGTTTATTTACTTGCAAATCAGAACATCATGACGATAGAGGGGTTTGAATCTCATTTTCTCCAAGAGTTAAAGACAAATATTTCCCCATAGCTTCATCGTGTGCACCTATTCCAGAACATTCCACCAGGACACTTATCCATGGACACCATGGGAATGGCCTCATCATTTCCCTGCAGAGCATGAAACAAGTGACATGTGCTTTTCCTTAACTGAACTAAATGTGTATGGGCAGCCCACTGCCATGTCTAAGGATTTCTTCCAAGGCCTAGGCCTGCATCACCATTGAGAATTCCCTGACAACTCAGGTCAACTTTTAAACAATCAGCATGCATTATTTAATTTTACTCAGTACTGATTCAACTGATTTATACATGCTAAGGAATAAATGCTAAAGCATAATCTGTAACGTACACAGAAACCACGTATAAAATGATTTACTTAACTTGATTTCTACTATTTTTAATAAGTCTTGCCCTTCCTTGCCTAACTATAAGT
This sequence comes from Tamandua tetradactyla, assembly GCF_023851605.1. Taxonomy (NCBI): domain Eukaryota; kingdom Metazoa; phylum Chordata; class Mammalia; order Pilosa; family Myrmecophagidae; genus Tamandua; species Tamandua tetradactyla. The sequence goes on from NC_135339.1 coordinate 55,745,513, forward strand.
GGTCTCTGTTTTCTTCTTTGCTTATCTTTTCCCTCCTTTAATGGGATTCTGTCTCAGGACCTTCATGGTAATTGTTTACCCCACCCTGCCAGCTCTTCTGACCTACAAGGTTCTTCTCTTAATGATCCTGACTTTCAGCTCGGATTCCAAATCACCTTGTTTTCATTCCCTCTTCCAAATGTAATGAAAGATTGAAAATGAGAATCAAGTACACACAAAGAAATCCCAGAGGCTTCCCAAATTACCCTTTATCTCCCCTAGGAATGTAGAACCTCTCTTGAAAGCTTAGAGCCTGAGTGTTTCTGTTTGCACTGGCATCTTAGCAACAATTGCAAAAGGGTTCCTGTTATTCAATGTCCTGTAGTTCCTTCACAGCATTTGATTTCAGTTGACCTTAGTTATTTTTATAGATGTGAATTTGTGGACTTTCTGAATCTAAAGCTTATAGATCATTGATTGCAAAAGTTTCACTTACAGATCTCCTACCAAAAAAGAAAACTTTTCCTCTGCTTTAATTTTTTCATGTGTATGATGATGGAATTGAACTAAACGGTGGTGAAAATTTAAAAATTATTATGACAAGCTCTATTTGTTGATAGCTAATACAGAGAAAAATCCCAGCAATTCGCAAAGAGTGCAGCTTGGCCCCAATAAATTAATTTTGGGGTTTTGATAGGTGATAAATGATGCCACTAGATCAGGATATCTTTTGTTTTCTATATTGAAATGAAGAAATAAAGGGACTTCATTTGTGAATTTTACCTGTTTTGCTTGCCGTAATCGTTACTTAAGTTTGAAAGAAAGACATTTTTGATTTGCTTTTATTTTAACCAAACAAAATTTCTCATAAGTTTTATTCATTTTTATAATATTTCTTCTCATACAACATGGATGGCTTTTACTTTCTGACATTGGTTATTTTAAATATTGATTCACTCCTAACCCCTTTCTCTTCAGAACTCCCCTCTGTGGTTCAACATTTGGTTCCATCAACTACTTGTTTTAAAATATGACATGCTTAACTATTACCTTGCTTCCTATAGTAATGCTTAATTGTCTACAGACTGTGTAGACAAAGGTGATTCTGCATTGATGATTGAATTATTAGGTGCTTTTAAAAGGGGCTTCTTTACAGTGTTTTTCTTTTTCCCTCCAAGACATCAGGCATGTTCGGTTAGAAGGGGATAAATAAAGGCAGTGGAGATAATGGGATATTTGTAAAAACTGTTACTAAACAGTTAGAATGGAATGGTCAATTCAGGTTGAGGGAGAAAGTGATGCATTGATTCTATGTATGCTGAAATTTTGTTTGATAAGAGAATGCCTAGATATTATAAAATGATCTTTTTCTGTTATCTCAAAGACAGTTTTATATGCACATTTTAATGGTGTTTCAAAATTTTTTCCAATCTTTTAGAGTCACCCTGTGATCCCACTTTTATCCTGTGCTGTGCTCCTTGCAATGTGATCTGCTCCGTTGTTTTCCAGACACGTTTTGATTATACAGATCAGGATTTACTTAACTTGATGGCAAAGCTCAATGAAAACGTCAGAATTCTGAGCACCCCATGGGTCCAGGTGAGGCCAAAATCCTTTTTCCTGGGAAACCACTTAGTCTCTTTTCTCTGACAAGTTCTAAGTTCTATGTGGTTCAAATTGTGAAGTGAGTGTTTGAATATAACAGTTGTGAACAGAGCATGGCATCAGAGAGAAAACTTCAGGGAAACATAAGCAAACCCACTATTTTACATGGAAGAAAACGCATGTCCACAATAATGAGCTCAGATTAAAGTCCTCTAGTGTTAATGGTTTTTCCCTTAAAACCCAAAATCCAGTTTCCATAGGGTACTTGGTGAGTTTCCAAAAGCATTCCCCTAGCACTCAATGGAGACCCAAGACCTTTGCTGATTGGCTTTCGTTCCCCACAAAGCTGGTCCTCTCAGTGAGACCTCTTCATCAGATGACATGGTAGAAATATCCTAATTTAGGATATCAAGGAGGGAGAATGCTTGGGACCACAGCTGCCAGGAAACACTGACTCAGGTACAGGAGTGATCGATGCTTCAACTGCGATCGTCGCTGACAGCGTCACTGCGTTAGTGATGACAACGTGGTTGGGTTTCATGGTGTATGAGGTGTGCTAAAATGGCTTAACCTGGACTCCGCCTAAATTACAATTGTGTGATCTTAGAGTAGTCACTTAGCTGCTCTGGTACACGGCAACTTTAAGTATAAAACAGTTATGGTACCTTCCAATCCCTCCATGCTTTAAAATACCAATTATATTTCTGAAGCTGCTGGATAGAAATAGAAACAGCAGGCACTAGCTGTGTGCTCTATATCAGGTTGCCCAAACTCCCTTACCCTCTGTCGTGTGCAAAATGTGACTCATAGTAATCCATGCCATCCTTCATTCCAAAGTTGTAGGAAAGAATCACTGTAAAAATATGAACATTGCTATAAAGATGGTTTTATTTGGTAAAGATGATTTATATGGATAGGAAATGATTATCATTTTTGATCCTCTGGTCAGAATTTTCTCCTTCAAATCTGTCAGCACAGAGAATTCAAGATGAAGATGCTATTTTATTCATCATTATAGCTCTAGTTTTTAACCAGAGTTTGGGATTCTGGCATATATGTCCTCATTGAGTATATTTATAACATAAGTGATTTTTTTCCTTTTTAGATCTGCCATGCTTTCCCCATTCTCATAGATTATCTCCCTGGGAGTCATAAAAAAGTACTTCAAAACACGGAATTTTTAAAAAAATATGCTTTGCAAAAAATAAAAGAACACCAAGAATCCCTGGACATTAACAATCCTCGAGACTATATTGATTGTTTCCTCATCAAAATGGAACAGGTAAAATGTGAAGGAAAATTCAGTTATTTGCTTACTTGTGTACATGATGGTCCCTTGGTTAATTCTGTACATACTAGGGAAGTTTAAAAGTCAGACGAATAATGCTTGACAAACATTTTGTGTCTCTATTGTGTGCATGGATCTGCACTAAACATCATGAAAGATGTTACAATTGGTTTGTTAAATGAAGAGAATACATGGGTCCTGTTCTTGAGGTATTAATAACCTACCTGAGGAGAAACAGAATGCACATTTCAGATGAAATGGGAACAATTACAAGGTTAGAAAATACGAAATAGCAAGCATTAAAATGTTGACGGAAAATATCATGGCACTCAGTATATGGGAAAGAGAGAGGGAAAGGCTCCACCAGAAGTGTTTTTCTCAAGTCCTTATCACATTCCCTGACTTTAATTTATGGGACCTCCAGGCACTCAGACCCTTGACTTCGGTATCTCCACTAGCTCCACCTTGCCCAAACCTCTCTGTCTTTACGTTTGTTGCGTCTCTTCAATTTGTCATTCCTACCCATTCCTGCACTTGTTTCCTAGACCAAGTTACCTAATACCTTGCACCAGGAATACAACGGTGCTCATCCTCCTTGTATTTGTGAATTCATTCTCTCCTTGTGCTCCATTCTAGGTTGCACTGCTTTATTGTCTTTTGCACAATTTAAACTTCATCATGAATCTGAAGGCAATACAGAGTCCCCATAAATTCTTGAACAGAAAAAAATTACAAACTCCTGATTCAGGATTATAACATCTTGTATGCTACGGCCCTAATTTGCCATTTACTATCAATTATTGTTAGTCTATGAATTAGATAAAATCCAAATAATAATGGCTTAAGAAATAGTGAGTTTATTTATATCACAGCCAATGAGTCACTTGGGTCAATTCAAGGCCAACACAGTAGCCCTGAAGCATCATGAAATCAGATTCCTTCCATTTTTCTTCACAAAATTTCCTATATAGGCCTTCATCTTCATGCTTATAGCCTCATATCCCAAGATGATATCTGCCCCTTTCCATGTTCACATCTGTGTTTTGAGTCAGAAGTAAAGAAAAAAGTGTCACCAGCAGGGTTCTGCTTATATCTCATTGGCATGAACTATATTGCATGGCCATCAAAATTCTAAATTAGGCTGGGAAATGAAGTTTCTAGGCAAGCTGGGTTTAAAGGTGTTCTAGTTTGCTAGCTGCTGGAATGCTATGTACCAGAAATGGAATGGCTTTTAAAAGGGGGAATTTAATAAATTACAAGTTTACAGTTCTAAGGTGGTGAACATGTCCCAATTAAAGCAAGTCTATAGAAAGTCTAAAGAAATTCTATAGAAATGCCAATCTAAGGCATCCAAGGAAAGATACCTTGATCCAAGAAGGCCGATGAAGGTCAGGGTTTCTCTCTCAGCTGTAAAGGCACATGGCAAACATGGTCACAGTTTCTCTCGCATCTCGAAAGACATGTGGGGAACTCATCTGCTAGCTTTCTCTCCCGGCTTCCTGTTTCGTGAAGCTCCCCAGGAGGTGTTTTCCTTCATCTCCAAAGGTCTCTGGCTGCTAGACTCTGGGGTTCTCTCAACTTTCTGTAGTAATTCTGTGGTTCTCTCCTCGTTCTCAAAACGTCATTGGCTGGTGAACTCTCTGTTTCGTGGTTCTGCGGCATTCTCTGCTCTCTCAAAATCTTGTGGCTTTCTCTTTTGTTGTACTCTAGCTTTTTCCAAAGAGCTTCTTCTTTTAAAGGATTCCAGTAAAACCAATCAAGACCCACCTGGAAAGGGTGGAGACATGTCTCCACCTAATCAAGTTTAATACACACACTTGATTGAGTGACATCTTTATGGAGATAAACTAATTAAAATTTCCAACATACAATACTGAGTAGGAATTAGAACAAACAGTTGCCCCCACAAGCTTGATTAGAGTTAAAACAAGGCTTTTCAGGGGTACATAAACCTTTTCAAACCGACACAAAGGAGTAGGAAATAAAGATTGGACCAGTTAACATACAGTCTCTAAAGACATAAAATAATCTTTTAAGCACGGCACTCTCCATTTTCTGTATTTTCTTAACTTTAAAGTAATATGTGCTATTTTGATTGATTGCTATTAAATATGCAGACAAATTAATTCATAAAAAAATTCACCTAATCATTCCTAGGAAAAACACAATGCACAGTCTGAATTCACCATTGAAAACTTGACAGTCGCTATAGTTGATCTATTTGCTGCTGGGACAGAGACCACGAGCACCACCTTGAGATATGGATTCCTGCTCCTGATGAAGTACCCAGAGGTCACAGGTATGACCACAGCTGGTGCACAGGGTGATTTCCAGAATGGAAGTTGACAAGATAGTGCCTGTGTGCTCTCTGTTGACTGTGTTAGAGAAGATCTGTTATTATAGCTTCCAAGGTAGTTTGTTCAAATTTTATGAAGGAACAGAAATGAGACACCTTTGCATAAAAGGGGAAGGTGACTTAGAGGAGTGAGAACCACGGGGGCAAGAGGAGAAGCTCTGACACTCTAGTGCACTATTTGGATTCCACGGGAGAAGATTTGCTGCAGGGACATTTGCATTGGCCTAGGATTGCATAACGGTGTTGCTTTTAGTAAAAAGGCCACTTGGATGGTAGGTATGTTCTTATAGAAATCTCTCCTTATTCTGAAAATACACTGCTGTAATGCTGGGTCAGGGAAGATGGAATTCTTCCTTATTGAAGCTTCATGCTTCTATTTCTGGAAATTCTACAAATTTAGGGAAGCAGCCTGGGAAAATGTGCACAGTCTGGCAAGCACTCTAAAAAGTTAGGTTCATAAGGAAGGTTCTGCTATTTAGACAGAATATGTACCTAGGATATTTTATTATTCCTGAAACCTGTGTCCAAAAATACAGTTCTTGCAATCATAAGAAGTTTTTATTTTATCAATACTTTTATTTTTTATAAACCATTTAATCTTAGAAATTTACCTTTAAAGTGATTCAGATTATGCATAGCAGATTAGTAGCACACATTATCTTTTCCTGCATCAGGATCCTACTGAAATAACTATAAACTAATGATAAATGACAATTACTACTTTTAAATTAGGAGAAGAGGGAAACAGGAAACAGCCAATAAATCCTCAATTAATTTCTGTAACACAGAGAACAGATGGAGATGCGACAAGTAATTCAGCAGAAAGGATGAAATGAAACCTAAATGCCAGTCAATAAGGTTTTATCAATAAGGAAAAGACAGTGTGTACCTTTGCAATCCCCGCCAGCCTGGCATTTAGAAGTACAAAATGTTAAAGAAAATAGTGAGAGAAGGAGGCCCAAAATAGGAGGGTTTCCCCACCCAAGATTCCTCCACATTTCCTTTTAGCATGTGTATTAGCTAGAGTTCTCTAGAGAAACAGAATCAGCAGGAGATATCTACATGCATAAAATTTATAAATGTATCTCACATAACAATGGGAATGTAGAGCCCAGGGTCTGTAGGGCAGGCTGCCAGCTGGCAACTCTGAGGAAAGTCCTCAACAAACTCTCAGGAGGGGCTAGCTGGACTGGAAAAGTGACTCCCTCTTCAGAATCCTCCCTAAAATCCTTCTGGTGATTAGATTAAGTGTCACTCATTACAGAAGACATCCCCTTAGCTAATCATGAATGCCATCCGCTGTGGATGCAGCCAACGTGGTCCTGATTTAAGTCCATGAAATGTCCTCATAGCAACAGACAGGCCAGTGCTTTCCTGACAAGACACACGGGTACCACCACCTGACCAAGCTGACACATAAACCTGACCATGACAGCATGTCATTCCCCTTTCCTCTGCCCATGCAAAGATACTGGTTTACTCTAGGAAAAGTTCACTAAAAGGACCTGCACTTAGGGATGGGAGCAGAGACAGGGAAGGAATGAGGTGGGGGCTAAAAAGAGGGGTTAGGTAGGAGTTCACCTCTTGAATTGAGATCCTTAGTGCTTTCCCCATCCTGGGTTCTAAAATCCAGCAGCCAAGAAATAGACTGCAGAATACAAACAGCTCCAGAGGAAAGACCACTTTCCCACATCTAGATAGAAAATTCTCAGCAAGTGTCCAGTAAGTGAATGAAGTACAAGCATCCATCCAAGACACAAGGTCATGGAACTTCAAACAGTAGGTTTAAGAAAAAATCATTAAAAATATCAGAGAAGAAAATCAGTTCTTATTTACTGTTTTCCTACAGAAGAAGATACCATGCAGCACGTATGCCCTTCTCTTATTTCCTAATCTATCAATATCATATTTGTATTATGTGTAAGGATAAAGAATCAGAACGGCATCAGAATTCTCATGAGCACTTGTCATCTTGTGTATCAATAGATACACAATTTTTATCCTTTCTTTTCCTTTTCTCATAAAGGCATTGGAGGATTTGCTCCATCCAAATGTCTGAAACCAGATCAGAGGAAGTCATGGGATCTAGGAATTAGGAGACCTCATGTAAGAGAATGGATGTTTCAGGGGTGCTGATGGGCACCAAGCCTAGGAAAGAATCAGTTAGAATGAACTGTGTGGGCAGAGCAGATGTGAGGGAAGACAGCAGAAGAGATGTGACCAACTGTCTGAGATGTGAACACTTGAGAAATTATTACTAGGAGTTTGAAATGTTTACAGGATTAGTTGGAAATTAGTCTAAATCATCATCTAGAAAGTTAGGAATTGGAATAAAGATACATTTTTAAGGGAAAATGTGTACACAAAGTGAAACATAATCATAATTATTTTTCTAGAGAACAATATGTATGTAGTCATAAGTATGTAAGGAATGGATATTGATATATCAAAAACTTGTGTTATAAATAAATTGGGGAAAAGAGTGGGGGATGTGTGTGTTTATGAGTATGCATGTGTGAGTGTGTGTTGGTGGATGCGTGTCTGCATTTTGCATAGGGAAGCTGTAGAGATGTAAATCCCTCATCTCATTCAACAAAAAGTCATTAGATACTATCTAAAAGTGGTTAATTAAAGAATAGTGGTACAAAGTGTGATTATTTAGAAATATGAACATAAATTTCAAAAGAAACCCCAAGAATGGTTCAAAATGGCATCCTTTTTTGATGTGAGGAGGACAGAGAAGGTACTATTGCAAATTGCACACACACACAGACACACGAGCAAATACATATGTCCATACAGATCCGAGAGTAGAATTTAAAACACTATGTATTATTTTAATATAAAATTAATATTTGATTTCTGGATTTCTTTCTGCAAGGAAAGTAATTTTTTAGTTAATTGTATACTATTTATATTTTGAAACATCTCACTATTTGTATGTATTGGTCATCATGAATTCTAATATACAAGGATTTGCAGACTTGTATCAATGCCTAACTTTTTAGAAATTTTATGTTATAGTGATCATTTTTCTAAGTTCAGGTGTACTTCTGGGCTTATAACTTGTGTTTATAACCATGTCGGGACACTTTCATACTTCATGTGATCCTGAATTGCTCTGACCAATGCACATTTTTCTCCTTTGCCATCACTTCTTATTTGTGTCTCATCAGCTAAAATCCAGGAAGAGATTGACCGTGTGGTTGGCAGACACCGCAGTCCCTGCATGCAGGACAGGAGCAGCATGCCCTACACAGACGCCGCGGTGCACGAGATCCAGAGATACATAGACCTCCTTCCCACCAGCCTGCCCCATGCCACAATCAGTGACATTCCATTCAGAAACTATGTCATCCCCAAGGTGAGATTTATTTCCCCTACACTGAACAACAGTGCTTTTGAAGTTCTCACGTTCACAGTATGATTCCAGTGCTCTGCCTTCAGGGGAAATGAGAAATGTGTCATCACCATAAGTATGACAGCTTGATGGATATTGTGTTGTTTCCAGTTTGGGATGATAAAGCTTTATAACAGAGTTTGATATCTGGCAGCCTAAGTCAGCCAAATTTGTTGTTCTTCTTCAGTATGGTACTGGCCACTCTTAGCTGTTTAATTTAATATCAGCTTGCCAATTTCCTAAAACCCTCTGCTAGGAATTTTGTTTGTAGGAATTAGATCCATAGATCAAATTGGAAAGAATGACTTCTTGACATGTTGAATCTTTCAATTCTTGAATATCATATATGCTCCCATCTTGTGGGTGCTTTCTCCAGTTTTCTCAATAACTTTTATTCTCAGTGAAGTAGCTTACACATATTTTTTAGGCTTTTTTCTAGGTAATTAATATTTTTGATGTTATTATAAATTGTATAGGAATTTTAAATGACCTTTCCATTTTTTTCTGGTATATGGAAATTAGCTTTATTTTATTATTTTAATGATAAATCTTTGTGGCCTTGCTAAATACACTTAATATTGCTAACAATTTAACTGTAAATTCATTTGGAATTTCTATGTACACAATCCTGCAATCTGGATTAATATGTGTTTTTTCCTTGTTTCCAATTCTCATGACTTTCATTTCTCTTTGCATGAGTGCACTTACCGAAGGGCTGTGCATTCGGTAAGAGTGCAATTTCTATACCATCTCTGGGGAAGAGGGAATTGAGGCCATGACCAAGAGACTAAGGATCTTAAGATTTTTAAGATACTTGTTGAATAGAAATAAGCATAGTAGCTATTCTTGTTTTGAGTTTTGGATCTCTAGAAAGAAATGGGGATTTAGTATCTTACCATTGAAAATGATATTTTATATATATTTTGTCACTGTTCTTGATCAGATTATGAAAAATCCCCCTCTTATCTTATGTTTGCCTGCTTTTTTTTCACCAATGGGCTTATTATTTTATCAAATGGATTCTCAAATTTGACCATATATCTTGAACTCTATTCCCTCACTGTGCGTGTGTGTGTGCATACAGACATCTAGATTTTATTTGCTACATTTTATATTTATATTCATAAAACATATTGGCCTGTGATTTTTCTTTCTCAAGTTTCTCTTTTCAGATTTCTGATGTGGAGATAATGCTTGCCTCAAAAAATTCCATATTGGAATCCCTTGTAATTTTTTATTAAAAGCCAGAGATTTTATGAGAAAAATGCAGATGCTCAGATAATTTTTGTCTTCTTCCATAAAGAGCTCATCTCTTCTCCATTAGTATGATAGAATGATGTAACATCTCTTGCCTGCCTTCAAAACTGGAAATGAATACAGTTTAAAATTGGCTCCAAGTTTCTTTCATCTCTGGAATCTTGTCACCAGTGCCTTCTAACACATGGTTTCTGTATTTATTCAGACTTTCTAGTTGATATGCTACAAGCTCCTTTATCCCAATGGGTGACAGCAAATATTACTGTCATAATAGAAATTGAAATAATTAGAAATTCTATTAGGATGCTAAAGAAAGGGCTGTGCATTCGGTAAGAGTGCAATTTCTATACCATCTCTGGGGAAGAGGGAATTGAGGCTATGTCCAAGAGACTAAGGATCTTGCCTCAATCAAGGATTAGAATTTCAAGTTAACTCTTCTTCACCTGAAGACACAACCAGGAAAAGCTTTTTCTTTCTTTAATACTTGGTTGAAAATAATTATTAATCTTGTTTCTCCTCCAGTTACTAATTAAATTGGAACTAGACTGGGAATCAGATAGGGATAGCCCATCACATCTATGACCTCCTGCTGGTGGGGAGCAGTGCATCTGCTAAGTGGCACCCATTCTGGCTTCTGCACGGGGCTCAGGCTCCACCTGGTGCCTTTTGAGCTTAGAATGTCCAGACACTGAGGGAACAGCACCATCTCTTCTGCATGGAACAACCCAGTTAAGGAACATGTGGCTCCTGGTGGTTGGTTGTGCCCCTCCTACCAGTCAGATAAATAATGCATTTTACCACGAGGTGAAGTCACTGATTAGGTGGATATTATGACCTAATGCGAGAGTCTGCAAATTTTTCTGGTAACAGGTCAGATTGTAAATATTTTAGGCTTGAGGACCATAATGTCTCTGTTGCAACTACTCAGTTCTGCTACTGAGGCAGGAAAGCACTCATAGACCAAAACATAAAGGAGAGAGGAGGGCTGGAGTCCCAATAGTTATCAACTGACATTTCAATTTCATATATTTTCATGGGCCGTGAATTCTTCTGTTACTTTTTTGGTTTTTATTAGCAAAGTTGGTAGGTTTGCCAAAAAATTATGTGTAAAATAAAGAGTTCCCATATAACACCTTATTATTAACACTTTGCATTAGTGTGGTACATTTGTTGCAATTCACAATTTTTATAATTGTATTATTAACAACAATTCATCATTTACAGTAGGGTTCACTGTTTGTGCTGTATAGTCCTACATAAATTTTTTTCCTAATAACGCATGTTATTAGGAAACCATATTCACATATATAATTCAGTGCTGTTAATTGCATTCACAATGTTGTCCCATCATCACCAGCATTCATTACCAAAGCTTTACAGTCAACCCAAATAGAATTACTGCACAATTTAGGCATAAACTCCTCATTCTCTACCCCAATTTCAGCCCCAGGCAACCTATTTCTATGATTTTTCTTTTTAATTTTATTTATTTGATTTTATATTTTAATAAATTTCTTTTTTATTTAATTTATTCTTTTACCCTGTTCCTTTAATTTCCTTTAGTACATTGACGTTTTTGAAGAAACCAGACAGTTTTCGTGTAAAATCTTTCTTCGTCTGGTTTTGTGTGGTATATTTCATGGGATTAGATTCCAACTATGTGCTTTTGGCAAGAAAACTACGCAGACACTGTGCTCATCCTAAGGTGGGGGCACGTAATATTAAGCTCTCGTTATTGGAGATGCCAGCGAGGTTCCTCACTTAATAGGGTGTCTGCCGGCTCCCCCCAGTGCAGATGTGCTGTTTTTCATATGTAATTAATAATATTCTGTGTCATGGTACTTTAAGACTTGTGAACAAACCTTTCACCCAACAGATTTAGCATTAATTGCTGATCCTTGCCTGAGTTGGTGGTCCATACCTGAATTGTTGTAAAAAAAGATGATATTTCTAATTTTACTATCCCTTTTTCAGCTTGTATTCATCTGCAAAGAAAGCTGTTTCATATTTTTTAAATTATGAAATATGATATATTCAAAAAAGCAATGAATTTCCAAGTAAATTTTGACAAGTAGGTATAGAGCTGATTTCAAAGTTTGGTATGGGTTACAGTTTCATGATATTTCATTTAACAGCTCCATACACTGGAGACCAACAGAAACATCAATATAATGATTCAGCAGTCATGCTCATATGTTGCAGCCTATCTTCCTGTTATACTCTTTAAATATCTCTTTAAATATCATATATACATAGAAGCAATAAATCTCAAAGTACATCACAATAGTTAGTTGTAGAGTTTGTTTGGGTGACAATCCATATTTTTAATTCTTAACAAATTTCTTAACAATCCTAAAAACAATTTTGTAATTGTTAAGAAAACAAATCGCCTTATTAACATTGAACAGTTGACGTTAAAAGGGTCACTTTGAATTATGTCAGACCTCTATTCTAAAAAGCCCTATGAACAAATTCTTGTTACTTCTGGCCTTTCTAGAACCAGCAGAGACTTCTATTTTAAACCATAATTTACATGTAAGATGTGTAAAACTTAAAGTGATAAAATAGAGGAAGTGCTGCTTAGTCCAGCTTGGTTATATGAGAGAGGATTCAGAAAGTTCGGCACACAAGCATTCAAGGGCTCAGTACTGCAAAAGTGCTGGCCGACACTTTAGCAAGATCATTGCCACTGGCCTTGAACTCATCATGGCTCATTACTTGGTCTGTCTTGCTGGAAATGTCACTCCCCTTCTTTGGATTTGGATTTCCTTATTTGTAGATCAAAGAAATTGGACTAAGTTCCTAAATTTCCTTCAGCACCATGAACTATTTATAATTCAGCTTATCTATCTGTCCATTCCAGGGGACAAACATAATAACCTCGCTGAGTTCGGTGCTGCACAACAACAAAGAATTTCCCAACCCAGACAGGTTTGATCCTGGCCACTTTCTGGATAAGAGTGGTAACTTCAGGAAGAGTGACTACTTCATGCCTTTTTCAACAGGTAACAGAAATTTACATCCATCTCTACTTCAAGGGTATGACCTATAAGGGATCAATTGAAATTTGCATGCTACCTATCCTGGGGCTGGGAGAAGTCTCTTGATGCGCAATCACGAGCACCACCCCCAATGCCAGGCACGTTCCCACTGCAGGGTACATCTGTATTCTTGGGCCAGATGGGTGGGGCTTTGGGGAGCTGACCAATTCTTTCAAAGTGAGGAAGCTAGAGAAAGGGTTGATTGAATTCTGCCACCAGATCTATCACTGATGTACGCAATAGCAATTTTTGGAAGATGAAACTCATTCAGATTGTCCTCACCTCCCCCAAGAAAGGCACCACAAAGCAGAGTTTTATTGCATAGTTTATGCATGGTGCCCCTCAGTCCTTAGATGAGTTTGAAGACATGAGTATTCATAGGCAGAGAATAGGTATCCAAGGGACTAATACCACACTTAGAGAAGTAGATGAATAGACTGATCATTCTAATCAAATCTGACCTGTGCTGTGAGAGGGAAGTACAGGCCACACTGAGGGCAAAAGGGGAAGTCGCCTGCTTTCTACTCTTGCATGCCCAACAGTGAAGCACAAAATGCATTAAGTAACACTTCTCGAGAAAAATGGCATTTCAGCTGTATCCCCAGTGGCATGAAGCAAGGAAAGAGAAATATAGGCGTGATTACAAAAGCAGTGGTCCACAAGGGAAGAAGATTTCAGAAATGTCTGCCAAGAAACTCTGGGATCAAGGAACCTCTGGGAATTGGCATGGTGCCATCAATGATTCCAGAGCCCATTGCTCTTCCTGCAGTGATGATACTTCATATTTGATAAAGGGGTCTCCACTCCGGCAGTGGCTGCTGCGTCTCTGGTCAAGGAACTGCCTTAAGCTCTTCTGTGGCTTTTGATGCTTTTTTGGATCTGGCTGTGGATGCCAAAATGTAAAGGACTGAACCCTCCCTTCAAGGAATGCACATTTTAGAGGGGTTGATAAATAAATAAACAGAGAATGATGGCTCAAAATGATCCATGTATATGTTGCTGAAAAAATCCAACAAAGGCAAGATTCTACAGCCTGAGGGGTCACAAGGATTATAAAGAGGAAACGACATCTGACCTGAGTTATGAAGGAAGCACGAGGGAAATGCTTGAAGCTGCCCAGTGTGCTGGAGACTGATGAAGAGAGTGTATGGCTAGAGCTGAGAGTTGAGGGTGTGAAGAGTGAAAGAAAAGGTCATGGAATGTCAGCCTGGGAACAGAATGTGAAGGGCCAGGTCAAACAATTTGAACTTCACCCATAACACAGACACAGGAGCCATTCAGAATTTGAAAGTGAGGTAATAGCATATGATTTTGAAGGTCCATGAGGAAAAAAATTTTTAGTTGTATTTGTGCCAGAGGTAGAAAGGGAAATGCAGATACATAAGCCTCCTCCTCTCAGTCCTTTCCCCTTCATCCCACCTGGACAAGGAGCGTGGGTATATTTCTCAAAAACTGTTAGCAGAAACTTGCAGAGTCAAAAGAGCCTCTGTAATGTGGAATACTCAATGAAGTGCTTGGCCCAATGCAGGTATTCAATAAATACTTTTAGAATGTAGAGTGCCCCTTAAGGATGTTAGGTGACCACAAGTGTCTCAGTCTTCCCATCCCTCTTATCTAGCCAGCCATCCTTCCAAACATCCTGCCTTCCATTCGCCCATCAAGTATACCCTTCATAATAGTTACTGAGTGTTATGGTGTGGTTGAGAAACACAGTATTCAAGGAATACCTTCCCCTGTGTTTCTATTTCCAGGAAAACGAATTTGCGTGGGTGAGGGCCTGGCCCGCATGGAGCTGTTTTTATTCCTGACCACCATTTTACAGAAATTTTCCCTGAAGTCTCTGGTTGAACCAAAAGACATTGACATCACCCCAGTTGAGACTGGGTTTCTCTCGGTGCCACCCTCGTACCGGCTCAGCTTTGTTCCCATCTGAATAAAGTTCAGGCCAACTGCCTGCTGCTGTGGTGTCGCCTGCAACTCCCCTCCTCTGGGGCATCGTTCACCTCCCTCCCTCTACTGGGACTGCCTTTGCTGACCTCCCCTCTCCACATCTCCCCATGCTCTGAAGATCCAGGGAGAATCCAACCTCCTTTAAGACTGTGTTCCTGCATTTTACTGCACACATTTACCTGCTATTCTCTATATTCTGTAATACTTATATTGGCCCCCCACATACCTTAATAAGTCAACTGGTCATGAGTCATTACTGTTCTCTCACTGTGAAAGAGGGGAAAACGGTGATTAGTGTGTGTCTGTTCACAACCATACACTATTCTGTGCATTCTAAAAAAAACATATTAATTTTTACTGGGTCAGTTCTGAATTTTCCTTCTTTTCTACATAATAAAGTATTAGAAATGAAAAAGTTAAAAAAACAAAACAAACAGTCCAAACAGGTTGTGCGAAGGGGTGCACCAAGGTGGAATAGATGAGAACCAGACTGACAAGCTCTCTTGGATGAGTGCCGCATCCAGTTCCTGGAGATTTGGGTTTGAAAGTGAGAGAAAGAGTGTCAAGGAGCAGCTCCACTTGAGGGGATAATTGAGAGGATCAGCCACGGGGAGGAATGAACATGAAGGTATCAGAGTTCACGTCCCCACACTGGTTCTACTGCCAACACTAAATGAAGATTTGAACTGCTTTGATACTTCCTGTTTCCTAACTGAGGTTCAAATATTGATAGATGTTTCCGTAGCGCTAATCATGCGTTCTGGGTGTTAGCCTTCTCTCCCCAAGAAGAGAAAAGTGTCTCTTTAAGGGATCATCAGGCTTTATTCTTTCTTCTAGTTTTCATTGCTAACATATGTGTGATGGTAATTTGGTCCTGAAGCATTGGGTTATCTCCAAAATACAGATATTTGAACATTTTATGCACTTCAAACCACAGTAATCGTTTTCCTCCTCCTGTCTTAAAGTATAGAAACAAGAAATGTCATCACCCATTACCTTTCTCTCAGAGATGAGGGGAAGCCACTTAAACTTCGGCATGCATTTTTTAAGACCACAAATATGGTACTGGTATACATATGTAACTATACATATATGTATGCATAAGTGGGATATCATAAATAATATCACATATGGGATTAAAATTGTTCTTACAAATTTAGGTTCACACCATATAATCTACAATTTGCTGTTTTTCTACAAATCAATAAATCATAGAGGAAAACCTCTAAGATTCTAGAAACATGGGAAAAAACTCAAACGAACACGTTGAAGAAGAAGAAATGGAAGTGACTATTTTACATGTGATAATAACTTAAAAATAAAAAGTGCAAATTAAATCACATTGCATACTGTTTATACCGTATTGATTGGCCATGAAAAAGTATGTGTTTGCAAAGATGTGGGCAAACAGGCAGTTCTGTAGCTTATTCTAATGTCATTTTCTCTTTGAATTCCACCCTAAATATCTTGCTGAAATTTGTACTCTCGCCTCCCTCACCATTTTTTTTCCTCTTGGCTTAATGTTTGATTCTCTTTATACCCTTTCAGTTACTTTGCATGTTTTACATGAACCTTTCTCATAAACTTTTTTTTTTTTTTTTTTTTATTAACGGAAAGAAAAAAAAGAAATTAACACAACATTTAGAAATCA
Organism: Tamandua tetradactyla; assembly: GCF_023851605.1. Classification (NCBI taxonomy): domain Eukaryota; kingdom Metazoa; phylum Chordata; class Mammalia; order Pilosa; family Myrmecophagidae; genus Tamandua; species Tamandua tetradactyla. The sequence continues at coordinate 55,762,040 of NC_135339.1, forward strand.
TACCATTCTACATATGCACTCAGTAATTCTTAACATCATCACATAGATGCATGATCATTGTTTCTTAGTACATTTGCATCAGTTTAGAGGAACTAGCAACACAACAGAAAAAGATATAAAATGTCAATATAAAGAAAAGAAATAAAAGTAGTAGTAATAGTAAAAAACAACAACAACAAACAAACCAACAAGCAAACAAAAACAAAAAAAAACCCTATAGCTCAGATGCAGCTTCATTCAGTATTTTAACATGATTACTTTACAATTAGGTATTATTGTGCTGTCCATTTTTGAGTTTTTGTATCTAGTCCTGTTGCACAATCTGTATCCCTTCAGCTTCAATTACCCATTGTCTTACCCTGTTTCTAACTCCTGCTGAACTCTGTTACCAATGACATATTTCAAGTTTATTCTCGAATGTCCGTTCACAACAGTGGGACCATACAGTATTTGTCCTTTAGTTTTTGGCTGGATTCACTCAGCATAATATTCTCTAGGTCCATCCATGTTATTACATGGTTCACAAGTTTATCTTATCTTAAAGCTGCATAATATTCCATCGTATGTATATACCACAGTTTGTTTAGCCACTCTTCTGTTGATGGAGATTTTGGCTGTTTCCATCTCTTTGCAATTGTAAATAACGCTGCTATAAACATTGGTGTGCAAATGTCCGTTTGTGTCTTTGCCCTTAAGTCCTTTGAGTAGATACCTAGCAATGGTATTGCTGGGTCGTATGGCAATTCTATATTCAGCTTTTTGAGGAACCGCCAAACTGCCTTCCACAGTGGTTGCACCCTTTGACATTCCCACCAACAGTGAATAAGTGTGCCTCTTTCTCCGCATCCTCTCCAGCACTTGTCATTTTCTGTTTTGTTGATAATGGCCATTCTGGTGGGTGTGAGATGATATCTCATTGTGGTTTTGATTTGCATTTCTCTAATGGCCAGGGACATTGAGCATCTCTTCATGTGCCTCTTGGCCATCCGTATTTCTTCTTCTGGTAGGTGTCTGTTTAAGTCTTTTTCCCATTTTGTAATTGGGTTGGCTGTCTTTTTGTTGTTGAGTTGAATAATCTCTTTATAAATTCTGGATACTAGACCCTTATCTGATATGTCATTTCCAAATATTGTCTCCCATTGTGTAGGCTGTCTTTCTACTTTCTTGATGAAGTTCTCTGATGCACAAAAGTGTTTAATTTTGAGAAGCTCCCATTTATTTATTTCCTTCTTCAGTGTTCTTGCTTTAGGTTTAAGGTCCATAAAACCACCTCCAGTTGTAAGATCCATAAGATATCTCCCAACATTTTCCTCTAACTGTTTTATGGTCTTAGACCTAATGTTTAGATCTTTGATCCATTTTGAGTTAACTTTTGTATAGGGTGTGAGAGATGGGTCTTCTTTCATTCTTTTGCATATGGATATCCAGTTCTCTAGGCACCATTTATTGAAGAGACTGTTCTGTCCCAGGTGAGTTGGCTTGACTGCCTTATCAAAGATCAAATGTCCATAGATGAGAGGGTCTATATCTGAGCACTCTATTAGATTCCATTGGTCGATATATCTATCTTTATGCCAATACCATGCTGTTTTGACCACTGTGGCTTCATAATATGCCTTAAAGTCAGGCAGCGCGAGACCTCCAGCTTCGTTTTTTTTCCTCAAGATGTTTTTAGCAATTCGGGGTACCCTGCCCTTCCAGATAAATTTGCTTATTGGTTTTTCTATTTCTGAAAAATATGTTGTTGGGATTTTGATTGGTATTGCATTGAATCTGTAAATCAATTTAGGTAGGATTGACATCTTAACTATATTTAGTCTTCCAATCCATGAACACGGTACGCCCTTCCATCTATTTAGGTCTTCTGTGATTTCTTTTAACAGTTTTTTGTAGTTTTCTTTATATAGGTTTTTTGTCTCTTTGGTTAAATTTATTCCTAGGTATTTTATTCTTTTAGTTGCGATTGTAAATGGGATTCGTTTCTTGATTTCTACCTCAGCTTGTTCATTACTAGTGTATAGAAAAGCTACAGATTTTTGAATGTTGATCTTGTAGCCTGCTACTTTGCTGTACTCATTTATTAGCTCTAGTAATTTTGTTGTGGATTTTTCTGGGTTTTCTACATATAGTATCATATCATCTGCAAACAGTGATAGTTTTACTTCTTCCTTTCCAATTTTGATGCCTTGTATTTCTTTTTCTTGCCTAATTGCTCTGGCTAGAACTTCCAACACAATGTTGAATAATAGTGGTGATAGTGGACATCCTTGTCTTGTTCCTGATCTTAGGGGGAAAGTTTTCAATTTTTCCCCATTGAGGATGATATTAGCTGTGGGTTTTTCATATATTCCCTCTATCATTTTAAGGAAGTTCCCTTGTATTCCTATCTTTTGAAGTGTTTTCAGCAGGAAAGGATGTTGAATCTTGTCAAATGCCTTCTCTGCATCAATTGAGATGATCATGTGATTTTTCTGCTTTGATTTGTTGATATGGTGTATTACATTAATTGATTTTCTTATGTTGAACCATCCTTGCATACCTGGGATGAATCCTACTTGGTCATGGTGTATAATTCTTTTAATGTGTTGCTGGATACGATTTGCTAGAATTTTATTGAGGATTTTTGCATCTGTATTCATTAGAGAGATTGGTCTGTAGTTTTCTTTTTTTGTAATATCTTTGCCTGGTTTTGGTATGAGGGTGATGTTGGCTTCATAGAATGAATTAGGTAGTTTTCCCTCCACTTCGATTATGTTGAAGAGTTTGAGGAGAGTAGGTACTAATTCTTTCTGGAATGTTTGATAGAATTCACATGTGAAGCCGTCTGGTCCTGGACTTTTCTTTTTAGGGAGGTTTTGAATAACTAATTCAATCTCTTTACTTGTGATTGGTTTGTTGAGGTCGTCTATTTCTTCTTGAGTCAAAGTTGGTTGTTCATGTCTTTCCAGGAACCTGTCCATTTCTTCTAAATTGTTGTATTTATTAGCGTAAAGTTGTTCATAGTATCCTGTTATTACCTCCTTTATTTCTGTGAGGTCAGTAGTTATGTCTCCTCTTTCATTTCTAATCTTATTTATTTGCATCCTCTCTCTTCTTCTTTTTGTCAATCTTGCTAAGGGCCCATCAATCTTGTTGATTTTCTCATAGAACCAACTTCTGGTCTTATTGATTTTCTCTATTGTTTTCATGTTTTCAATTTCATTTATTTCTGCTCTAATCTTTGTTATTTCTTTCCTTTTGCTTGCTTTGGGATTAGTTTGCTGTTCTTTCTCCAGTTCTTCCAAGTGGACAGTTAATTCCTGCATTTTTGCCTTTTCTTCTTTTCTGATAAAGGCATTTAGGGCAATAAATTTCCCTCTTAGCACTGCCTTTGCTGCGTCCCATAAGTTTTGATATGTTGTGTCTTCATTTTCATTTGCCTCTAGGTATTTACTAATTTCTCTTGCAATTTCTTCTTTGACCCACTTGTTGTTTAAGAGTGTGTTGTTGAGCCTCCATGTATTTATGAATTTTCTGGCACTCCGCCTATTATTGATTTCCAACTTCATTCCTTTATGATCCGAGAAAGTGTTGTGTATGATTTCAATCTTTTTAAATTTGTTAAGACTTGCTTTGTGACCCAGCATATGGTCTATCTTTGAGAATGATCCATGAGCACTTGAAAAAAAGGTGTATCCTGCTGTTGTGGGA